>NC_071440.1:3339377-3648957 GCF_017976375.1 Cuculus canorus
GTGCATTTTACAGTGACAGTTCTGCAAGAGATGTGATTCACATGCAGCTCTTTATGGAACAAGCAGCTTCTCATTGTTAGTTAGGCAGACAGGTTTTGCTGTGAACAGGAAAGTCACAGATGAAGAATCTATAGTACAGTGTTTTTCTATTTGCAATTTGCAGTTTGCAATGAAAGTGGTCCCGGGAGAAAGAGCTAACAAGCAGCAGCATTCTGGGCTAGCAGCTTCCACTTAGCTGTTACTGGTTAATGCTTTGAATGCACCAACAGAGCTTTCCTCACCACATTCCTGTCGCAGCTGACCAATCTATACCTAAGCAGACTCCTAAACATATTGCGCATTTTACAGTGACAGTTCTGCAATAGATGTGATTCACAAGCAGCTTTTTATGGAACAAGCAGCTTCTCTTTGTTAGTTAGGCAGACACGTTTTGCTGTGAACAGGGAAGTCACAGATGAAGAATCCATAATACAGAATTCTTCTAGTCGCGCTTTGCTTTTTGCAATGAAAGCACTCCGGAGAGAAAGAGCTAACAAGAAGCAGCATTCTGTGTTAGCAGCTTCCCCTTAGCTGTTATTGGTGGATGTTTCCAATTCACCAGCAGAGCTTTCCTGAGCATATTCCTGTCACAGCTGATCAACCTACACTTAAGCAGACTCCTAAACATATTGTGCATATTAGAGTGAGAGTTCTGCAAGAGATGTGATTCACAAGCAGCTTTCTATAGAACAGGCAGCTTCTCATTGTTTGTTAGTAAGACAGGTTTTGCTGTGAACAGGAAAGTCACAGGTGAAGTATCTTTAGTACAGTGTTCTTTTGTTAGCGGTTTGCATTTTGCAATGAAAGCACTGCCGTGAGAAAGTGCAAACAAGGAGCAGCATTCTGGGGTAGAAACTTCCTCTTAGCTGTTACTGGTGAATGTTTCCAATTCACCAGCAGAGGTTTCCTGAGCACATTCCTGTCACAGATAACCAATCTATACTCAAGCAAACTCCTAAACATATTGTCCATTTTACAGTGACATTTCTGCAAGAGATGTGATTCACAAGCAGTTTTATGGAACAAGCAGATTCTCATTGTTAGTTAGGAAGACAGGTTTTGCTGTGAACAGGAAAGTCACGGGTGAAGAATCTGTAATACAATGTTTTTCTAGTCGCAATTTGCTGTTTGCAATGAAAGCAGTCCCAGGTAGAAGAGCTAAGAAGAAGCAGCATTGTGGGCTAGCAACTTCACCTTAGCTGTTATTGGAGAATTTTTCCAATTCACCAGCAGAGCTCTACTGAGCTCATTCTTGTCGCAGCTGACCAATCTATATTGAAGTAAACGCCTAAACATACTGTGCATTTTACAGTAACAGTTCTGCAATACATGTTGTTCACAAGCAGCTTTTTAGGTATCAAGCGATTTCTCATTGTTAGTTAGGACGACAGGTTTTGATGTGACCTGGCAAGTCACAGATGAAGAATCTATAGTTCACTGTTCTTCTCTTCGCGATTTGCTGTTTGCAATGAAAGCGCTCTTGAGAGTAAGAGCTAACAAGCAGCAGCATTCTGGGCTAGCAGTTTCCCCTTAGCTGTTATTGGTGAATGTTTCCAGTTCACCAGCAGAGCTTTCCAGAGCACATTCCTGTCGCAGCTGACCAATCTGTGTTTAAATATACTCTGAGACATATTGTGTATTTTACAATAACAGTTCTGCAAGAGATGTGATTCACACGCAGCTTTGTATGGAATAAGCAGCTTCTCATTGTTATTTAGGGAGACAGGTATTGCTTTGAACAAAATAGTCACAAATGAAGAATCTATAGTACAGTGCTCTTCTATTCACGATTTGCAGTTTGCAATGAAAGCACTCCTGGGAGAAAGAGCTAAGAAGCAGCATCATTTTCTGCTATCAGCTTCCCCTTTGCTGTTCTTGGTGAATGTTTCCAATTCACCAGCAGAGCTTTCCTGAGCACATTCCTGTCGCAGCTGACCAAACTATACTTTAACAAACTCCTAGACATATTGTGCATTTTACAGTGACAGTTCTGCAAGAGATGTGACTCACAAGCAGCTTTTAATGGAACAAGCACCTTCTGATTGTTGCTTAGGCAGACAGGTTTTGCTGTGAAAAGGAAATTCACCGATGAAGAATCGACAATAGAGTGTTCTTCTATTCATGATTTGCAGTTTACAATGAAAGCGCTCCCAGAAGAAAGAGTGAACAAGCAGCAGCAGCACTCTGTGCTAGCAGTAATGTGCAAAAGCAGACAAGGGGGACTCTGAGCTTTCGTTAGAGGTTGGCGTTGTTCACATTGAAGACCTTGGAATTTGATAATGAAGAAGCCAGCTAGCAGCAGTTTACTGATAAGTAGGCACTGGAATGCAGAATTCTGACTGCATTTGGTTCAGGAGTTTGAAAACAGCCAGAGGAGATTGAGTCTGGGGAAAATTCAAAAAGAAATATATTCATCCCGAGGAAGACTTCCTACTTCATCCCTTAAGACCCCGGCCAACGATCATCATGAGGCACCACACAGGCACAAGACTGGAGTGATTCTTCCAGATTTAATTATAATATGATGCGGGGATAGGGTATGAATATGTAGTAGGTGCTTATACCTATGCATGTCTTTACACTATAAGTAGCTGCTTTTTAAGCTATACGGTGTGCAAGCTAGGAGGAGAACCCCCTTGCACCCCAGTGCTGGAAATAAACATACCTGCTTTATAAGTCATTTTGGGTTATAGAGTTTGATTCCGCAAAACAATTTGGCACTCCAGATGGGACACCCTCTCTGCCTGGCTGCAGCATCAGTGGGAAGTGGGACATTCTAAGGTGCTCCCCTGTAAGCTATTTCTCTATAGAATCTCCCATCTCTATCCGATCGCTGCAGGGGGAGAGATGGCCCATCAGCAGGCGGACCAGGTTTGTGATTTATGTATGATAATTTGGATGTACCTGCAGGAAAAAGAGGGGATGAGTCTGTAAGTCATGGATGAGATGCCTCACGCGATGACGAAGGGTTAGGGTCATTTTTCCGAGACCCCCGTAAGCTCGTAGCGGGTGATATGAATCCCCTACTTGTGCGGGGTGAGGAGGTGGCACTGCCCGCCCCTGGGTAAAAGAGCGAATTTGCGGCTGTGGTCTGGTCAGCTCCCTGTTGTGGTAGTAAAGCACCAAGCGAAATATAATCCCAATTTTCTTGTAAGGCGGAGAACATTGAGTGAGGGATTATGGTATAATCCCAAGATTCTCATAAGGCGGACAGTGTTGAGTGAGGGGTTATGGTGTTATATATGGTATTATAGATAAGATAATATTATAGTATATACTATTATTAATTGGGTACTCCTTGCTGAGGAAGCAGGAGTGCTGCATATGAGATAGCTATCATCTTCTACACCTGTTGCAAATCTTCAATATCGGTACCATGTATATTTTAACATTGTTAAGGGCTCATTTTAAACTTCTCATATGTTGTGGAGTGTTTGTATGTGAGTGTGTGGGTGCATGAGATGCGCAATTGAGCGCGAAGTGAGTGATAACTACTATACGTTGTGTGTTTTATGTCATAAGTATACTCTGTGAATTGTCCAATGTATAACAGAGTACCAGTGGAATTGAAAGGGATAGTTTACCAGGGGACTTTCTTCCTCCATAGACAGAAGCCAGAGGTGGACTGAGCTCTAAATGTTGAAAGACTTGCAAATTGTTTAGAAGCCCTGTTTGTCTTGATCTTAGGAAAGCACCTATGAAGTCTTTTAATTCCAAATGTCCATTGAGCCAGCAAATGGGTATATTTACCTCAGACCTTTGGAACGGAAGGCTGCAAAGGATGAAATTTTAAAATACCTAGCATAGAAGAAGGGAAAAAAAAAGGAGAAAAACAGGAGAAGCAGAGAAACAGCTGAGAGTGCCCATCCCTTTTCCCCCCTTCCTGGTATTCCAGTTATGGAAGTTAGGTGCTGTGTGTGTGAGTTAACCCTTCCACTCCTGGAATGTGAATTAAGTGTTCTGTGTGACAGAAAAGAATAATTTGAAAGTGTAAAAGCAAAAGGTTTGCGTGGACAGGGGGGCCAGAATTCTACAGGCTGTGGGAATGGATCAGATTTAGTGTTCGGACTATCATAAAGTTTTATTGTGCTATTCAGCTAGGTTGGGATCACTCTATTGTCCTGAGTGTCTGTAATCTTTAGATGGGAGTTGTTGTTGTTACTAGTCTTGTGGGAAGTCCCTGAGAACTTAGAGACAGGCCATTTGTAAGTGTTTAAATGGTTTGTGGAAGCTGGAGAAAGGTAGAGTCAGAAAGTAGTATATTGGGGGCAAAACAGAGCAAAAATTTCCTCAGGCAAGCCCATTAGGATGCATAGGAAGGAATTGGCGGGGGAACCTGGAGGCTCCATGAGTAAGAAGAGGATTTCAGTACTGGTTTGCAACTAATGTTTTTTTTTAAGTAGAGGGAAAGTGGAATGAAGTGTTTTTCACCCTCTGAAACCATCCGGAGTGGCAAACAGACAGTGGGATTTTGCTGTTGCAGGACCCTATGGTACTCGCCCTTGAGCGGGAAAATAACAATTTAAAGGTAAACTGAGGCAATGTTGTGTGACGTGCAGTATTGAGCAAGGGTGCACTAGAATAAATAAAATTAACTGGACAGCAGAACAGAACAAGATTTATCTGATTTGCTTGAGCCTCCCCCTCGATCACACAAATGGGAAGAACGAGACAATAAAATAACAAAACAAAACAAAACAAAAACAAAAAAGCAAAACCAAAAATGATTGTAAAAATGTAGGGGATTTGGAAAAGTATTTCCCATCCAAGACCCAATGTGGGATCCAGACAGATCTAAACATGTAGAAAAATTACAGGTATATTAGGAATGAATCTCAAAGGGAATGAAAAGGGCCATTCCCAAACAAGTAAACAAGGTCCCTCTAAATCACCATCTGAATTCCTAAATCGACTGAGGGATATAATGTGCTGCAACACTGCTGGATCCTATGTCAAGGGTAGGAATACAAAAACTAGGTTTTGTTTTGGGTCAGTCTAAAAGAGGAATAGTGGCTCATAAGAAGGAACACTGACAAGGACCTGTGGAATCCACCCTAGCAGATCCACTAGTTATAATGAAGCCAGAGAAAGAGAAGAAAATAGAATTTTAGTTGACACAGATGCAAAGTATTCAGTTTTGAACTAAGCTTTGATGTCCCTAGGAAATGACTACATCTTGGAAAAAGAGGCAACTGGCCAAAGTGAAAAGGTGTATTTTTGTGAACTTCTAAGATATAAACTGGGAATACAATGGGGCATCCACAGATTCTTATATATGCCCAACTCCCTGAAGGCACTTTTGAGGAGACATTTATTAGAACAATTGGGTACAATAATCAAATTTGAAAAGGGAGAGATTACTCTGGAGGTAAATGACCAGCAGTATATACAAATAACGGGTTTATCCTTAGTGTTCCCACAGGAGGGAAAAAGAGAAGAAATCAGCCCCAGAGAAGAAATCACGAACCAAGTATACCCCGAGGTATGGGCCACCGTTGTGCCCAGGACTTACGGGCTATAAATAAAATAACAAAAAACCTTTACCCAGTGGTGGCAAATCCGTATACCCTGTTAACAGTATTAATAACTGAACTAACCTTGCTTACTGTTTTAGACATGAAGGATGCCTACTTTTGCCTCCCTCTCCATGAAGTCAGCCAGAAAATACTTGCATTTGAATGGAAAACCCTGAAAGCAGGTACAGAACTCAACTCACCTGGATATTTGGTAATCAACTTGCAAAGGATCTTGAGGCCTGGAAGCCCTACCTGAGGAAAGGAGACTGTTGCAGTGTGTAGATGATATCCTGATTGCCACCAAGACAACACTTGCATGACCTGGATGGCGAGTCTGTTAAACTTTTTGGGTCTCCATGGATACAGGGTATCTAAAAGAATGCTTAAGTAATGCAATCTACTTGGGCTATGAAATCAGCACTGGACAAAGAACTTTGGGACAGGCCTGAAAAGAGGCGATATACCAAACCCTGAGACTGTAAACAGTGAAAGAGTTATGAACTTTCTTGGGGATGACCAGGTGGTGTCAGCTATGGATCTATAACTATGGACTGCTTGTTAAACCCCTGCATGCACTAAACACCGCCGAACAGAAATACCTCCAACAGAGCACAGAGGCTGTGCAAGCCTTTGAACAGTTGGAGAAAGACCTGATATCGGCCCCGGCCTTAGGACTTCAATATATGAGTAAGCCATTTTTCCTTTTCTCTCATGAGAAGCAAGGGATTGCCCTAGGACCTGACTGTTTATGAGCGGTTTCAGCCATCGTGCTAAACATCCAGGAGGCACGAAGATTTTCCCTGGGCCAGAAAATGACTGTGTTAGTGTCTGGAAGTGAAAGGTGGGCACTGACTTTCTCCACAAAGGCTCCTAAAATACCAAGCTATAATGTTGGAACATGATATGGGAATTGTGGTTACTAACATCATCAACCCAGCTTCTTTTCTCAGTGGAAATACAGGAGAACCAGTGCACCAGGACGGCTTAGAGGCCATCGAGGCCACATACTTGAGCTGTTCGGACCTGAAAGACAGTCCCATGGAAGACGCTGAGGGCTGGTTCATGGATGGAAACAGTTATGTCTTAAACAATAAAAGACATGCCAGGCCAAAAACATCAAGCATGCAGAGGAATTCTGAGACTACTGGAAGCAGTCCAGCTATATAAGAAAGTGACAATCATGCACATCAAGGTGCACCAGAAAGTGCATTTGGAACTGGGGAGATGAAATGCGCTGGTGGACAGAGAGGCAAAACCGGCAGCCAAAGGTGAGGTAAAAACAAAAGGGGCTTTGATCCCTGACAGGCAAATCTCTGTAGAAGGAAAGCCAGAATATACCAAGGAAGATCAAAAATTATAGAAATTTATTATAGACCTGGGAAGGTCATCTAGTAAAGAGGGGTGAGTCCTCACTCCACAAGGGAAACTAGTCATTCCACCTTATTTAACATGGCTTTTGATGAGGGAAAAACACAGGAAGAGACATGAGGGGGGCAGAAGCTTTATATAAACACCTAATTAAAGGGATTGCAGCTAGAAATTTATATACAGCATTGTGAGACAGGTGGCTCAGCAGTGTGACCTTTGCCTCCAGACTAATCCCAAAATTACCCCAAACCAGAAATGGGCCAAATTGGAAGAGGCAACGGGCCTGGGCAATAATGGCAGATTGATTTTTCGGACCTCCCAAGACAGAGGGGAATTGATACTTATTGGTATTAACTGGTACCTTTTCAGGTTGGTTGGAGGCATTCCCTACTAGAACAAGGAGATGACCAGAGCATTAATACAGGAAATAATACTATGCTTTTGGGTTCCAGCAACTATGTCTCTGATAGGGGACCACATTTTATCTCAGAAGTAGTGCAACAGATCAGTCACTATTTGCATATGAAATCATGACCTCCTACATGGTGGCATTGGACAAACAGCTCCAAAAGACTGAAAAACATGAAACTGAGATGTGAAGTAGGGGGTTGGATGAACCTGTGTCGGTGTGGGAGGCGGACCCAGAGTAACGATGGAGTCTCAATATGAGTATGATCGTTCTCATTTATTCATACACCTTACACTTCTTATATACTTATCCCAATAGTGCACGCGCTAACAAACAAATCCTAATTGGTTATGTCCCACTGTTCACGTGCCTTATGCTGTCACGCAACTGGCCGGACGCTCTTGAGCACGCGAAAGGGGCAGATACAAGGTTCTCATCACAACTCTTCGGGACTTTCCTGCACTGGATTCCACATTCTTGTGTTCTACTCCCTTTTATCTTATCTCAAGGTCAGGCCTAGCTACAGACAGCAAACCCTGGATTGTTCACTGCTATTAAATCATGAGCCATCCTTCTGCAAACCTGTGTATAACATACGACCTGGAGACTATGTATATGTAAAATCTCTTGCAGAGAGGACTCTGGAACCGCAGTGAGAAGGACCATTCCAGATGTTTCTTGCCTCCTTCACAGCAATTGAAATCAAGAAGCAGAGCGCATGGATGGATCACACCCTGCTTGTACCTCTATAGTAATAGATGAGATAATTATGGATAGTGAGAATCACTCTAATTTCTAATTTCTGTATTTGTTAGCTTGTTAAGATTTTTGGGTGTGACTTTTCTTATTTATCATCAGTCGTATCCCATCAGTTGATAAATCCAATTAAGCAATATTTCACAAATTATCACCTGTACCTATTGGAATGAATCTTACATTGGTAAAATGATTAATGAAACAGTTAATGAAACATCAGGACTTGATTATAATTCTGGACAAGACCCAGAAAGCGGGACAAGACCCTGATAACAGTCCACCACGACTGGAAATAAAGGGGGTCCTAAAAGGTTAAAAGAAAATTTAAACCATCATTGTAGGGACGTGTTGTTCAGATGGTCCCCTACTGCGACTGGCATTCTAAATAAGTTGTGTCACTCCAGTACTGCCCTTCTGATGTTAGTTTTAGATTTGTTTTCTCTGATGTTATTTATTTGGATTTGGAGAATGCTACAACAACTAATAATCTGGACTTCTAGGTCTAGTGCTGATAAGAATGCATTAAAAATGTTATTTTGCAACAAAATATCATACTATTCCCCTTTGAGAGATAAATTACAGAGTCGGCAAATGAATTTGCCCATGTTAAAAAGAGAGGGGGGAATTGCTGTGCGAAAACAGACAAGGGGGGCTGGGAGCATTTGTTAGAGCTTGGCGTTGTTTGACTTGAAGACCTTGGAAGTTAATAATGAAGGAGCCAGCTAGCAGCAGTTTACTGATAAGTGGGCATTGGAATGCAAAAAGCTGGCTGCATTTGGTTCAGGAGTTTGAAAACAGCCAGAGGAAACTGAGTCTGCGCAAAGTTCAAAAACAAATATATTCATCCCGAGGAAGACTTCCTACATCATCCCTAAGACCCCAGCCCACAACATTCAGGAGGCACCACACAGGTGCAAGACTGGAGCGAACTTCCCAGAACTAATTATAATACGAAGTGGGGATAGGGTATGAATATGTAGTAGGCGCTTATACCTATGCATGTCTTTACACTATAAGTAGCTGCTTGTTAAGCTACTTTGTGTGAAAGCTAGGAGGAGAACCCCCTTGCACCCCAGCGCTAGAAATAAACATACCTGCTTTGTAACTCATATTGGGTTATAGAGTTTGATTCGGCAAAACAGCAGCTTCCGCTTAGCTGTTATTGGTGAATGCTTCCAATTAACCAGCAGAGCTTACCAGAGCACATTCCTGTTGCAGCTGACCACTCTATACTTAAGCAGACTCCTAAACCTATTGTGCATTTCACAGTGACAGTTCTGCAAGAGATGTGATTCACATGCAGCTCTTTATGGAACAAGCAGCTTCTCATTGTTAGTTAGGCAGACACGTTTTGCTGAGAACAGGAAAGTCACAGATGAATTATCTATAGTACAGGGTTCTTCTATTCACGATGAGCAGTTTGCAATGAAAGTGCTCCTGGGACAAAGAGCTAAGAAGCAGCAGCATTCTGTGTTAGCAGCTTCCCCTTAGCTGTTATTGGTGATTGTTTCCACTTCACCAGCAGGGCTTTCTTGAGCACATTCCTGTCGCAGCTGACCAATATATCCTTAAGCAGACTCCTAAACAAACTGTGCCTTTTATAATGACAGTTCTGCAAGAGATGTGATTCACAAGCACCTTTTTATGGAACAAGCAGCTTGTCGTTGTTAGATAAGGAGACGGGTTTTGCTGTGAACAGCAAAGTTGCAAATGAAGAATCGATAGTACAGTGTTATCCTATTCAAGATTTGCAGTTTGGAAAGAAAAAGCCATTAGGAGAATGACCTAACAAGAAGCAACATTCTGGGCTAGCATCTTCCTCTTAGTCGTTATTGGTGAATGTTTCCAATTCAGCAGCACAGCTTTCCTGAGCACATTCCTGTTGCAGCTGACGAATCTGTACTTAAGCAGATTTGCTTTATGTCCCGGAAGTCCTTCATTCCTAAATGCAAATTGCAAATAGAAGAACACAGTATTATAGATTATTCATCTGTGGCTTTCCTCTTTACAGCAATACCTTTCTCCCTAACTAACAATGAGTAGCTGCTTGGTCCATATAAATCTATTTGTCAATCCCATCTCTTGAAGAACTGTGACTCTAAAATGCACAACATGTTTAGCAGACTGCGTTAGTATAGATCGGTCAGCTGCAAGAGGAATGTGCTCAGGGAAGCTCTGCTGGTGAATTATAAACATTCACCAATAACAGGTAAGAGGAAGCTGCTAGCCCAGAATGCTGCTCCTGGTAAGCTTCTTCTCCCAAAAGCACTTTCATTGCAAACTGCAAATCGCAAAGAGAACAACACAGTACTGTAAATTCTTCATCTGTGATTTTCCTGTTCACAGCAAAACGTGTCTGCCTAACTAACAAAGAGAAACTGCTTGTTCCATACAAAGCTGCTTGTGAATGACATCTCCTGCAGAACTGTCACTGTAAAATGCACAATATGTTTAGGAGTCTGCTTAGGTATAGATTGGTCAGCTGCGACAGGAATGTGGTGAGGAAAGCTCTGCTGGTGCATTCAAAACATTAACCAGTAACAGCTAAGTGGAAGCTGCTAGCCCAGAATGCTGCTGCTTGTTAGCTCTTTCTCCCGGGACCACTTTCATTGCAAACTGCAAATTGCAAATAGAAAAACACTGTACTATAGATTCTTCATCTGTGACTTTCCTGTTCACAGCAAAACCTGTCTGCCTAACTTACAACGAGAAGCTGCTTGTTCCATAAAGAGCTGCATGTGAATCACATCTCTTGCAGAACTGTCACTGTAAAATGCACAACATTTTTAGGAGTCTGCTTAGGTATAGATTGGTCAGCTGTGACAGGAATGTGCTCAGTAAAGCTCTGCTGGTGAATTGGAAATATTCATCAATAACAGATAAGGGGAAGCTCCAAGACCAGAATGCTGCTGCTTGTTTGCTCTTTCTCCCAGGAGCGCTTTCAATGCAAATTGCAAATCGCGAAGACAACACTGTACTATAGAGTCTTCATCTGTGTTTTTCCTGTTCACAGCAAAACCTGTCTACCTAACTTACAATGAGAAGCTGCTTGTTCCATACGAAGCTGCTTGTGAATGACATCTCCTGCAGAACTGTCACTGTAAAATGCACAATATGTTTAGGAGTCTGCTTAGGTATAGATTGGTCAGCTGCGACAGGAATGTGGTGAGGAAAGCTCTGCTGGTGCATTCAAAACATTAACCAGTAACAGCTAAGTGGAAGCTGCTAGCCCAGAATGCTGCTGCTTGTTAGCTCTTTCTCCCGGGACCACTTTCATTGCAAACTGCAAATTGCAAATAGAAAAACACTGTACTATAGATTCTTCATCTGTGACTTTCCTGTTCACAGCAAAACCTGTCTGCCTAACTTACAACGAGAAGCTGCTTGTTCCATAAAGAGCTGCATGTGAATCACATCTCTTGCAGAACTGTCACTGTAAAATGCACAACATTTTTAGGAGTCTGCTTAGGTATAGATTGGTCAGCTGTGACAGGAATGTGCTCAGTAAAGCTCTGCTGGTGAATTGGAAATATTCATCAATAACAGATAAGGGGAAGCTCCAAGACCAGAATGCTGCTGCTTGTTTGCTCTTTCTCCCAGGAGCGCTTTCAATGCAAATTGCAAATCGCGAAGACAACACTGTACTATAGAGTCTTCATCTGTGTTTTTCCTGTTCACAGCAAAACCTGTCTACCTAACTTACAATGAGAAGCTGCTTGTTCCATACGAAGCTGCTTGTGAATGACATCTCCTGCAGAACTGTCACTGTAAAATGCACAATATGTTTAGGAGTCTGCTTAGGTATAGATTGGTCAGCTGTGACAGGAATGTGCTCAGGAAAGCTCTGCTGGTGAATAGGAAACATTCACCAATAACAGCTAAGGGGAAGCTGCTAGCCCAGAATGCTGCCGCTTGTTAGCTCTTTGCCCCGAGTGCTCTTTCATTGCAAACTGAAGATTGCGAATTTGTCAGATTGATCACCCAGTTAATAAAGAATTGGATATATGGTGGTTAATGACTCAACATCCAAGTGGAGACCAGTAATGAGTAGCGTTTCTCAGGAGTTGATATTTAGACCAGTATAGTTTAACAACTTTGCTGGAGAAATGGACAGTGGGATTGTGTGAATTCTCAGCAAGTTTGCGGATGACACAATGATGTGTGATGTGGTTCACATGCTGGAGGGAACGGATGACATCCAGAGACACCTTGACAGCCATGAGAGGTGGGCCTTAGGAAACCTCATGAAGTTCAGCAGGTCCTGCACCTGGGTCGGCTCAATCCCAAGCACTCTTACAGGCTGGTTGTAGAATGGATGGAAAGTAGCCCTGACGAGAAAGAATTCAGGGTGCTGGTGGATGAGAAGCTCAGCATGAGACAGCAATGGGCCCTTGCAGGCCAGAAAACCTACCACATCCTGAGCTGCAGCAAAAAGTGTGATCAGCATGTCAAGGGAGGTGATTCTGCCCCTCTCCACTGTTCTCAAGAGACATCTCGTGGAGTACTGTTTTCATTTCTGGAGTCCTCAGCACAGGAAGGACATGGATGTGTTAGAATGAGTCCAGAGGAGCACCACAAAGACAATCAGAGGTCTGGAGCATGATGACAGGCTGAGAGAGTTGGTTTTTTAAGCGTAGAGAAGAGAAGTCTCCGGGGAGACCTTATTGCAGAGTTCCAAAGTACTTAAAGTGAGCGTGCAGGAAAGCTGGGGAAGGGCTTTTTATCAGGGAATGTAGTGACAGGATGAAGGGTGATGGTTTTAAGCTGAAATAGGTTTAGGTATAGGTCAGATATTAGAATAAATTTATTGTGGTGGTGATGACACACCGGAACAGGTTATCCGGAGAAGATGCAGATGCCCCATCCCTAGAGGTTTTCAACACCAGGTTGTTTGGGTCTTTGAGTGACCTGATGTAGTGGCAAGTGTCCCTGCCTGTGGTATGGGGATTGGAACTAGATGATCTTTAAGGTCCCTTCTAACCCAAACCATTCTATGATCTAAATTTTACCTGGTTTACTAGACACATGACACAGACACATGAACCCCTGTGACTCAAGTTATGAGGACATTCCAGTGCTGACTCATCAGTCTGGTTGTTACACCTGAACACAGGGGACAAGAATCCTGGGACAGCCCTGGGAAAGACTAGACAGTGTGTCCCTTCCACTCAGTTAACAGCTTTGATTTCTGCCTGCCTTTGTGCTCTGAGCTCACCTGGCTTTGTGCAGATGGGCCTTTGATGGGTTCATGGTGCCTGCAATGGTTTTATTTGGGTTCTCCCGACTTGTTATTGCCTTTTATCAATAAGCTAATAAATAATTTATCAAAAGCTAATATGTGCAAGTTCACTTTTATGCTTACAGCCCATATAGAACTGACATATGTTGATTATTTCTCATTTACTGTAAAAACATTTATTTTGCAGGGTGATACAGTCTAAATGAATAAAGTTTGTCTTAATGTATTCTTAAAGTCCCCAAGTCTCAAACAGCATGGCTACTCAAGTCAATACGCTCCAGTGCTTCACTTTTCTTAAAGCTTTTTATCACCTAAAGTTTAGCATAAATCTTTCTCTCTGCAAATTAAAACTTTAGTGTTTACACTTTCTACATCACAAATAAAAGAGATGGGACTTCTTCCTTTTTGTTGCAGCCTTTTCTAATTTTGAAAGTAGTCATGTCTCTCCTGTCTCTTCTAAACTTCCTCTTTTCTTGTAGATCATTATCTTTCGAAACTCTAACCCTCCTTCCCTTCTTGCTCAAATTTAGATTCTTAACATTTGCATTTTTCTTTAAGTACGTTACACAAAATTAGACATGCTCAAAGTGAGGTCTTTCTATCTGCTCATGTATCTAAGATGGTATTTCTCACGCTTTCTTTCCTGCAAGCCTGAGAGCATTATAAAAACCGTCCTTTCTACCTTACATTTCCCCCTTCCTTATATCTCAAGATTTCTGATTTCTGTGCCTTTTATCTGACTCCTCTGAACTGTATTCTAATATCTTTCAGACCATGTCTCAAGTTAGCCCAAGTAATTTTCAATTCTGAGGATGCTAATATTAAGCATACACCCAGCATTTTATTATTTGTTTCATTTGTTAGAATGGTAAAGTACCTAAATTAAGACCTGAAGAAGAGCTTTGGTCGGGAAGTAATATTTAGTTATTACTCTGAATATAAATATTAACCATAGGTTCATCAAGACTGTGCTTTTCTCAACTTGCTCATGAGCATGCAATGGAAAATGTAAACACATCAGGCTTCTGACTGTAGTTGCCTCTTCTCTATTCATACAGTTTGATAATCTGTTACCGGGATAGCGAATTGATTTCACATTCACTATTCTTCACAAAATACAGTTGTCTCTTTGCAAGTCTCCTTGGGGTTTTCTAGGTCTTACAAAGTATCTGTTTCTTTGCCTTGCTGTTCTTCCTGAGGGTTGAAATTGGCTTCTGCTTTCCCAGTTCAACGATTAGTGCTGCATAACTACTTCCTTTCCACTTTTATGGGTTCTAGAAAAGAACTACTAATGGTCTGAGGTTGCTTTAGTACAGTTTACTAAATTTCATGTGGTAGATTAGGGAATACATAGCTGACTTGGAAATGTAAATATTTTTTCCTGTTCTTGTTTGAGATCTGACTGTGAAGTCACTCACATCACATTGCATTAGCAGTCTTATTTACAATTGCTGTTTCATAAGAAGAGACAAGCAAAACTGTTCACTAGGTTTGCCTTTCTTAGTATCATCACAGTTATATGTAATTCCACTAAACTCTCAGCACGTAATTAGAAAACACTTGTAGTGCTCGTGGCTGCAAAGGAAATTTTGGAAACATAGCTAAACTCGTGATGTTGTCACATCTTTGAGTGTGAAGGCAGACATAATAAATCCTAGAAACTGAAATCAACATTTAATCTTTCGCGGCTCTGCAGTTCTAAAATCACTGCTGTGCTGGCAAACACAACCTTGTCTGAAAATGTCAAATGATAGAAATAAAAGCATATGGAGTTTCTGTCATTTGAGCCAATGCTGCCTTCTACCCATTCTGTGTTTTGAAAAGAGGTTGCTGTCCTGGTGAGGGATTTCATTCAGTTACGCTTCTCAAGATCACCCATGCATTGGCCATGTCACCAAATGGAATACTGCTGTGTGTTTCTACTCACTGCCTTTATGATATTGACCATAAAAGACAGTTTCAGCGCTCTAGAGTCCAAATGGGCAGGCAATCGTGAATTTAAATACCTGAACTACATGCTCCTTTTCCTTTTTAATGGTTACTATTCAAAGAGCAATCTTAAAAGTACTATAGTCTGGGAACAGTTTTAAGAATAGTGCACATAAAAAAAATTACCAAAAATTATTTTTAGAAATAAAAAGGTGCATGTAGGTTTCTTTCTCTGTATGACAGATACTTGATTTCTTCTGTGATGTGTTGGTTTTTTTTAGTATTACTTCAGTATTAGTCATACCAAAAAAAGAATATGAAAAGACAGCAAAGAAAGGAATTTTGTTTGTGATCCCCTTTGTAAAGGGAGTCTTTTACTTGCATTCTAAGAATTTAACTGAATAACAGTGAGAACTGCAAATAAAACCATGCTGAACCTATTTCCTGATGAAAGCTTTGTGCTGTGGTTCTTGTGATATTTTCAGAAAGTGGCTGTATATTTCTCAAATTGATGCAATTTAAAAACTGCAGGCTAGGCCTATAAATCTGAGTCAATGAAATATCAAAAGATGTCCTGCAGCATATAATAGTCATCCTAACAATCTCAACTGGAAAGTGCATATTAAGGTAGAATAGTAAAAGGTCTTTCTGCGTTGTCTGTTGAAAAGGTCCTGTAGCATTTACTTTACTTGGTAATCTGTTCAATTCTTTCCTCAAAAGGAAAATAATAGTTCTAAATTAAAAATTTCAATAAAACGTATCTTTATATTATTTTTAAGTGATTAAATTTTATATTGCATATCCTAATTAATGAGATTAACTTAGACAAGGAAGAAGGATTAGAAACTAGTTCATTCATAACTTGCCAGATTCAGTTTACAGGTATACAGTAGGTTATACAGCTTCTTCAGGAGCTGTGTCTTTCAGGTAAGTGTTGTCAGCCATTCATTTTTTCAAACAGAGATGAATCTCTTGTGAAAAGTGACTTTATGCTAGTCTGAGCCCTAGCTGAACTTCTGCAATACTGCTTGGTTTTGAGTCTCAAAGACAGGGTATGCAAAGCTTTGGCTTCTTCTCAAATCTGCAAACAAAGGACTCCACAGCTGGCCCTAGAGAACCATGAGTTCTCATCTTTTTGAGTAAGTAAAAGAAAAAAAAAAAAATCATTAAGTGAGACTTAGGAGTACAGATCAACAACAGCGTATTATTCTTTGCTTGCCCAAGACATCTTTGTTCATTGTTGCCATTGAAACTGTGGAGAATAGGAAGAAGACTGAGAGAAGGAATAGGAAGGAATTAAAGAGCAAAGCGGGGGATGAGGAAACCTATTACATCCTGTGTAAACTTCAAATTTCAGCAGAGTAAAAAAAATATACTTTCTTAGTTCTGGCATTTCTCTATGGTATTTTTGTTGAGTTTGTATGTGAATATCAATTAGGAGAGACAACATTATGACTTTTTTGTCATTGGGAAGCATTTCATTTTGTAGCATTGCATTGCTACAAAATACAAGACTAAGATCACAGGGAGAACAGGAACCTACTTAATTGCATAGTAAATAAAGGAAAGCAGCAGATGGATTTAACAAGAGAAGTGGTCTATGCCAGGAGAAAGTTTGGAAAAAATCACCTTCCTGTGTAAAGATCATTTACCAGTTTAGGGCCATGTCTTTGCTGCTTTATTTTTATAACTTACTGGTTAAAATATTCTCCCTATTAACTGGACTTGCAGGGAACAGTGAAGATACACGTGTAGAACACATAACAATGGTAATATAATATCTTGATGCTAAAAACTAACTTAGCAGATTGCAGTAGAAGGACAAGTTTTACAGCTTATGCTTTGACTGGTGTTGGGGTAATGAAATATTGGCAGTGACTATAATAGAAGTTACACCTTTCTTTGATTCTGTGGTTGTAAATAAGTTTAATAATATATTTAAAATAAATCTTTATAAAAATATGTGTACTACTTATTGTTGCTTTGTAACCATTGTATGCTTTTTCCTGAGGATGACAAGTGAATTCTTCTTTGACTTCAGTCCCTTATGGAGTCAATGGGAATATTTTTTCATTTTGTTTAGTGTGATTTAGCCACAATTGAGCATGAAAAAAGTCTGATTTCATACACTGCCTTATGGGACTTTTGCAGTCATTTTATAAATATGTAGACAGCTATATGCAGGACTTTTTGTAATACCCTTCAATGATTTCCAGAAGCATAAGTGAGGGGAAAATTCTGTATAATATTTTTACACTTTTGGGACCTTGATATATGAAATCTCTCTGCATCTGCTAGGTGTTAATCAGTTGAAATTTAATTCCTTTCATACTAAACCATCTGCACTTCACTCCCAAACTACTCTAGCTTGCCTGACTATCATAGAAGTCACAGTTTGGGGTTTTAGCAGGTCTGTGTTGGATGGGCAACACAGATCTGCTTCTAAATCTTTCCCACAAGAGGGATTTCCCCAGGTCAAAAGTTTGTCATGCAGTCTTTATTCCTGTCTGGAGCCTGGGTTCAAAGTAAGCCTTGAGGGTTTGGTAAATGGGAAGCAAGCAGCTGTGCAAGTAAGACATCAAATCTTTTTGGAGACTTATTGGAGTTGAAGATCTAATGGAAATCCTAATGGAAATTCTGGATATGATGTGCCTGTTGATGAGGACTTGAGGAAATGGTTGCTGAACAACAATGGAGAGAGCAAGTTGTATGTGAACCAGTCTGGGGTTTTTAGTGTGCAAAACTAGCCAGTAAGCCCAGAGGTGAGTAGAATCACTGAAGTAAATTCACATGATTAAAAGCCACAAGCAATTATGCATTTCAGCTCTTAACTAATATTTCAATGGCATCGTACAACCTTTAAGAAGGATTACAATTAGAAATATTCTCTTCATTATCTTAAATCCAGAGAAGTCTGGTGGATATAGTAGAACTAAATATTTTTTATTGGTGATGGCTCTGAAATAAAGCCTAACTCCAAACTATTTAAAATCGCAAGCTATTGATGAACACTGGAGTTGGGTTTCTGTTTTGAAAAATCCCCCCACTCACCTCCCCATCCCCCAACTCCCAACACCGTGGCCCAATAATCTGTGACATCACTGCCCTTTGCTCATTAACAGTAGTGTTCCCAGTGCTGCATGGAGCCTTGCTGTGAGGTAGTCTTAGAGCTGATGTGAGTAGAGGTGACTGTGATTATTTACTAAGACTGTGAACTACTGCAAGGTTAAAATGCATTGAATGACTTCATGTATAGTAACAATCTTAATATATTCTTTAGAGTTCGGTACAATTTAATGAAAGAAGGCAGATATCAGTGCAAGCAAAATCTAATCAGATTATAAGGCTCTGTTTAACTGCTTCAGTGGATAGTACATGTCTGTGTTCTGTTGAGATTAATGGGACAGTCTCACATATCAACATTTATGGGACTAAAATAACTAAATGGAATTGAATGCAATAATTGAAGATACTAATGGCAATTAGCATTTTAATATGAATGCTGTAAGACAAGACCATTGATTGCTGGTCTGAGAACTACAGCATTCAAGTCCTAGAGACCTTGTGCACCTGTTGTTCTCAAGACCATGAAAGCCTTAAATAATTCCAGCCTGATGCCAGAACAGAACTACAGTGTGTACAAACGGCATTCTATTGAGAGCATAGCTGCTCAGCAGCAAGGCAAGCCCTTGGCTTTAGAGTTGACACTCTAGTTTCAGCTGTGTAAGCAAATATGAAAAAGCATTATGGTGTGCCTATAGACTTGAAACTATAGGAAAAAATATCATTATGATAGCCATAATTATAAACCTGATATAGCTGCTGTAACGGGAACACTGGCAATATAAATAGGTTCTGGAAAACTGAGCTAACACTTTTTTCCTCTAGTGCTTCAACTTCAAAGGTTTGGGTATGGTATTTCAGCATTTCTACAGTCTAGTGCTTCTGAAATGTTCTGTATTGGTCAACAATCTACTTTTTCTTTCTCACAGTATTATTATATTCTTATTCATGCTCACTTTTACTGACAGTCATGTTTACTGCCTCTAATTTACAAGGAAAGACTGAAAACTCTTCTCTTATTAAATTCCTTAAAAAACAACATCACTTTGGAAAAAAAAAGTAGTTAAAGAAAATGAAATTTGCAATTTGCTTTTTTTTCTTCAAGAAAGAAAATCCAGGTAGTATTTATTTTTCTCTGTTTTATTACAAATGTGACATGTAGTCATAGTAACAGATAAGGTCTTTAGAATCTTAATGCAATCTGCCTTTTGAATCTTCAGCTGAATCTTACAGACTGAAGAGAGATTTGGATGTAGATTTCAAATGCATCTAAATTGTTATGTTTTCTACATTGATATCTCTCTTTATATGGCACAGTCCTAATGCCCTCTGAAGTGCCCATAGAATACCTGCTGCCTAAGAGTTCTGGGTGTTTTCTCTAAGGCAGAAAATAATTTTATTTGCATTGCAAGACAAGACAACACATAGACAAAACTGATTTCTTTTGAAAATACTGCAAATACAAAAGATAAGCTTCTCCTTTGCTTCTTACACTCTAAATATAGATAGAGATTTTTTTTTAAAAAAAAAATGACTTGTTTTCTCTTAAGTCTCCTAATGAAAAAGAAATATATCAGAGTGAGGCACAAAACAGACTAACTTATAACAGACCACCACATATCCCAAAGAAACGCTCCTTAAGGAACCTGGAATTAACACTTCAAAATATTCTGTACTGCTAATAAATGCATGGAGACTCAGAGACTACAGCAGAGATCTAGAGCAGGACGCTTCATTGATCAGACCTTGTCCTGCTTGGCTGCTCATTGACAGAATTGTCAATGACTGCGATATGTTCCTAACTTTGTCATCATGGCAGAATTAAACTCTAGAATTTTGATATATATTAGATAAAAATAATCCAAATAGTTTGAAATCTTCAGTTACCCGCTGACACGTGAGTGCAGTTTTGGAAATGACAGATTTTGAATCCCACAATGCATCATGGAAAGAAACTTTTGTAGTAGAACTAATAATGGCTTTATTTTTCTTACAACCCCAAGCACCAAAGGCATCTTTCCATCCTACAACAGGAGTGTTTCCATAGAGATGTATGTGCGAACACATGGTGAAACACCCATCATCAATCCATTACTTAGGATCTCCCATGCAGCTGTCATGTGGGAAGGCCTCTTCATCAGTGGCCACAGAGTCACCCACACAGTTCTTCTGCCTGGGCAAGGACTGCAGCTGCTATCAATTCCTTGCCTGTATGTCCTTTTAATACAATATTCTATGTGACTTTAAAAAAAGTGTACTGTGAAAAGTAATACAAGAGAGTTTAACTGCTCCATATACAGTTCTGTAGAGGGTAAGTAAGGGATGAGGGTAGATAATGCAGAGTGAGGTAAGTGAGATGAGCGTGATTATTTAGTAATATACTATCAAACAGGAATGAGACTAACATGAATGTCTTGTCTTTTGGGAATGACTGAAGAATTTTTTCATTTCCAGGGAGATAAAAATGTTTTGTTTGTTCAACTGTGGCTGCTGAATAGGTAATACAATTCTTGGCTTGGCTGTGCTTTGGAAGTGGAAGCGTCCCAGCCCTCGTTAATGTTTACTCATTACACTTGATGAAGTAAGCCAGGAAAAAAAAACAGTTTCTCTTAGAAACTGGTTTTCCCATCTCAATCCATACTCCTTGGCCTGAGGTAAAACCACTTCAGACAACTCAGTAAAGGCAGGACTGGTCCCGTAAATCAGATTTCCACAGTAGACTGACTGCATATGAACTAATTGCTTAAGTTGTACACTGATCTGCACAGCCAATTGTTTTTCATCTCTTATTTTTGTTGTCTCGCACAAAGTGGCAGTTAGCTTAGTTTTTTTTATAATTTTTAATTCCTTGGGATATTGATACTAGGAAATAAAGAATGTCATGGATGAGTTTATGGTCTTTTAAAGAGTGATGCTTGTAGGTGGAATAAACAATGTGGACCCACCATATGGACATCTCCTTATTTCCTTTTTCCTGACTGAGATAGCCACCAATAATTTATTTCTCTTAACTGCCAGCCACTGCCACAAGGTCTTGACCTGCCTGGTTTGAAGATCACTGTAGTTTTTCATAGAATTATAGAATCACTGACATTGGAAACAGTCTTTAAGACCACTGAGTCCAATTACAAAAGTAATGCTGCCAAGTCAATAAACCCTGTCCCTAAGCGTCCCATCGATAAATCTTTTAAATACCTCCAGGGTATTTAACTACTACTCAACTACTTCCCTGAGCAGTCTCTTCGAGTGCTTGATAGCCCTTTCAGTGAAGAAATCTTTCGAATAACCAACCTAAACCTCCCCTGGTGCAACTTGAGTCCTCATCCTCTTGTCCTACCTCTTGTTACTTGGGAAAAGAGACTGACACCCACCTTGCTATAGGTGGGATTGTAGAGAGTGATAAGATCTCCCCTCAGGCTCCTCTTCTCTAGAGAGCAGTTTAGATCAATGTACAGCTTCAGTAGATCAGTTCACTAGCAAAACGTTGCTGTTCTGCTTTGTAAATTTGACTTACAGAACTACTTCAGCCTTTATTGAGTTGTCCAAAGTGTATTTACTTCGACCTAGGATTATGGTTTGGGATGTGAGAAACTGTGTGCAGATTTTTGTCACCGTGCTCAAATAACACAGGAATAACTTTGCATGCTTAATAGTGTTGAGTGGGAACAGAAAGTCTGTTCAGCTCAAGGCAGTATATTCAGTTGTGCATATTGGACAATATTTGAATGTATTGACACAAGAGTAACAATTTTCTAGTAAGTGAAAATATGATATACCACAGCTGCAAAATACTGAGAGAATCTTGACTGAAAGAGGAAGTCAAAGAATGGGTTCATATTTTCAGGTAATAAAGTTTATTTTAATACTTCATCTACATACACAGATAGGATATTAATCTATAAATCAATCTATAAAATCTATAAAGTAATCTATTAAATCACGTTGTTTAGAAGAATGTATGTGACGTTGCTGACATGTTTAATATGTTAACATATTAAAATGCCTTTGCCTAGGTCACAGTTGTGATTTACTCTCAGGAAATGCAGATAGTCATTTGGGATAAAAAGAAATTAATTTGGTAAATCATTTGTTTTCGGTAGATGAAAAGAGGTGACACATATATCCAATCTGACACAAATGGCTATTTGGAAAGAATTTTTGTGTATGTAAATTATCTGTGTTTATATATATATATATATAATGTGTGCTATACGTGTGCTAATTTTGCTATTGTAATTAATTTCATTTTCTAGATATGAGCTGAATTTTTTTCACTCCTAGGTAGTAAAGCTGAATACATAAATGGAGTGACATGCTATATCACATGCAAAGGATAAACCCAAATGATTCTGTACTTTTATTAGTATTAGGAAAATTTCTAGTGACTCAACTGTGAAGAAAATTCCAGGACACTATCATCTAACTTTGGTGGGCATACTATGAAAAAGTAGCTCTATGAATGACATCACAACATTTTGGAATTGCTTTGAACACAAGCAGTATGTAATTTTGTTATAGAGCTCTTAGAGAAAATAGAAATAATTTTTTGTCATTTTTTTCCAAAAGTGTTCGGATGAAATCTGGTGTCTATTTTGTTCTTTCTTACAATGAGCTGTTTGGCAGCATCAGATGGGTTATAGTGTTTTTTGCTTCATGGAGTATAAGCAGAAGCTTCTTGACAGCTCTACTTTTCCATGGTGATTTTTGTTATGTGTAGTACTTTTATTTATGCATTTTCGGTTCTTTTAAATAATCAAAGACTTCTCAGATCTCTTAAAATCACGTCTAGTAGCATTACTTTTATTAACTGCAGCACCATATTTCACTGCTAAAATTGAGGAAGGAGTGTCTTTTGTACTTGAAAATGTACCTGGAGTTAAGTTTCATGGCATAAGCCTGCTCCAGAATCACATATCTCTGGAGCAGTCTAAACTCCATTAGGGTCTCAGTTTTCAGTTTGTACTCCTATGGGAACAAAGTTTACATAATGTATTCCTTTCCTGGTCTTTTCTTCCTTTACAATCACTCGCTGCACAAACAAATTCAGGATTTTTGTGAAAGTCGGAGGCAATTCCTCTCCTGAAGGCAAGGCTCCGTTAGAAGCTCTTCCCTTATTAGATAGGGGAGAAGTCACATGAATCAGCTTTTCATGTGGTGGGACTTTGCAACGTTTGTTCCCCACATGGATTCTTTGATCTGTAAGGAGGAGCGAGGTCACACTTAGAACAGCGCTGTTAGAAAGTCATTCAACAACTTGATTGGAAGCCATCCTTCATTTATTCTGATGTTCACACAACTGTTGTTTTTCTCAGACCTCCTCAGGCACACAAGATTATGCTAGAAATGATTTTTTTTTCTCTGCTGCTGACTAACTTTGTGTTCATCTTATGTTTACATGCATTCAAGCCCCATTACTTTGTCAGTCTGCTTAGAGAGTCTCAGTGTCCTAGTCTTCCTTACACCCATGGTCAGACTTGGTGCAAATGTATTGGCACCATGTTTCAGTCCAAAGCTTTGGAGTTTCCCGTGGCAGATTGGCTGTTAGAGTGCTCACCTGGAACAGAAGAGCATCAAGTTTGCTTTGCCACCTGAAGGGACTCTCAAATGTGATCATTTGTAAGTTGTTTGCTAGGGCAAATGGAGGTTAGGAATCTGAATTTGATAGGTCACAACTGTTATGTTTTGATCTGTCCTACTTTGTAGTTCCTAACTAAATGGAATTCCTGAATGTCATCACACCTGAGCTAGGGAAAGTCATCTCCTGATTTGTATGTTTTCATTAACTCCAGGACAAGTCCAAACCAAAGCCTTGGATCCAACTTCTCCCCGTTCCCCGAGTAAAAGGAAAATTAATTTCCAGATGATGTGACCCAGCCTTGCATTCAATACAATTCAAAAGCCTTTCATACTATCTACATTTCCAACATATTATGTACATTTATAGATGCATAAATCATATAAGGCCTTTTTTATGAGAAGGAAAAAGAAAGGAGCAAAGCTCATCTCAGGAGGCTGACGCTTTGTAGAATGCATGGGGTATGGCATGTAGTGCTGGAGTACTAAGGAAGAAGAAAAGCCTACAGTGTATTTAGGTGTATTTTTTCTTGAAGTGAGAGATAAAGTTTTTGAAGGTAACGTTTTTGTTATGTTTTGTTTATAAAAGAAACATATGTTTTGTTCTAAGTAGCTGCTGATTCCAAGGCTATGTGTGTTTACCTGGATGACTGTTGTCTTTTCCTTAACACAGCAGCTGCAGGTGACAGTTATGTGCAACTGAATACGACATACGACTTGCAAAGAAATTTCAGGAAACATTGCTCTTTTTCTTAGAATCTCTTCCGCAAAGAGGAAAAGAATACATCAAAACAAAATAAAATATCACAAGTATGCAATGGTCATAAATTCCTATTTCTTTTGCCCTTCAACATTATATTTAGAATGTTTATTTGTTATGACCATTTGTTGTTTAAAAGTGGTGTCTTCATCCACTAAAAGGAAAGGTCTTCTTTGGTGGTACATGCTCTGCAGAAAGTGATTTTTGATCTCACTTTATTTCCTATTAAATTATTGTTTTTATTGTAGGCTCAGCCTCGCTTGCATCTGAAGTCAATTAAAGATTAGTCACAGACTTAAATGAAAAAAAGGACTGAATTTCTATCAATAAGCCTTTGAAAGAGAATCTGAATTGAATGTGCCACAACAACCACAAGAGGTACATTAGTATTAGTTCCCCTACTTTTTTCTGTTTACCCTTTTAGTTCTTGAATCATATGATGAGCATGTATGAACTACTTTTCCTAAGAGCCTCTTTCAAATATTTCCTTTTAAGAGTGTTGAAGAGCTATATAGCCCCATAAAGTAAATTCAGAAGTTAGATAATGCAAGAGTGCTTAAATAATCTTAAAAAGTAAGAATTTTATTGACTTAAGTGCTACTAGTGTTTTGATATTTGTTTAGCGGCTGTAAAAATCAGTGGCAGTAGAGATAAAGGTGTAATTCAAAAACTGGGATGAAGGCATTCTAATAGAGTACCTTTGCAAGGACTAAGTGTAAATACACGATGAAGTTTTTCTGTGCATTAGCAAAGAATTTGTGTGTATGTGATTGTGTATATATATATAAACACATATATGTGATACACTTTTGAGTTTTTATATTTTCAGATCCCTGAAGAAGTATTTGTCTGTGTACCTGTAAGTATACTGGACTGTGTATAGTTCTTTAGTACCAAGATATATGAACAGCCTTTGTCAGCAGTAGCCTGCAATATAAACCAAATGCCTGTTTAGTAGACAAGTATTACAAAACAAGTTGTCTATTTTAATTCAAGTACTGAAAGAGATGAAAAGAACTAGGGGATTATAGTGTAAAACTAATCCCTTGTTCTCAGGAAGTTCCTGTAAGGCATGGAGTAGCAGAGAGTATTTTAATGAAGTCTGTGTGCAATTTTGGCCATAACTGGTTTTAAGGGTTGATTTCTGAATTATTTGTGTTTTAAACACTTGTCTTAATATAAAATTGAGTGTGCTTGGGGGCTTTAAGCAGTCTGGCCTTTTGGCATCTTCCTGCCCCAGTGTTCGGGGGCTGTGCTTAGAGAAGGGAGGGGGCTTTGCAATTGGTGAAGGGGCAAAAACTTCTGCCTCTCTCTAACTGGCCTGAAGAGGCAAGAGCACTCCTGGCTGCACACGGGCACCCAAAGAGTTCAAGCAGTGGCTATTCTGGAAAGGGTATTTTGAACTGTAAGTGACCCCCAAAACTCCCAGATCCAATTCCAGAACCTTCCAGAAGGGTCTTGTACACATGCTCCACTTTGAGAACTTTCCAGTAGGGATACTGTGTAATGATGGGAAGACTCCTCCTCTGTGCTCCTCATGTGCAAATAAAGGATGGAGCTCCTTTATAAATCACCTGTGCCAAAAACACACATGTGCCCACTGCCCTGTGGACCAAGTTTGATGCTGAAATCTTCGCTGGTTCCATTTGGGTTTGTATTTATCTTCTGTTACAGTCCTCTTTTCCTGCTTTGTCTCCTCGCCTCACCTCCACGTGACATTATCACTTTAAGTGGCATTGACTGTATTTGAGCTGCTGCTGTTTTGTAAAAAAACCAACCTTTCACCAAGTTCTTGTAACCTGTACATTTGACTGAGCTCAAAGAAAACTGAAGCAAATGTTGCCCCTTTCATGCTGCCTTGTAAACACTCAGAAGACCACCTACCTCTGCCCTTCCTGCCGACCCGGACCAGTGCATTGCACTGGTACAAGCAGAAGGAGGTTGCAATTGGTACTGGATCCACTTTGGAAAACTTCTGAGCGTGTTTTGAGCAGGTGAGGGTGACTAAGGTACTGTGAAATAGATGTCAGTCAGAATGGTGGTCAGCATATTCTGGAAAGTTTCAGGTGCATATCTGAACTGAGTGATTTTAAAGGTTTACTAAGAGAAAGAAAAATATTGTCCATAACATTTTATCTCATAAAGAACATTTTTTTTACAAAGGAAGTTCCACAAGCAGGAGCTTTGAATAGTGGCTTTAGTATAGCGGCCTATCAAGTGTCTAACTTGATGAAATTTCCCTATGTCATTCTGTAGTCTTCATTATAGAGTGCACTGGAAAATAATAGACAATCTTATATTGGAAGTTGTAGAATAGAAGGAAGCATTTAAAAACTGTGTCTCTGAGGTTTCCTGATCCTCACAACTGACAAAGCTGATTTTCTTAATATTAATTTTGGTACAAAGTTCTATTGTACCTCTAAACAACTGTTTTTCTATCATCGTCATCATCCTTGGTGCTATCTAGATGCTTCTCATTAAATAACTGAGAAAATGGCTGGGAAAATGCCTATTTTGTTACAGTGCAAATTTCAGAAACCAGTTATGGCTTGTATTTATACTTTTTCCCAGAAGAACACATGGCTTTTTGCCATATTGGCTTTGGTTCCTTAGTGAATCGCGCATAAAGAAATCCAGCTTGTGAAGTAATGGTTTGATATTCCCTGTTTTGCTTTTCTATTTCATTTTTCAAAATATGTCTCATGAATAAAAATAATACTTTTCTTCAAAAGAAAAAATGCCAACCACAACAGTAACTCACACATTTGAACAAATCATCAAGGTTAACCTTCTTTTGTAACAGAAAAAAACATATCAGGATACTTTTATGTGCTTCAGATAGATACAAATATATTTGTTTATAACTAGGATGTCTTCTAGGGCAGAAGGAGACTGCAATAATGAAGCTGTGAGTGTTCTGGTTTGGGCTAAAGCACAACATATGAACTCAGAACATTTGAAATGTCAGAACTCTGACCTTTCAGCCTGATAGTTATCATCAACATAATGGGCCACTGGTGTGTAGAGAGGCCACTGCTTACACCTCTTCCTATGTAAATTAAGGCCATCCCAGATTTGCTGGCAAAAGAGGTTGAACCTGCAGTGAGGGGCAGACAAGACAGGTGACCCAAGCCTGACCAATGAAGTATTCCATGCCATACAGGTCACAATCAGTCTAAAAGCTTAGAGATCATGAGGATGAGTCTTGTCTCTTTGATGGCTGATGTTAAGGGAAGACCTCACCTGTCTGTTTGTCCTTGAACCCATCCATGTGTTCATGAATCCAGTTTCTGGATGCAGTTCCTGAGTCCAGCTCCCACATGCTTCCAATTCCAGTCTAGAATCTCCCCCGCTCCTGCCCTGCGGCATCAGCAGTGATGTACTAAGTCATTGAATTGGTTTTTATATGGCAACAGTGAACAAAGATATCTTGGGTAAGCCAAGAATAATACGCTGTTGTTGATCTGTACTCCTAAGTCTCACTTAATGATTTTTTTTCTTTTACTTGCTCAAAAAGTTGAAAACTCATGGTTCTCTAGGGCCATCTGTGGAGTTCTTTGTTTGCAGATTGGAGAAGAAGCCAAAGCTTTGCATACCCAGTCTTTGAGACTCAAAACCAAGCCGTATTGCAGAAGTTCAGCTAGGGCTCAGACTAGCATAAAGTCACTTTTCTCAAGAGATTCACCTGTATTCGAAAAATGAATGGCTGACAATACTTACCTGAAAGACACAGCTCCTGAAGAAGCTGTACAACCTTACTGTATACCTGTAAAATTAATCTGGCAAGTTGATTAACATAAGCAATTCTAGATGTTTGGATATTTCTCTGTCAAAGAGTTTGACAGAGTGTCTGAGCTCACCTGCTGGGGCAATCCACCTTTTACACATGTATATATCTGTTCTCATCTACATACCTCCATCCTGCTCAGTCAGAGAGGGAAGCAGGCTGAGGCCATTGATGCTGTCTTTGTTTATGTAGGTGCTTCTCTGTGTCTGTCCATGTTGATTTGTGCAGCCAGCTGTGTGTATATATGGTGTATACATTTGTGTCTTCGTGTGCCTACTGGGAAGACATGTTCAGCCTCACTACTGGTTAGACCTGGACACGTGGAGCAGCAGCAGCCTTACCTGCCTTGGGTTGTTGGGTCTAGCCCAGATTTCCCCTAGTAGATATTGCCATTTTATTTTCCATCTCTAACAAAGGAGAGAAGATATAACTTTGAAAATAAGTAAATGCATTATTTTTTGTAAAAAAAAGAAGTGTTTTTTAAAATGAATGCCTGAAAGGGGAGAAAACCAGAATAAAATGCAACACAACAAAAAGTGAAAAAACGTATTTTGTATCCCATAATTACAGAAAGGACAGTTTCTTCCTACAGGTTTAACCAGCTGAAACTCCTTTATCTTCCTGCTCTGGGTGGAAAATACCCCACAAAAAAAGTTCTTCAGGTAGCATTTTAACTATTGTAGGTAGTAAAGTAGCCACTTATGTAACTTATTCCAAGTAAAAGACATTATGTTTGCTGTAGGCAGACTTTGACCAGAAATGAACAGAATACCTGTACACTTACACCTGAACTGACTTTTCAACATGAGATGGTATA
This sequence comes from Cuculus canorus, assembly GCF_017976375.1. Classification (NCBI taxonomy): domain Eukaryota; kingdom Metazoa; phylum Chordata; class Aves; order Cuculiformes; family Cuculidae; genus Cuculus; species Cuculus canorus. Next base: position 3,368,635 of record NC_071440.1, read on the forward strand.
GGCAAATTTCTACCAAAATCATTGAAACACAACTTTCCATCAAAGGAAATATTAACTTGTGTACTTTTCTGTTTTATCCAAGATCATTCTGAAGTGTTTTAAGCATGAGTATGTACTACTTTACACTATATATACATACAAATATATGAATATGTCTGTGTGTTTCATACAATTTGATCTGCCTCAGATAATGACAGTGAATACAAAGCACAAAAAGGAATTACCAGTGGTAATACATTTCCCAAAATTCTAGTTTCAAGCAAGCAGCATTTTCCTAAAATAAATTAATTAAACTATTCTCAAACTTAAGTGAGAAATGCTTTCATTTGGAAAGATGTATGGGAGCAAATAAATATAAAAAATATTTGCAACTTTCTGTTTAAATAGCTAATGCTTATGCAGGAGAGAAGGCTGAAACTTTGCAATGGACTGAGGTCTTTGGAAGTTCATTGCAATCCAGCAAAAAAATTTTCCATTTTGACTGTGTTATGAAGCCTGCGTTAACAGGCTTACAGAAAGACAGACTTTAGTAGGAGCATGTAATGCTAACTTCATACATGGCAGTGTATATGCATGTGTCTGTATGACGGTGAATATTTAGTTTGTTAAATCAATTCTGAAATATATTTTTCTCAGATTTTTTAGTAGGAAATAAAAATGAAACAAATCATAGTAACTGAGGCTGTAAGCAACCATGTTGGAACATTTTTCCTTAAATTTTTCAGATGCCAGTTACTTATTACATCTCCTCCTTGTATATTTTCAATTGGGCTGATAATCTGTTGATAAAATATTGAACTTGAAATTAATTAAAGTATGCAGTATACAAAGAAGCCAAAATGACACACGTAATTGAAGAGAAGGAAAGCAATTTTTGTTTATTTATATTGAGGGTAGAGCTAATGAAACAGGAATAACATCCCTAAAGACATCAAAAGTAATAAATCAGTATGACAACTGATTGTTAGAATTAACATCCGTTACTTTTGGCATAAAAACTTCCTATATCCCCTTTCCAAAATGCTAGTGTAGAACTTTTTTTACAAATTATAAATATCTGTAAGGAAATTTCCCTGTGCTGAAAGAATAATTTCCCCCTGAAAGAATAAATCCATTATTACAATTTGCTGTAATATCTGGTATATTACTTTCTTCTTAAAATTATTGCTAATACTCTTAGCAAACATTTAACAAGAGAATTAACTGATTAATGGAATAGGAAGCAAGCAAGCAAGGTGAAGAGTGACATAATAGCCACAATTGGGACTCTACTAGGAGATCGTTTCAAAGAAGAAACTTGACCCCAAACTGCATTATGACTATAATGTCATAATAGCGATACCAATAAAAATAAGCCACCCATCAGTAAAAGAGCATTTAAACAGCGTAAAAGTGTAGCAATATTAAGGGATGAGTTTAATGAACCTTGTCTCCCATGTGTCTTGTAGAACAGCAGACCTTTTCCTAGGATGAGAAATGTATTCTGATATTTCAACAGGTTGAAAAATAATCTAAATTGATTCATGGCTGAGATTAACAGGATAGCCCTGATTGCTGGACTGATACATTGAAGATATCCTGATGCTAACATGTCCATAATATTCTCTGAGCATTTTGTGAATTTTATATTATCCTTCACTTGTCTTCTATGGAAAAAACACTCAAAATAAAACGGAGCAGCAAAACTGAAGCAGACGGTGCATTTTTCTATATGTAAAAAGAACTTTCCATGCTCAAATAGTTGAAACTAAATGCATTTTTGGAACCCTAGGATCCATTCCCTCCAGCACGTGAACCACATCACACATCACTGTGTCATCAGCAAACTTGCTGAGAATTCACTCAATCCCACTGTCCATTTCTCCAGCAAAGTTGTTAAACTATACTGGTCTCAATATCAACCCCTCAGAAACTCTACTCATCACTGGTCTCCACTTGGATATTGAGTCATTAACCACCATATATTCAATTCTTTATCCACTGGGTTATCAGTCTGACAAATTCGCAATCTGCAGTTTGCAATGAAAGAGCGCTCGGGGCGAAGACCTAACAAGCAGTAGCATTCTGGGCTAGCAGCTTCCCCTTAGGTGTTATTGATGAATGTTTCCAATTCACCAGCAGAGCTTTCTGACCACATTCCTGTCGCAGCTGACCAATCTATACTTAAGCAGAATCCTAAATCTATTGTGCATTTTACAGTGACAGTTCTGTAAGAGATGTGATTCACAGGCAGCTTTTTAGGAAACAAGCAGCTTCTCATTGTTACTTAGGCAGACCAGTTTTGTTGTGAACAGGAAAGTCACAGATGAACAATCTGTAGTACAGTGTTTTTCTATTCACGATTTGCAGTTTGCAATGAAAGCGGTTTTGGGAGAAGGAGCTTACCAGCAGCAGCATTCTGTGCTAGCAGCTTCACCTTAGCTGTTATTGGTGAATGTTTCTAATTTACCAGCAGAGCTTTCCTGAGCACATTCCTGTCACAGCTGACTGATCTATACTAACACACTCTGCTAAACATGTTGTGCAATTTGCAGTGACAGTTCTTCAAGAGATGTGATTCTCAATCAGATTTATATGGATCAAGCAGCTTCTTATTGTTAGTTGGGGAGACAGGCATTGCTTTAAACAGGAAAGCCGCAGATGAATAATCTATAATACTGTGTTCTTCTATTTGTGATTTGCCGTTAGGAATGAAGGACTTCTGGGAGATAAAGCAAACAAGCAGCAGCATTTTGTGCTAGCAGCTACCCCTTAGCTTTTATTGGTGAATGTTTCCTATTAAACAGCAGTGTTTTCCTCAGCACATTCCTGTTTCAGCTGACCAATCTATACTCTCCCGCAAACATTCCTAGCTTTCATGCTAACATTTGCTTTCCTGCAAATATTCGTGTTAATTAACTAACAAAGAGAAGCAGCTTGTTCCATTAAAATCTGATTGAGAATCACATCTCTTGCAGAACTGTCACTGTAAAATGCACAATATGTTTAGGAGTCTGCTTAAGTATAGATTGGTCAGCTGCAACAGCAATGTGCTCAGGAAAGCTCTGCTGGTGAATTGGAAACATTCATCAATAAGAGCTAAGGGGAAGCTGCTAGCCCAGAATGCTGCTGCTTGTTTGGTCTTTCTCCCGGGAGCACTTCCATTGCAAACTGCAAGTTGTGAATAGAAGAGCACTGTATTATAGATTCTACATCTGTGACTTTCCTATTCACAGCAAGACCTGTCTGCCTAACTATCAATGAGAAGCTGCTTGTTCCATAAAAAGCTGCTTGTGAATCACATCTCTTGCAGAACTGTCACTATAAAATGCACAATATATTTCAGAGTCTGCTTAAGTATAGATTGGTCAGTTGCAACAGGAATGTGCTCAGGAAAGCTCTGCTGGTGAATTGGAAATATTCACCAATAACAGCTACGGGGAAGCTGCTGTTTTGTGGAATCAAACTCTATAACCCAAAATGAGTTATAAAGCAGGTCTGTTTTTTTTCTAGCGCTGGGGTGCAAGGGGGTTTTCCTCCTAGCTTGCACACCGCATAGCTTAACAAGCAGCTACTTATAGTGTAAAGACATGCATAGGTATAAGCGCCTACTACATATTCATAACCTTTCCTTGCTTCGTATTATTATTAGATCTGGAAAGTTCACTCCAGTCTTGCGCCTGCATGGTGCCTCCTGATGGTCATGGGCTGGGGTCTTAGGGATGATGTAGGAATATATTTCTTTTTGAACTTTGCGCAGACTCACTCTCCTCTGGCTGTTTTCAAACTCCTGAAGCAAATGCAGCAGCTTTCTGCATTCCAATGCCCACTTATCAATAAACTGCTGCTAGTTGGCTCGTTCATTATCAACTTGCAAGGTCTTCAAGTCAAACAACGCCAAGCTCGAACGAATGCTCCCAGCCCCCCTTGTCTGCTTTCGCACAGCAATTCCCCCCTCCCTTTTAACCTCGTCCAGAATTATAATCAAGTCCTGATGTTTCATTAACTGTTTCATTAATCATTTTACCAATGTAAGATTCATTCCAATAGGTACAGGTGATAATTTGTGAACTGTTTTATAATTGGATTTATGAGCTGATGGGATACGACTGGTGCTAAATAAGAAAAGTCACACCCAACAATCTTAACAAGCTAACAAATACAGGAATTAGAAATTAGAGTGATTCTCACTATCCATAATTTTCTCATCTATTACTATAGAGGTACAAGCAGTTCTCAAACACACACAACCCTGGCCCACATATACAAGTACAGTCCTCGGATTAGCATCTAGATGGATCTCAAAGTGACAGATGTTTTGCTCAGTGTCGAGGCAGAAGTCTTTAGCATCGATTGCATTATTTAGCAAATGAATCCTTGTTCTCGTGTAATGCAAGATTTCAAATTTACAGTTTGCCATTTCCCGTTCACTATTTGTGTCCATGTTCTATGTTCAGAAGGATAGAGCACAGTTTTATCATGGCTTATTCCTAATGCAATGATGGAGTGGATTACACATATTACAGAGTTACGTATGGTAAACACAAAGGCTGTGGCTGTATTAGTGATGGGCTCATAGGTGAAATTTACCAGAGTCTACCAGGGTTTAAGCTTCCTCTCTGAGCCAGTGGCACTGTCCCAAACCACTTTCCGGATTTCGGTGACAAAGTACCCTCATCACCTTTTCTTATAATTAAGGCGGCCTCTGATTGCATCCATAGTTATGCCTATATACAACTGAGGGCCAAAGAAACGTTTTCTTGGATCACACTGAGTACATTTCCTATTAATTCATGGTCTTGTTCCTCCACCTTTTCCCACTTTGGTAACATTTCTGATAGTCAATTCCATTTAGGACCTCCAATGCTGTCTATAACACTCTGGTTAGGCCCCTTTGTGTTCTGCCCCTGAAGGGCACTTGCTTTCACAGCCAGGTTGTCCAGTCCTCGAAGGATGTTTTTAGGAAATGAGAGCATGCTGGTTGAATTTCAGAAATATCAGTTTACATTAGCAGTTCAACACATTTAAGAGACCATTCTGGGATGTACAGCATTTGCTATAATATTTATTTTAAATTTGAATGAGAGCCCAATGGTATCATAGGCCCAGAGACAAACCACCTTAACGGCCTGACTAATGTAAAATTATGCCAACAGTCTAATTCATTTGAAATACAGGTCTGTGTATTCTTATCTGTAGGTGTAGTTGAGATAGTAATTTGGGATGCCATTTTATGGATAGTCCTATTAACCATTCAGCATCCTACTTTTATTTCTCCTCCTGCAATCCCCTGAAGTTGCTGAATCCCCTGTTTTCTATCCACATTCCATTCTTGCCTCACATATACTTGGTTTTCATGCATAACCACAGTTGATAGATTTAAACCCTTTTGATTCAGAATATTTCCCAGGGCTCCAGTATACCAAAGAAAAGTTTGAGACCAAGGCCACTCAGTATTCTTTTGGCTAGAGGTGCCTTTTTCACTCGGGTGCGATGGATCCATGCACTCTGCTTCTTGATTTCGATTGCTGTGAAGGAGGCAAGAAACATCTGGAATGGTCCTTCTCACTGCGGTTCCAGAGTCCTCTCTGCAAGAGACTTTACATATACATAGTAACATAGTCATATGTTATGCACAGGTTCATACAACCCCCTACTTCATGTCTCAGGCTCATGTTTTTCAATTCTTGGAGCTGTTTGTCCAATGCCACCATGTAGGAGGTCATGATTTCATATGCAAATAGTGACTGATCTGTTGCACTACTTATAAAATGATAAAATGTGGTCCCCTATCAGGAGACATAATTGCTGGAACCCTAAAGCAGAGTATTACCTTATGTATTAATGTTCTAGTTATCTCCTTGCTCTAGTAGGGAATGCCTCTGGCCAATCTGAAAAGGTACCAGTTAATACCAATAAGTATCAACATCCCCCCTGTCTTGGGAGGTCCGAAAAATCAATCTGCCATTATTGCCCAGGCCCGTTGCCTCTTCCAATTTGGCCCATTTCTGGTTTGCGGTAATTTTGGGATTAGTCTGGAGGTAAAGGTCACACTGCTGAGCCACTTTTCTCACAATGCTATATAAATTTCTAGCTGCAATCCCTTTAATTAGGTGTTTATATAAAGCTTCTGCCCCCCTCATGTCTCTTCCTGTGTTTTTCCCTCATCAAAAGCCATGTTAAATAAGGGGGAATGACTAGTTTCCCTTGAGGAGTGAGGACCCACTCCTCTTTACTATATGACATTTCCAGGTCTATAATAAATTTCTGATTATCTGATCTTCCTTGCTATATTCTGGCTTTCATTCTAGGGAGATTCACCCATCAGGGATCAAAGCCCCTTTTGGTTTTACCTCACCTTTGGCTGTCAGTTTTGCCTCTCTGTCTGCCAGCTCATTTCTTCTCCCCAATTCCAAATTCACTTTCTGGTGCACCTTGATGTGCATGATTGCCACTTTCTCAGGTAGCTGGACTGCTTCCAGCAGTCTCAGAATTCCTCTGCATGCTTGATGTTTTTGGCCTGGCATGTCTTTTATTGTTTAAGACATATCTGTTTCCACCCATGAACCAGCCCTCAGCATCTTCCATGGGACTGTCTTTCAGGTCCAAATGGCTCAAGTAGGTGGCCTCGATGGTCTCTAAGCAGTCCTGGTGCACTGATTCTCCCGTATTCTCACTGAGAAAAGAAGCTGGGTTGATGACGTTAGTAACCACAATTCCCATATCATGTTCCAACGTTATCGCTTGGTATTTTAGGAATCTTTGTGGAGAAAGTCAGTGCCCATCTCTCGCTTCCAGACACTAACACAGTCATTTTCTGGCTCAGGGTAAATCTTCGTGCCTCCTGGATGTTTAGCACGATGGCTGAAACCGCTTGCAAACAGCCAGGCCCTAGGGCAATCCCTTGCTTCTCATGAGAGAAAAGGAAAAATGGCTTACTCACATACTGAAGTCCTAAGGCCAGGGCCGACATGAAGGCTTTCTTCAGCTGTTCAAAGGCTTGCACAGCCTCTTTGCTGTGTTGGAAGTATTTCTGTTCGGCGGTGGTTAGTGCATACAGGGGTTTAACAAGCAGTCCATAGTTGTAGATCCATAGCCGACACCACCCAGTCATCCCCAAGAAAGTTCGTAACTCTTTCACTGTTTACAGTCTCAGGGTTTGGTATATTGCCTCTTCTCAGGCCTGTCCCAAAGTTCTTTGTCCAGCGCTGATTTCACAGCCCAAGTAGATTGCATTATTTGGGCCTTCTTTTAGATACCCGGTACCTCTGGAGCCCCCAAAAGTTTAACAGACTCATCATCCAGGTTATGCAAGTGTTGTTTTGGTGGCAATCAGGGTATCATCTACATACTGCAACAGTCTCCCTTCCTCAGGTGGGGCTTCCAGGCCTCAAGATCCTTTGCAAGTTGATTACCAAATATCCAGGTGAGTTGAGTTCTGCACCTGCTTTCAGGGTTTTCCATTCAAATGCAGGTATTTTCTGGCTGGCTGGCTTCATGGAGAGGGAGGTAAAGTAGGCATCCTTTAGGTCTAAAACAGTAAGCCAGATTAGTGCAGGTATTAATACAGTTAGCAGGGTATATGGATTTACCTCCACTGGTTAATGGATTTTGTTATTTTATTTACAGTCCATAAGTCCTGGGCACATCGATGGCCCATACCTTGGGGTATACCTGGTTCATGATTTCTTCACTGATTTATCCTTCTGTGGAACACTGACTAAGGATAAACTCATTCTTTGCATATACTGCTGGTCATTTACCTCCAGAGTAATCTCTTCCTTTTCAAATTTGATTATTGCACCCAATTGTTCTAATAAATCTCTCCCCAAAAGTGCCTTCAGGGAGTTGGGCATATACAAGAATCTGTGGATGCCCCATTGTATTTCCAGTTTATATCTTAGAAGTTCACAAAAATGTGCCTTTTCACTTTGGCCAGTTGCCCCTATTTCCACAATGTAGTAATTTCCTAGGGACATCAAAGCTTATTTCAAAACCGAATACATTGCATCTGTGTCAACTAAAATTCTTTTTTCTTCTCCTCTTTCTCTGGCTTAGTGGATCCGCTAGGGTGGATTCCACAGGTCCTCGTCAGTCTTCCTTCTCATGAGCCACTATTCCTCTTCTAGACTGGCCCAAAACAAAACCTAGTTGTTGTATTCCTACCCTTGACCCAGGATCCAGCAGTGTTGCAGCACATCATATCCCTCAGTCGATTTAGGAATTCAGATGGTGATTTAGAGGGGCCTTGTTTACTTGTTTGGGAATGGCCCTTTTCATTCCTTTTGAGATTCATTCCTAATATACCTGTAATTTTTCTACATGTTTAGATCTGTCTGGATCCCACGTTGGGTCTTGGATGGGAAATACTTTTTCCAAATCCCTTACAGTTTTACAATCAGTTTTATTTTTGGGGTTTTTTTTGTTTTGGTTTGGTTTGGTTTGTTTTTTTATCGTCTTGTTCTTCCCAGAGAGGTGCCTGTAAAACTGTCAAAACAGACGTTTCCCTGATGCAGGAAGATACCAGGCTATTCGGGAAGGAACCCGTCTGAGCCCGTAACCCATTCCTGTGATCGAGGGGGAGGCTTAAGCAAATCTGATAAATCTTGTTCTTTTCTGGTGTCCAGTGAATTTTATTTATTCTACTGCATCCTTGCTCAATACTGCCTCAGTTTACCTTTAAATTTTTATTTTCCCGCTCAAGGGCGAGTACCATAGGGTCCTGCAGCGGCAAAATCCCACTGTCCCTTCGCCACTCTGGATGGTTTCGGAGGGTGAAAATCATTTCATTCCACTTTCCCTCTCTTTAAAAGCAACATTAGTTGCAAAACGGTACTGAAATCCTCTTCTTACTCATGGAGCCTCCGGCTCCCCCTGCCAATTCCTTCCAGTAATATGCATCCTAATGGGCTTGCCCGAGGAAATTCTTGCTCTGTTTTACTCTTATTATACTACCTTCCGACTCTACCTTTCTCCAACTTCCACAAACCATTTAAACACTTACAAATGGCCTGTCTCTAAGTTCTCAGGGACTTCCCACAAGACTAGTAACAACAACAACTCCCATCTAAAGATTACAGACACTCAGGACAATAGAGTGATCCCAACCTAGCTGAATAGCACAATAAAACTTTATAATAGTCTGAACACTAAATCTGATCCATTCCCGCAGCCTGCAGAATTCTGGCCCCCCTGTCCACACAAACCTTTTGCTTTTACACTTCCAAATTATTCTTTTCTGTCACACAGAACACTTAATTCACATTCCAGGAGGGGAAGGGTTAACTCACACACACAGCACCTAACTCACATAACTCCCATACCAGAAAGGGGGGAAAAAGGAGGGTCACTCTTAGACACTTCTCCGCTTCTCCCATTTTTCTCCTTTTTTTTTTTCCTTCTTCTATACCAGGTATTTTAAAATTTCATCCTTTGCAACCTTCCATTCCAAAGGTCCGAGGTAAATATACCCATTTGCTGACTCAATGGACGTTTGAAATTAAAAGGCTTCATAGGTGCATTCCTAGGATCAAGACAAACAGGGCTTCTAAACAATTTGCAAGTCTTTCAACATTTAGAGCTCAGTCCACATCTGGCTCCTGTCTATGGAGGAAGAACGTCCCCCAGTAAGTTATCCCTTTGAATTCCACTGGTACTCTGTTATATGTCAGACAATTCACAGAGTATACTTATGACATAAAACACAAGGTATAGTAGTTATCACTCACTTCGCGCTCAATTGCGCATCTCATGCACCCACACACTCACATACAAACACTCCACAACATATGAGAAGTTTAAAATGAGCCCTTAACAATGTTAAAATATACACGGCACCGATATTGAAGATTTGCAACAGGTGTAGAAGATGATAGCTATCTCATATGCAGCACTCCTGCTTCCTCAGCAAGGAGTACCCAATTAATAATAGTATATACTATAATATTATCTTATCTATAATACCATATATAACACCATAACCCCTCACTCAACACTGTCCGCCTTATGAGAATCTTGGGATTATACCATAATCCCTCACTCAATGTTCTCTGCCTTACAAGAAAATTGGGATTATATTTCGCTTGGTGCTTTACTACCACAACAGGGAGCTGACCAGACCACAGCCGAGAATTCGCTCTTTTACCCAGGGGCGGGCAGTGCCACCTCCTCACCCGGCGCAAGTAGAGGATTCATATCACCCCCCACGAGCTTACAGGGGTCTTGGAAAAATGACCCTAACCCTTTGTCATCGCATGAGGCGTCCCATCCATGATTTACAGACTCGTCCCCTCTTGTTCCTGCAGGTACATTTAAATTATCTTACATAAATCACAAACCTGGTCCGCCCGATGATGGGCCGCCTCTCCCCCTGCAGCGATCGGGTAGAGATGGGAGATTTTACAGAGAAATAGCTTACAAGGCCTCACCTTAGAATGTCCCACTCCCCACTGATGTTGCAGCCGGCAGACAGGGTGTCCCATCTGGAGTGCCAAATTGTTTTGCGGAATCAAACTCAATAACCCAAAATGAGTTATAAAGCAGGTATGTTTATTTCCAGCGCTGAGGTGCAAGGTGGTTCTCCTCCTAGCTTGTACACCGTATAGCTTAACAAGCAGCTACTTATAAAGACATGCATAGGTATAAGTGCCTACTACATATTCATACCCTATCCCGCATCATATCATAATTAAATCTAGAAAGTTCACTCCAGTCTTGCGCCTGCGTGGTGCCTCATGATGGTCGTTGGCCTGGGTCTTAAGGGATGAAGTAGGAAGTCTTCCTTGGTATGAATATATTTCTTCTTGAACTTTGCGCAGACTCAGTTTCCTCTGGCTGTTTTCAAACTCCTGAACAAAATGCAGCCAGTATTCTACATTCCAATGCCTACTTATCAGTAAACTGCTGCTAGCTGGCTCCTTCATTATAAACTTCCAAGGTCTTCAAGGTGAACAATGCCAAAATCTAACGAACGCTCACAGTCTGGAATGCACAGTCTGCTTTCACACTTTACTCCTAGAACAGAATGATGCTGCTGTTGTTAGCTCTTTCTCCCAGGAGCGTTTTAATTGCAAACTGCAAATCATGAATAGAAAAACACTCTATTGTCAATTCTTCATCGGTGACTTTCCTTTTCACAGCAAAACAGTCTGCCTAAAGTAACAACGAGAAGCTGCTTGTTCCATGAAAAGCTACTTGTGAGTCACATCTCTTGCAGAACTGTCACCATAAAATGCACAATATGTCTAGGAGTTTGCTTAAGTATAAATTGTTCAGCTTAAACAGGAATGTGATCAGGAAAGCTCTGCTGGTGAATTGGAAACATTCACCAATAACGGCTAAGGGGAAGCTGCTAGCCCAGAATCCTGCTGCTTGTTAGCTCTTTCTCCAGAGAGTGTTTTCTTTGCAAATTGCAAATTGCAAATATAAGAACACTGTACTATCGATTCTTCATTTGACACTCCTGTTCACAGCAAAACCTGCCTAACTAAAAATGAAGAGCTGCTTGTTCCCTCAAAACTGCTTGTGAATCACATCTCTTGCATAACTGTCTCTGTAAAATGTACAATAGGTTTAAAAGTCTGCTTAAGTATGGATTGGCCATTTGCGACACGAATGTGGTCAGGAAAGCTCTGCTGGTGAATTGGAAACATTCACTAGTAACAGCTAAGGGAAAGCTGCTAGCCCAGGATGCTGCTGCTTGTTAGCTCTTTGTCCCGGGAGCGCTTTCATTGCAAACTGAAAATCTCGACTAGAACAGTGTACTAAAGATTCTTCATCTGTGACTTTCCTGTTCACAGCAAAACCTGTCTGTATAACTAATGAGAAGCCGCTTGTTCCCTGAAAAGCTGCTTGTGAATCACATCTCTTGCGGAACTCTCACTGCAATATGCACAATATGTTTAGGAGTCTGCTTATGTATAGACTGCTCAGCTGCTTCCACTTTGCTGTTATTGTTATTTGCGATTTGCAGTTTGCAATGAAAGCACTCCCGGGAGAAAGAGATAACAAGCAGCAGCATTCTGTGATAGCAGTTTCACCTTAGCTGTTATTGGTGAATGTTTCCAATTCACCAGCATAGCTTTTTTCAGCAGATTCCGGTCAAGACTGACCAATATATACTTAAGCAGACTCCTAAACATATTGTGCATTTTACAATGACAGTTCTTCAAAAGATGTGATTCTCAAGCAGCTTTTTATGGAACAAGCAGCTTCTCATTGTTTATTAGGCAGACAGGTTTTGCTGTGAACAGGAAAGTCACAGATGAAGAATAGACAGTACAGTGTTCTTATATTCGCGTTATTCAGATTGCACTGAAAGCGCTCCCGGGAGAAAGAGCGAACAAACAGCAGCATTCTGTGCTAGCAGCTTCCCCTTAGCTGTTATTAGTGAATGTGTCCAATTCACCAGTAGAGCTTTCCTGAGCTCATTCCTGTCACGGGTGACCAATCTATAATTAAGCAGACTTCTAAACATACTGTGCAATTTTACAGTGACAGTTCTGCTAGAGATGTGATTCACGAGCAGATTTTCCGGGAACAAGCAGCTTCTCATTGTTAGTTAGGGAGAGAGGTTTTGCTGTGAACAGGAAAGTCACAGATGAAGAATCTTTAGTACAGTGTTCTTCTATTCTGTATTTGCAGTTTACCATGAAAGCTCTCCCAGGAGGAAGAGCAAACAAGCAGCAGCTTTCTGGGCTATCAGATTCCCCTAGCTGTTATTGGTGAATGTTTCCAACTCACCAGTAGAGCTTTCCTGAGCACATTCCTGTTTAAGCTGACCAATCTATACTTAAGCAGACTCCTAAACATATTGTGCGTTTCACAGTGACAGTTCTGCAAGAGATGTGATTCACAAGAAGCTTTTTATGAACAAGGAGCTTTTCATTGTCAGTTAAACAGACAGGTTTTGTACTGAATAGGAAAGTCATAAATGAAGAACCTATAGTACAGTGTTCTTCTAGTCGACATTTGCAGTTTTCAATGAAAGCGCTCCCGGGAGAAAGAGATAACAAGCAGCAGCATTCTGTGATACCAGCTTCTCCTTAGGTGTTATTAGTGAATGTTTCCAATACACCAGCAGAGCTTTCCTGAGCACATTCCTGTCACAGCTGACCAATAAATACTTAAGCAGACTCCTAAACATATTTTGTATTATACAGTGACAGTTCTGCAAGAGATGTGATTCACAAGCAGCTTTTTTTATAGAACAAGCAGCTTCTCATTGTTAATGAGGCAGACAGGTTTTGAAAGCGCTCCTGGGAGGAAGAGCTAACAAGTATCAGCATTCTGGGCTAGCAGATTCCCCTTAGCTGTTATTAGTGAATGTTTCCAATTCATCAGCAGAGCTTTCCTGACAATATTTCTGTCAACTAACTAACAAGGAGAAGCTGCTTGTTCCATACAAAGCTGCTTGTGAATCACATCTCTTGCAGAACTGTCTCTGTAAAATGCACAATATGTTTAGGAGTCAGATTAAGTATAGATTAGTAAACTGCGACAGGAATGTGCTCAGGAAAGCTCTGCTAGTGAATTGGAAACACTCACCAATAACGGCTAAGGGGAAGGTGATACCCTAGAATGTCTCTGCTTGTTAGCTTATTTTCCTGAGGGCGTTTTTTTTTTTTTTTTGTAAAATGCAAATTGCTAATAGAAGAACTGTACTATAGATTCTTCACTTGTGACTTTCTTGGTCACAGCAAAACCTGTCTGCCTCCTATGATAAGCTGCTTGTTCCATAAAAAGTTACTTGTGAATTACATCTCTTGCAGAACTGTCACTGTAAAATGCACAATATGTTTAGGAGTCTGCTTAAGTAAAGTTTGGTCAGCACAACAGGAATGCGCACAGGAAAGCTCTACTGGTGAATAGGAAACATTCACCAATAACAGCTAAGGGGAAGCTTCTAAATCAGAATGCTGCTGCTTGGTAGCTCTTTCTCCCTAGAGCGCTTCCATTGCACACTGCAAATCATGAATAGAAGAGCACTGTATTATAGATTCTACATCTGTGACTTTCCTGTTCACGGCAATACCTGCATGTGTAACTAACAATGAGAAGCTGCTTGTTCTGCAAAATCTGCTGGTCAATAACATCTATTGCAGAACTGTCAATCTAAAATGCACAACATGTTTAGGAGTCTCCTTAAGTACAGATTAGTCAGCTGTGACAGAAATGTGCTCGGGAAAGCTCTGCTGCGGAACTTGAAACATTCACCATTAACAGTTAAGGGGAAGCTGCTAGCGTAGAATGTTGCTGCTTCTTTACTCATTCTCCTGATGGTGTTTTTTTGGCAAACTGAAAATCGTGATTAGGATGTACTATCCTGTACACTGTACTATCATTTCCTCATTTGAGACTTTCTTGTTCACAGCAAAACCTGTCTGCCTAGACTAACAACGAGAACCTGCTTGTTCCATAAAAAGTTGCTTGTGAATCACATCTCTTGCAGAGCTGTCACTGCAAAATGCACAATTTGTTTAGGAGCTGCTAGCCAAGAATACTGCTGCTGTATTCAGAGTACTGAACACTCTACTGTAGATACTTCATCTGTGCTTTCCATGTTCACAACAAATCCTGTCTGTCTAACTAACAATGAGAAACTGCATGTTCCCTGAAAAGCTGCTTGTGAATCACATCTCTTGCAGAACTGTCACTGAAAAATGCAAAATATGCTTAGGAGTCTTCTTAAGTATAAATTGGTCAGCTGCGACAGGAATGTGGTCAGGAAAGCTCTGCTGGTGAATTGGAAACATTCACCAATAACAGCTAATGGGAATCTGACAGCCCAGAATGCTGCTGCTTGTTAGCTCTTTCTCCCGGGAGCGCTTTAGTTGCAAGCTGCAAATCGCGAATAGAAGAACACTGTACTATATGTCCTTCATCGGTGACTTTCCTGTTCACAAAAATACATTTTTGCCTAACAAACAATGAGAAGCTGCTTGTTCCATAAAAAACTGCTCGTGAATCACATCCCTTGCAGAACTGTCACAGTAAAATGCAGAATATGTTTATCAGTCTTAAGTATTGATATGTCGGCTACGACAGGAATGTGCTCTGGAAACTCTGCTGGTGAAATGGAAATATTCACCAATAACAGCTAAGGGGAAGCTGCTAGCCCAGAATGCTGCTGCTTGTTAGCTCATTCTCTGGAGCGCTATAATTGCCAAATGCAAATCGCCAAATAAATTAACACTGTACTATAGATTCTTAATCGATGACTTTCCTGTTCAAAAAAAAAGTCTGCCTAACTAACAATGAGAAGCTGCTTGTTCTCTAAAAATCTGCACTTTCATTCCAAACTGCAAATCGCGAAGAAAAGAACACTGTACTATAGACTCTTCATCGATGACTTTCCTGTTCACAGCAAAATCTGTCTGCCTAACTAACAATGAGAAGCTGATTCTTCATTAAAAACTGCTTGTGAATCACATCTCTTGCAGAACTTACACTGTAAAATTCACTATAAGTTTAAGAGTCTTCCTAAGTATATATTGGTCAGCTGCGACAGGCATGTGCTCAGGAAAGCTCTGCTGGTGAATTGGAAACATTCACCAATAACAGGTAAGTGGAAGCTGCTAGCCCAGAATGCTGTTGCTTGGTAGCTCTTTCTCCCGTGAGTGCTTTCATTGCAAACTGCAGATTGCGAATTTTGCAGATTGATCACCCAGTGGAGAAAGAATTGGCTGGATGGTGGTTAATGACTCAATGTCCAAGTGGAGACCAGTAATGAGTAGCGTTTCTCAGGGGTTGATATTGAGACTAGTATAGTTTAACATCTTTGCTGGAGAAATGGACAGTGGGATTGAGTGAATTATCAGCCAGTTTGCGGATGACACAAAGATGAGTGATGTGGTTCACGTGCTGGATGGAGCGGATGGCATCCAGAGAGACCTTGACAGCCATGAGAGTTGGGCCTGTGCAAACCTCATGAAGTTCAGCAGGTCCTGCACCTGGGTCAGGTCAATCCCAAGCACTGGGATTGACAGTGCTGGTTGTAGAATGGATGGAAAGTAGCCCTGATGAGAAAGAATTCAGGGTGCTGGTGGATGAGAAGTTCAGCATGAGACAGCAATGGGCCCTTGCAGCCCAGAAAACCTACCACATCCTGAGCTGCAGCAAAAAGTGTGATCAGCATGTCAAGGGAGGCGATTCTGCCCATCTACTCTGCTCTCAAGAGACATCTCGTGGAGTACTGTATTCAGTTCTGGAGTCCTCAGCACAGGAAGGACATGGATGTGTTAGAATGAGTCCAGAGGAGCACCACAAAGACAATCAGAGGTCTGGAGCATGATGACAGGCTGAGAGAGTTGGTTTTTTAAGCGTAGAGAAGAGAAGTCTCTGGGGAGACCTTATTGCAACATTCCAAAGTACTTAAAGGGGGCCTGCAGAAAAGCTGGGGAAGGGCTTTTTATCAGGGAATGTAGTGACAGGATGAAGGGTGATGGTTTTAAGCTGAAATAGGTTTAGGTATAGGTCAGATATTAGAATAAATTTATTGTGGTGGTGATGACACACCGGAACAGGTTATCCGGAGAAGATGCAGATGCCCCATCCCTAGAGGTTTTCAACACCAGGTTGTTTGGGTCTTTGAGTAACCTGATGTAGTGGCAAGTGTCCCTGCCTGTGGTAGGGGGATTGGAAGTAGATGATCTTTAAGGTCCCTTCTAACCCAAACCATTCTATGATCTAAATTTTACCTGGTTTAGTAAAATTTCCAGGCCTGACATATGTTGTGCAATGGAATATCTTTAGCTCAAGTAATCTTTGCCTTAAAATACCTCTGCAAAAGAAAAGTATGCTTGCTTTGAGCCAAAGCTTCTTCAAGGAGAATTTTAAACAAGACTGAGAGCTAATGAGCCTAACAGAGACATTATTGTTAATGGTGGATCTTTGCACCTGAGTCTGCTATCTACTAAAATGTATTTATGTTGTCTTTTACTGTCAATTCTTTCATGAATCAGGGAACTGAATTTTATATCTTTGAAATAAAACTTTAGATGCCCATACAATAATTTTAAGTATATGTTTCATTCAGAAACAATCCTTGTGCTGAGCTTGAATGGTCATTATTGAGAATTGTCTCAGGCACATAAAGGGGGAAGATAATGCTTTGAGATTTTTCAACAATGTAGTCACGCATACAGAGTTGCATAATCCTAGGGTTCCAAAAATACATTTAGTTTCAACTATTTGAGCATGGAATGTTCTTTTTACATATAGAAAAATGCACCGTCTGCTTCAGTTTTGTTGCTCCGTTTTTATTTTGAGTGTTTTTTTCTGTAGAAGACAAGTGAAGGATGATATAAAATTCACAAAATGCTCAGAGGACATTATGGACATGTTAGCATCAGGATATGTTCAATGTATCAGTCCAGCAATCAGGGCTGTGCTGTTAATCTCAGCCATGAAACAATTCAGATTATTTTTCAACCTGTTGAAATATCAGAATGCATTTCTCATTCTAGGAAAAGGTCTCCTGTTCTACAAGGCCCATGGGAGACAAGGTTCATTAAACTCATCCCTTAATTTTGCTTCACTTTTACGCTGTTTAAATGCTCTTTTACTGATGGGTGGCTTATTTTTATTCGTATCGCTATTATGACATAATAGTCATAATCCAATTTTGGGTCAAGAGTCAAGTTTCTTCTTTGAAACAATCTCCTAGTAGAGTCCCAATTGTGGCTATTATGTCACTCTTCGTCTTGCTTGCTTGCTTCCTATTCCATTAATCAGTTAATTCTCTTGTTAAATGTTTGCTAAGAGTATTAGCAATAATTTTAAGAAGAAACAAATATACCAGATATTACAGCAAGTTGTAATAATGGATTTATTCTTTCAGGGGGAAATTTATTCTTTATTCAGGGGGATATTACTCTTTCAGCACAGGGAAATTTCCTTACAGGTATTTATGATTTGTAAAAAAAAGTTCTACACTAGCATTTTGGAAGGGGGAATTAGGATGTTTTTATGCCAAAAGTAACAGATATTAATTCTAACATTCAGTTTTCATACCGGTTTATTACTTTGTTTTCATGTCTTTAGGGATGTTATTCCTGTTTTATTAGCCCTACCCTTAATATAAATAAACAATAATTGCTTTCCTTCTCTTCAATTAGTGTGTCATTTTGATTTCTTTGTATATTGTATAGTTTAATTTAGTTTCAAATTCAATATTTTATCAACAGATTATCAGACCAATTGAAAATATACAAGGAGAAGATATAATAACTAACTGGCATCTGAAATATTTAAGGAAAAATGTTCCAATATCATTGCTTACAGCCACAGTTATTATGATTTGTTTCATTTTTATTTCCTAAAAAAATCTGAGAAAAATATATTTCAGAATTGATTTAACAAACTAAATATTCACCGTCATACAGACACATGCATATACACTGCCATGTATGAAGTTAGTATTACATGCTCCTACTAAAGTATATCTTTCTGTAAGCCTGTTAACGCAGGCTTCATAACACAGTCAAAATGGAAATTTTTTTTGCTGGATTGCAATGAACTTCCAAAGACCTCAGTCCATTGCAAAGTTTCAGCCTTCTCTCCTGCATAAGCATTAGCTATTTCAACAGAAATTTGCAAACATTTTTTTATGTTTATTTGCTCCCACCGCCTTTTAATCCAGTGGATTTAATTTTGTATTTCAAATCGAGATGGGTAATACTTTACCTGACAATACTACTACTGAAATAAACAGTGGCAGGTGTGTCATAAACTGAATATTTGAAAGGGTATAATGTTTCCAAGTCTGAACCAAAAGAATGACTATTTTATGGCTAAGTTTTGTAAAATTTCACCCATAAGCAGACTCTAGGCCTGTACAATTAGGCATGAATGCTTAATTTCACAGGAGGCAAATGCAGTTTTAATAGCTATTTTAAAATTAAATGCACACATGAGTTTAGGTAATATCTAGCTCTAGCTGCCTCAGTTGGAAGCAAAAAATGAGATTCTTTCATGCTAGAGAACATTTTGCGCTGCTGATTTTTTTTAAGTCCTGCTTCATTTATCCACAAAGAACACTACTACAAGGAAGTAATTATACTGGAAAAAAAAATTTATTGCAGAGGATCTCAATATGCTTGATAGGTTCTCTGGTTGTTTGGGTTTTTTTTCTTTTTATAGTAAGTAAAATGCCTCTTTCATTCACACTCTTTTTTATAAATTTATTCAGGGCAAATGAATGAATGTTCATTATTATACATTTTTAAAATCAAAGAGAAAATAGAGACTATAGTAACCACCATCAAACGTCACCTATCATCCAAGGAATGAGAAACTCATTTTCCTAGCAGAACAGGGCTTTTGAGTTATGTTTTCAGAGTTGTAAGGAATAACTGGAATGGAATAAAGTTGAAATGTTCCCATTTGTGTAGACTGGTAAAACCATTTCCTGCCCAGTTCTAGCCTCTAACTTAGTTCATTGAAGCTGGTGCTCCTCATGTTCTCTTTGATGAAAGATGTATTAAGAACAGTCTGGTGAGAGCAATGTATCCCTTTAACCAGTGGCATGTGCAGTTTGTTGTTATATTGGAAGTGTTTTAACCCTTAAAACTCAGTGAGTCGCTGCTAGAGGGGTTGCAGATATTTCCATGATAGGCCTCAGGACTCATCTGAGCCCAGAAAAGCAGTGGGGTAAATGTCTTACCTGCTGCCTTGCCACATTTGTGCCACTGGTAAATCCAAATGGAAATAAGGAGAAAGAAGAGAAGCTGAACAGTGCATATCCTGTGGTGTGATTTTCAGCCTGGTACTCTATGCATGCTTCACAGCTATAATCTAGATATGCCAGTGAATTTTTCTGTGTATTGGCTTTGCCATGATAGAATGTTCTAATTTCCAAGTTCAGATAATTGAAATACGGCCAGGAAACAAAAAGCAGGAAGGAAGAGAAGTAGCAAGTCTTGAATTTCTTCTATACAGTCTTTTCTTCAGCTCTGGTTTCTGCTTTGGGGCACATTCAGCTGCTGAACATTCCTTAAATATAATTTTACACTACCACTACTTTCACTATTCTTCAAAAGTGGAGCTGCCGTTTGCAAAAAAACCCTGGCCCTAATCACAATCCAGCAAGTAAAACTTTAGTAATGTGGGAAGAACATCTTAGAAACAAAATTAATGGACTTCAGACTCATAATTTTCAGTCTTCATTAATCTGGAAAGATAGATTCTTGTCCATCAAGACTGGGCATCTCTTCTTTCCAGTATGAACTGAGCTTCGCTGTTCACAGATCATAAAGTCCTTGGGAACCATTTGTCTTTTCTAGCTGCTTATTTTATTATATTATCTTAAAGCGGGATTTCTAACTCTACACACTAATGCACAGTTTAATTTTATGATTAGTAGACAACTCAACTTCAGAGATACTGATCACAGTATCCAAAGTCTAAATTTAAACCCTTTCTATCATCACAGGAATGGTAGAATAATTATTATAGCTTGGCTATACTTTGCATATCTATGCCTGCAGCTCGAGACTGGTAGTTCCACCTCAGACTCATTACACTGCCAGCGTGCTCTGTGGTTTGTGTGTACTCTCTTGCTTGTGTGCCTGTGTGGAACTTCCCCAGTCAGCCAGGACCGCTGGAAGATGATGGAAAGGTATGGAAAAGGAAAAAAAATTAATTTCTTTTGTGCTTTGTCTTCACTGTCATGACCTGAGACAGATCAAATTTTATGCAATGTACAGACATACTGATAGATTTGTATGTATATATAGTGTAAAGTAGTACAGACTCATGCTTAAAACACTTGAGAATGATCTTGGATAAAACAGAAAAGTACACAAGTTTATATTTACTTTGATGGAAAGTTGTGTTTCAATGATTTTGGTAGAAATCTGCTTATAACCCCTCATGTTGAAACGTCAGTTCAGGTGCAAGTGTACAGATATTCTGTTCATTTCTGGTAACATTCTGCCTACAGCAAACATAATGTCTTTTACTTCGTATAAGTTACATAAGTGGCTACTTTACTACCTACAATAGTTAAAATGCTACCTGAAGAACTTTTTTTGTGGGGTATTTTCCACCCAGAGCAGGAAGATAAAGGAGTTTCAGCTGGTTAAATCTGTAGGAAGAAACTGTCCTTTCTGTAATTATGGGATACAAAATACGTTTTTTCACTTTTTGTTGTGTTGCATTTTATTCTGGTTTTCTCCCCTTCGAGGCTTTCATTATACAGAACACTTTTTCTTTTTTTTTTTTTTTACAACAAATAACATATTTACTTATTTTCAAAGTTATATCTTCTCTCTTTTGTAAGAGATGGAAAATAAAATGGCAATATCTACTAGGAGAAATCTGGGCTAGACCCAACAATCCAAGGCAGGTAAGGCTGCTGCTGCTCCACGTGTCCAGGTCTAATCAGTAGTGAGGCTGAACATGTCTTCCCAGTAGGCACACGAAGACACAAATGTATACACCATATATACACACAGCTGGCTACACAAATCAGCATGGACAGACACAGAGAAGCACCTACATAAACAAAGACAGCATCAATGGCCTCAGCCTGCTTCCCTCTCTGACTGAGCAGGATGGAGGTATGTAGATGAGAACAGATATATACATATGTACAAGGTGGATTGCCCCAGCAGGTGAGCTCAGACACTTAGTCTGCCCAGTAGCTGTCTCTGGATTCCAGTCTTCCCAGATGCTGGCACATAGACACTGGAGCCCCTAAGACTGCAGCCCCCATCCAGTTGCTGATACAGACTGTACCACAAGGTACTCGCACTTGTGCACATACAAAGCACTGACCGGGATCCTCCTGGTCCGCTGACAGCCAAGCTCTCTACTCATGGTGTCCACATAGAAACATACACATGCAGGTCTCACCTTTAGAGACCTCCAGACTCTATGATCTGTCCAGCTGGTACTCTGCTGGTCCCTCAGATAGCCAGCTCCACACCCCAAGATACTTTCCAGCCCTCCCTGGCTCCCAGGGCACTTTCCCTAGTCCCTGACTAGTCTAGCTGGATATTTACTAGTGCTCACACCTGCACCCTCATCAAGTGTTGCACCATGGGCACACAAGTCTCTGACAATTGGTTTCACTCACCCCAGTCTCTCCACTTAGGGGCACGCAGGCATGTGAGCCCTTTGGCCCCTGATTCCCATACAGCATCTGGTACCCAGACAAATGCTCACTCCAGTTGCTGCTCCACAGACACATGAACCCCTATGACTCAAGTTATGAGGACATTTCAGTGTCCATTCATCAGGATGGTTGTTACACCTGGACACAGGGGACGAGTATCCTGGGACAGCCCTGAGAAAGACTAGACAGTGTGTCCCTTCCACTGAGTTAACAGTTTGGATTTCTGCCTGCCTTTGTGCTCTGAGCTCCCCTGGCTTTGTGCAGATGGGCCTTTGATGGGCTTATGGCTCCTGCGATGGTTTTATTTGGGTTCCCCCGACTTGTTATTGCCTTTTATCACTTAACCTGACCCTATTTGTTAGGATTTAATAGACTCATAGGAAACTGGAATGAAATGAAGGATGACATTGTCTCTTTCAGAAAGAGTACTGGTTGCTTAAACAAAAACAGCGTTATGTATATTTTCATCTGTGCTTCTTTGTGCTCATATGTAAAGTCTATGCCTGGGAAAGTTTTACTGTTTTAATCATTTTAACCTATCCTTTAAGTTGTTAGTAAAACAATAAACAATTCTAATGTTTTCAGTTCATCAGATCTGCCCACTTCAGATTTCTCAATCTTGTCATCTAAAACACCAGAGTGAGGAAATGTCAGAGTTCTTGCAATTTTCAAGTTGGCAGCAGAGTCATGCTCCCATTTTTTCTCTGCTTCTGTCTTCTGAGTATTGTGCCAAAAACAAAGAGAAAGAAATTTGTCAGCTCTTTTTGTTTGCTATGGGAAATGTGTAGGAAAGGAGACGGTTAATTCAGAGGAAAATTCTGCAAGACATGGGGGCATAAAGAGGCCCCTTCTGTAGAGATCTATCAAGCCATACTCTGCTCTCTTGTAACTGTACGCAAGCAAACATTCTTTCCGTCTTGTGCAGTTTTAAATACCTTCTTTAATATCCAACACAAGCTTTAGCTTATAAAATAAAGACAGAAGTGGAGTTGGACAGTATAAAATGTGCTTAAAGCTCTTTTGGCTTATGAAGGATTTTTTTTTCCTAATTATATTAGGAAGAAAGTTATCAGCTATGGAATAAAATTACTTATTTCAACTCTGTGACCATACTAATTTGATTTAAAGATCAGTTCATAGCATAGGGGTTCAATAAGGTATTTCCGAGGAAAATGTTCTGAAAAACATTGTAAGGAATGACTTGATTAAGCTAATATGTGGAAGTTCACTTTTAGCTTACAGCCCATATAGAACTGACATATGTTGATTATTTCTCATTTACTGTAAAAACATTTAGTTTGCAGGGTGATACAGTCTAAATGAATAAAGTTTGTCTTAATGTATTCTTAAAGTCCCCAAGGCTCGAACAGCATGGCTACTCAAGTCAATACGCTCCAGTGCTTCACCTTTCTTAAAGCTTTTTATCACCTAAAGTTTAGCATAAATCTTTCTTTCTGCAACTTAAACCTTTAGTGTTTACACTTTCTACACCATAAATAAAAGAGATGGGACTTCTTACTTTTTGTTGCAGCCTTTTCTAGATTTGAAAGTAGTCATGCATCTTCTGTCTCTTCTAAACTTCGTCTTTTCTTGTAGATCATTATCTTTCGAATCTCTAACCTTCCTTCCCTTCTTGCTCAAATTTGGATTCTTAACATTTGCACCTTTCTTTAAGCACGTTAATACACAAAATTAGACATGCTCAAAGTGAAGTCTTTCTATCTGTTCATGTATCTAAGATGGTATTTCTCATGCTTTCTTTCCTGCAAGCCTGAGAGCATTATAAAAACAGTCCTTTCTACCTTACATTTCCCCCTTCTTTATATCTCAAGATTTCTGATTTCTGTGCCTTTTATCTGACTCCTCTGAACTGTATTCTAATAGCATTCAGACTATGTCTCAAGTTAGCCCAAGTAACTTTCAATTCTGAGGATGCTAATATTAAGCATACACCCAGCATTTTATTATTTGTTTCATTTGTTAGAATGGTAAAGTACCTAAATTAAGACCTGAAGAAGAGCTTTGGTTGGGAAGTAATATTTAGTTATTACTCTGAATATAAATATTAACCATAGGTTCATCAAGACCGTGCTTTTCTCAACTTGCTCATGAGCATGCAATGGAAAATGTTATCAATAACTCTTAAAAAACATCAGGCTTCTGACTGTAGTTGCCTCTTCTCCATTCATACAGCTTCATAATCTGTTACCGGATAGCGAATTGATTTCACATTCACTATTCTTTACAAAATACAATTGTCTCTTTGCGAGTCTCCTTGGGGTTTTCTAGGTCTTACAAAGTATCTGTTTCTTTGCCTTGCTGTTCTTCCTGAGGGTAGAAATTGCCTTCTGCTTTCCCAGTTCAACGATTAGTGCTGCATAACTACTTCCTTTCCTCTTTTATGGGTTCTAGAAAAGAACCACTAATGAATCTGAGGTTGCTTTAGTACAGTTTACTAACTTTCATGTGCTAAATTAGGGAATATGTAGCTGACTTGCAAATGTAAATATTTTTTCCTGTTCTTGTTTGAGATCTGACTGTGAAGTCACTCACATCACATTGCATTAACAGTCTTATTTACAATTGCTGTTTCGTAAGAAGAGACAAGCAAAACTGTTCACTAGGCTTGCCTTTCTTAGTATCATCACAGTTATATGTAATTCCACTAAACTCAGCACGTAATTAGAAAACACTTGTAGTGCTCGTGGCTGCAAAGGAAATTTTGGAAACATAGCCAAACTCGTGATGTTGTCACATCTTTGAGTGTGAAGGCAGACATAATAAATCCTAGAAACTGAAATCAACATTTAATCTTTCGAGGCTCTGCAGTTCTAAAATCACTGCTGTGCTGGCAAACACAACCTTGTCTGAAAATGTCAAATGATAGAAATAAAAGCATATGGAGTTTCTGTCATTTGAGCCAATGCTGCCTTCTACCCATTCTGTGTTTTGAAAAGAGGTTGCTGTCCTGGTGAGGGATTTCATTCAGTTACGCTTCTCAAGATCACCCATGCATTGGCCATGTCACCAAATGGAATACTGCTGTGTGTTTCTACTCACTGCCTTTATGATATTGACCATAAAAGACAGTTTCAGTGCTCTAGAGTCCAAATGGGCAGGCAATCGTGAATTTAAATACCTGAACTACATGCTCCTTTTCCTTTTTACTGGTTACTATTCAAAGAGCAATCTTACAAGTGGGAATTCCTCTGTGAATGTTCTTTGTGTTGCCTTCACACCTGCTGAGCTAGGGGAAACATAACAGCTTCTTTCATTGCTCCAGTTAAAGCCTGTCCCAAGGGTGACATAATTGCTATCACAGACATTTTAACTTTGGGCTCTGGTGCCAGCCTTTCAAACTCTTTGACAGAGAAATATCCAAACATCTAGAATTGCTTATGTTAATTAACTTGCCAGATGCAGTTTACAGGTATACAGTAGGTTATACAGCTTCTTCAGGAGCAGTGTCTTTCAGGTAAGTATTGTCAGCCATCCATTTTTCGAATAGAGATGAATCTCTTGTGAAAAGTGAGTTTGTGCTAGTCTGAGCCCTAGCTGAACTTCTGCAATACTGCTTGGTTTTGAGTCTCAAAGACAGGGTATGCAAAGCTTTGGCTTCTTCTCAAATCTGCAAACAAAGAACTCCACAGATGGCCCTAGAGAACCATGAGGTTTCAACTTTTTGAGTAAGTAAAAGAAAAAAAATCGTTAAGTGAGACTTAGGAGTACAGATCAACAACGGCGTATTATTCTTGGCTTGCCCAAGACATCTTTGTTCATTGTTGCCATTGAAACTGTGGAGAATAGGAAGAAGACTGTGAGAAGGAATAAGAAGGAGTTAAAGAGCAAAGCGGGGGATGAGGAAACCTATTACATCTTGTGTAAACTTCAAATTTCAGCAGAGTAAAAAAATATGCTTTCTTAGTTCTGGCATTTCTTTGTGGTATTTTTGTTGAGTTTGTATGTGAATATCAATTAGGAGAGAGTTATCATTATGACTTTTTATCATTAGGAAGCATTTCATTTTTTAGCATTTCATTGCTGCAAAATACAAGACTAATATCACAGAGGCAACAGGAACCTACTTAATTGCAGAGTAAATAAAGGAAAGCAGCAGATGGATTTAACAAGAAAAGTGAACTGTGCCACGAGAAAGGTTGGAAAAAATCACTTTCCTGTGTAAAGACCATTTACCAGTTTAGGGCCATGTCTTTGCTTCTTTATTTTTATAACTTACTGGTTAAAATATTCTCCCTGTTAACTGGACTTGCAGGGAACAGTGAGGATACACGTGTAGCACACATAACAATGGTAATATAATATCTTGATGATAAAAATATTGGCAGACTATAATAGAAGTTACACCTTTCTTTTATTCTGTGCTTTTTATATAAGTTTAATAAAATATTTAAAATAAATCTTTATAAAAATATGTGTGCTACTTATTGACGCGTTCATATCATTGTATGCTTTTTCCTGAGGATGACAAGTGAATTCTTCTTTGACTTCAGTTCCTTATGGAGTCAATGGGAATATTTTTTCATTTTGTTTAATCTGATTTAGCCACAAGTGAGCATGAAAAAAAGTCTGATTTCATACACTGCCTTATGGACATTTTCTCAATATGTAGACAGCTATACGCAGGACTTGGAAACTTTTTGTAATACCCTTCAATGATTTCCAGAAGCGTAAGAGAGAGGAAAATTCTGTATAATATTTTTTATGCTTTTGGGACCTTGATATACGAAATCTCTCTGCATCTGCTAGGTGTTAATCAGTTGAAATATAATTCCTTTTATACTAAACCATCTGCACTTCACTCCCAAACTACTCTAGCTTGCCTGACTATCATAGAAGTCACAGTTTGGGGTTTTAGCAGGTCTGTGTTGGATGGGCAACACAGACCTGCTTCTAAATCTTTCCCACAAAAGGCATTTCCCCAGGTCAAAAGTTTGTCATGCAGTCTTTATTCCTGTCTGGAGCCTGGGTTCAAAGTATGCCTTGAGAGTTTGGTAAATGGGAAGCAAGCAGCTGTGCAAGTAAGACATCAAATCTTTTTGGAGACTTATTGGAGTTGAAGATCTAATGGAAATTCTGGATATGATGTGCCTGTTGATGAGGAACTGAAGAAATGGTTGCTGAACAACAATGGAGAGAGCAAGTTGTATGTGAACCAGTCTGGGGTTTTAGTGTGCAAAACTAGCCAGTAAGCCCAGAGGTGAGTAGAATCTCTAAAGTAAATTCAAATGATTAAAAGCCACAAGCTTTATGCATTTCAGCTCTTAACTAATATTTCAATGGCATCTTACGACCTTTAATAAGGATTACAATTAGAAATATTCCCTTCATTATCTTAAATCCAGAGAAGTCTGGTGGATACATTAGAACTAATGATTTTTTATTGGCGATGCCTCTGAAATAAAGCCTAATTCAAAACTATTTAAAATCGCAAGCTATTGATGAACACTGGAGTTTGGTTTCTGTTTTGAAAAATCCCCCCACTCACCTCCCCATCCCTCAGCTCCCAACACCATGGCCCAATAATCTGTGACAACACTGCCCTTTGCTCATTAACAGAAGTGTTCCCAGTGCTGCATGGAGCCTTGCTGTGAGGTAGTCTTAGAGCTGATGTGAGTAGAGGTGACTGTGATTATTTACTATGACTGTGAATTACTGCAAGGTTAAAATGCATTGAATGACTTCATGTATAGTAACCATCTTAATATATTCTTTAGAGTTCGGTACAATTTAATGAAAGAAGGCAGATATCAGTGCAAGCAAAATCTAATCAGATTATAAGGCTCTGTTTAACTGCTTCAGTGGATAGTACATGTCTGTGTTCTGTTGAGATTAATGGGACAGTCTCACATATCAACATTTATGGGACTAAAATAACTAAATGGAATTGAATGCAGTAATTGAAGACACTAATGGCAATTAGCATTTTAATATGAATGCTGTAAGACAAGACCATTGATTGCTGGTCTGAGAACTACAGCATTCAAGTCCTAGAGACGTTGTGCACCTGTTGGTCTCAAGACAATGAAAGCCTTAAATAATTCCAGCCTGATGCCAGAACAGAACTACAGTGTGTACAAACAGCATTCTATTGAGAGCATAGCTGCTCAGCAGCAAGGCAAGCCCTTGACTTTAGAGGTGACATTCTAGTTTCGGCTGTGTAAGCAAATATGAAAAAGCATTATGGTGTGCCTATAGACTTGAAACTATAGGAAAAAATATCATTATGATAGCCATAATTATAAACCTGATATAGCTGGTGTAACGGGAACACTGACAATATAATCAGATTCTGGAAAACTGAGCTAACATTTTTTCCTCTAGTGCTTCCAATTCAGAGGGTTGGTTTTTTTAAAATATAATATATAAATATGGTATTTCAGAATTTCTACAGTCTAGTGCTTCTGAAATGTTCTGTATTGGTCAACAATCTTACTTTTTCTCTCTCATAGTGTTATTATATTCTTATTCATGCTCACTTCTTACTGACAGTCATGTTTAATGCCTCTAAATTACAAGGAAAGACTGAAAATTCTTCTTTTATTAAATTCCTTAAAATACAATATCACTTTGAAAAAAAAAGTATTTAAAGAAAATGAAATTTGCAATTTGCATTTTTTTCCTTCAAGAAAATCCAGGTAGTATTTATTTTTCTCTGTTTTATTACAAATGTGACATGTAGTCATAGTCACAGATAAGGTCTTTAGAATCTTAATGCAATCTGCCTTTTTTTCCATGATAAAATTAGGTGAAATTAAAAATAAGAGTTTCCTTAGCATTTAGGTCACTCGTGGCTTAGAAAAATAAGAGTGAATGTATTGTTTTGCAAAGCAGTATGAAGTATAGATATATAACCACTATAGAAAAAAGAGGTAGAATTATAGGTGCTTGTGGCACATACAGATACTTCAGGGTGGTATCTAATAATGCTATTATTTTTCCTTTCTAGGGCAGAGAAAAAGCCAGCCTTTTCCTCTATATGTACAAACAACACGAACTTTCTAAAGTAGACAGCTTCATCCACAATAGTCTTTACATTGTTAGAATTACTTGTACAGAAATTTCAGGTTCTGCAAACAAGTAGATAAAAAACAGAGAAAATGGACTCTGTTGTATGTTTGTTACATTTCTGTTTTGGAAAAAATAAAAGGAAAAGCATATTCACTTCTGTTTCTTTCACTCTGAGAAGCTGCTTGGTTGAAACAGAGGATGGAAATGGATCACCATGCTTCTATTGTCCCAATTCAGCGTGCATTGCCTGCCAGCTTTTCAGCACGTTCCATTATTAGTCTTCATCCTTTGCATGTCTGCGCAGTTCTCTTTTTTTAATTCCCTATTTTTTTCCCCAGCTTTGACAATCAAGATGACATTCAGACCCTTTCTTCTTGTGTCATTGTGTGCCATCTGTCTACTTTCTCATCCATTTTTGTTCATCCATTTTCTTCATCCATTTTGTTCATCTATTTTCTTCATCCATTTTTGATCACAGTTTGTCTGCCTTCAATCATATTTCTTTGACTGCTTTAAACATGAATGCTCACTCAGTGTTTGTTGACATTTCTGCATTCATTCTCATTCATTCATCTGTGTTCTCCTTCCTTTTTCTATTCATTATGATTTAATTATGATTTAAACATGATTTAAACATGAATGTTCAGTGAGTATTTGTTGACTTTTCTGCGTTCATTCTCATGCACTGCACGTGAGCATTCATGATTTTATTCTGTGCGTCCTAATTCCTTCATGTCATTCATCTGTGGTCTCCTTCCTTTTTCTATTCATTATGATTTAAATCACACTGTGAACGTGACCACCACTTGCTGGCAATAAGCTGCAAAGTAAGAAGGCTGAGCATATCCCTCTCTTATAATTTAAGCCTGGAACAGAGTCCACACTTGACTGGGAATTTATCTTCCATTCAAACCACAACAACCTTTAGCTGAGACTGTAGAGCTCCACAAGAGCTGCATTGGCTCTCTTTCATTTGCAGCTAATTTCAACTGTAAATGAGGTTCCACGGACAGAGGGTTCCAAAGCAACTACCTCGTGACATGCTGAATTTGTGGCCTGGAGGAGCCTGGGATCTGAGGAGATATAACATCCAATGGTGGGCAGCTGTTTCAGCTGCTGTTAGGGGAAGAAGTTCAGCCCAAGTGTTATTTCAGAGGCAAAATTAGAGGGCCAGGAGGTTTTCTGGATCAGACCCTGGACATAGGACTTACTATGATATTTGGAACAGAGTGCAGCAACAGCCAGCCAGGTCTGTGTTAGATGTTGCCCAAGCACATATGAAAGCATGCTTTTTCCTGCTTAATGCATTGAACATTAAATTGGAAGGGTGCTGTTTTGCTTTGGTTTGCATGTTTATGCAGAAAAGAATTGGTAAATCATGTGAATCCTTTCAGCAGATAAGTCTTCATTAGCTCACTCCTTTATGACTTCATAGCTCCAAAAATATGGTTTAAATACTGGTAAAGTATGTAAAATGTAAAGAGAATGTATTGATTCTGGGTTATTTGCTAAGTATTCAGATCCGAAAAAATGATGCTATCACGCCAATATTGGTTTCTAAGTAAAAATTTTAGTGATTGGCAGTTCTCAAATCCCATATCTTTAGGACTTCAGTTAAAGAAATGATTCTGGTTTTGCAGGGACTAGTCTTGTCCTTCTAACTCATGAATGCCAGCACCAAGCAATAACTTGCTTGTTTATTACAGTTTCTAATACATTCAGACTTACTGAGTAATCATCTATAATATATATTAAAATAGTTCCTCAGAGATCATTCTTTTTATTTCTTTTGAGATGAAACTTGTACAAAGCATATTATTCGCAATATAGGTAAAATCAACAAAGGATAGTCTTGTTTTGAGATTCATTCAAAGCAAAAGTCTTGTGAGTTTATATAAACAGTACATCAAAAGAGAAAAAACATTTAAATAAAACAGAATTGTCAATGACTGCGATATGTTCCTAGTATTGTCATCATGGGAGAATTAAACTCTAGAATTTCATATACATTAGATAAAAATAATCCAAATAGTTTGAAATCTTCGGTTACCTGCTGACACGTGAATGCAGTTTTGGAAACTACAGATTTTGAATCCCACAATGCATCACGGAAAGGAACTTTTGTAGTAGAACTAGTAATGGCTTTATTTCTCTTACAACCCCAGGCACCAAAGGCATCTTTCCATCCTACAACAGGAGTGATTCCATGGAAATATATGTGCGAACACATGGTGAAACACCCATCATCAGTCCATTACTTAGGATCTCCCATGCAGCTGTCATGTGGGAAGGTCTCTTCATCAGTGGCCACAGAGTCACCCACACAGTTCTTCTGCCTGGGCAAGGACTGCAGCTGCTATCAATTCCTTGCCTGTATGTGCTATTAATACAACACTGTATGTGACGAAAAAAAAAGTGTACTGTGAAAAGTAATACAAGAGAGTTTAACTGCTCCAGATACGGTTCTGTAGAGGGTAAGTAAGGGATGAGGGTAGATAATGCAGAGTGAGGTAAGGGAGGTGAGCACGATTATTTAGTCATATACTATCAAACAGGAATGAGACCAACATGAATGTCTTGTCTTTTGGGAATGACTGAAGAATTTTTTCATTTCCAGGGAGATAAAAATGTTTTGTTTGTTCAACTGTGGCTGCTGAATAGGTAATACAATTCTTGGCTTGGCTGTGCTTTGGAAGTGGAAGCGTCCCAGCCCTTGTTAATGTTTACTCATTACACTTGATGAAGTAAGCCAAGAAAAAAACAAAAACAGTTTTGTTTCTCTTAGAAACTGGTTTTCCCATCTCAATCCATACTCCTTGGCCTGAGGTAAAACCACTTCAGACAACTCAGTAAAGGCAGGACTGGTCCTATAAATCAGATTTCCACAGTAGACTGACTGCATATGAACTAATTGCTTAAGTTGTACACTGATCTGTACAGCCAATTTTTTTTTCATCTCTTATTTTTGTTGTCTCACACAAAGTGGCAGTTAGCTTAGTGTTTTTTTTATAATTTTTAGTTCCTTGGGAAATTGATACTAGAAAATAAAGAATGTCACGGATAAGTTTATGGTCCTTTAAAGAGTGATGCTTGTAGGTGGAATAAACAATGTGGATCCACCATATGGACATCTCCTTATTTCCTTTTTCCTGACAGAGATTGCCACCACTAATTTATTTATCTTAACTGCCAGCCACTGCCACAAGGTCTTGACCTGCCTAGTTTGAAGATCACTGTAGTGTTTTATAGAATCATAGAATCATTGATGTTGGAAACGATCTTTAAGATCACTGAGTCCTATTACAAACCTAACACTGCCAAGTCAATAAATCCTGTCCCTAAGCGTCCCATCGATACATCTTTTAAATACCTCCAGGGTACTTAACTACTACTCAACTACTTCCCTGGGCAGTCTCTTTCAATGCTTCATAGCCCTTTCAGTGAAGAAATCTTTCCAAATAACCAACCTAAACCTCCCCTGGTGCAACTTGAGGCCTCATCCTCTTGTCCTACCTCTTGTTACTTGGGAAAAGAGACTGACACCCACCTTGCTATAGGTGGGATTGTAGAGAGTGGTAAGGTCTCCCCTCAGGCTCCTCTTCACTAGACTAAACCACCCCGGCTGACTGAGCCGGTCTTCCTAAGACTCATTCTCTAAACCTTTCACCAGGTTCATTGGTCTTCTTTGGACACCTCAATGTCCTTACTGTAGTGAGGGGTCCAAAACTGAAAACAGTATTCAAGAACAAAGTGTTATGAGAATTAGGGCTTTTCTTTGGCAGGCAGGGTAAATCATTGAATGACAATAGTGCCGATTGTCTTTGGCAAGCAGTAGAGAGCAGTTTAGATCAATGTACAGCTTCAGTAGATCAGTTCACAAGCAAAAAGTTGCTGTTCTGCTTTGTAAATTTGACTTACAGAGCTACTTCAGGCTTTATTGAGTTGTCCAAAGTGTATTTACTTTGACCTAGGATTATGGTTTGGGATGTGAGAACCTGTGTGTGGATTTTTGTCACCGTGCTCAGGTAACACAGGAATACCGTTACATGCTTAATAGTGTTGAGTGGGAACAGAAGGTCTGTTCAGCTCAAGACAGTATATTCAGTTGTGTATATTGGACAATATTTGACTGTATTGACACAGGAATAACAATTTTCTAGTAAGTGAAAATATGATATACCACAGCTGCAAAATACTGAGAGAATCTTGACTGAAAGAGGAAGACAAAGAATGGGTTTATATTTTCAGGTAATAAAGTTTATTTTAATACTTCATCTACATACACAGATAGGATATTAATCTATAAATCAATCTATAAAATATATAAAATAATCTACTAAATCACATTGTTTAGAAGAATGTATGTGACGTTGCTGACATGTTTAATATGTTAACATATTAAAATGCTTTTGCCTAGGTCACAGTTGTGATTTACTCTCAGGAAATGCAGATAGTCATTTGGGATAAAAAGAAATGAATTTGGTAAATCATTTGTTTTCGGTAGATGAAAGAAGTGACACATATATCCGATTTGACACAAATGGCTATTTGGAATGAATTCTTGTGTATGTAAATTATATATATATAATGTATGCTATATGTGTGCTAATTTTGCTATTGTAATTAATTTCATTTTCTAGATATGAGCTGAATTTTTTTCACTCCTAGGTAGTAAAGCTGAATACATAAATGGAGTGACAGGCTATATCACATGCAAAGGATAAACCCAAATGATTCTGTACTTTTATTAGGATTAGGAAAACTTCTATTGACTCAACTGTGAAGAAAATTCCAGGACACTATCATCTAACTTTGGTGGGCATACTATGAAAAAGTAGCTCTATAAATGACATCACAACATTTTGGAATTGCTTTGAACACAAGCAGTATGTAATTTTGTTATAGAGCTCTTAGAGAAAATAGAAATAATTTTTTGTCATTTTTTTCAAAAGTATTCGGATGAAATCTGGTGTCTATTTTGTTCTTTCTTAGAATGAGCTGTTTGGCAGCATCAGATGGATTATAGTGTGCTTTGCTTCATGAGTATAAGCAGAAGCTTCTTGACAGCTCTACTTTTCCATGGTGATTTTTGTTATGTGTAGTACTTTTATTTATGCATTTTTGGTTCTTTTAAGTAATGAAAGACTTCTCAGGTCTCTTAAAAATCACATGTCTAGTAGCATTACTTTTATTAACTACAGCACCATATTTCACTGCTAAAATCGAGGAAGGAGTGTCTTTTGTACTTGAAAATGTACCTGGAGTTAAGTTTCATGGCATAAGCCTGCTCCAGAATCACATATCTCTGGAGCAGTCTAAACTCCATTAGAGTCTCAGTTTTCAGTTTGTTCTCCTATGGGAACAAAGTTTACATAATGAATTCCTTTCCTGGTTATTTCTTCCTTTACAATCACTCGCTGCACAAACAAATTCAGGAGTTTTGTGAAAGTTGGAGGCAATTCCTCTCCTGAAGGCAAGGCTCCGTTAGAAGCTCTTCCCTTATTAGATAGGGGAGAAGTTACATGAATCAGCTTTTCATGTGGTGGGACTTTGCAATGTTTCTTCCCCACATGGATTCTTTGATCTGTAAGGAGGAGCGAGGTCACAGTTAGAACAGCGCTGTTAGAAAGTCATTCAACAACTTGATTGGAAGGCATCCTTCATTTATTCTGATGTTCACACAACTGTTGTTTTTCTCAGACCTCCTCAGGCACACAAGATTATGCTAGAAATGATTTTTATTTTCTCTGCTGCTGACTAACTTTGTGTTCGTCTTATGTTTACATGCATTCAAGCCCCATTACTTTGTCAGTCTGCTTAGAGAGTCTCAGTGTCCTAGTCTTCCTTACACCCAAGGTCAGACTTGGTGCAAATGTAGTGGCACCATGTTTCAGTCCAAAGCTTTGGAGTTTCCCGTGGCAGATTGGCTGTTAGAGTGCTCACCTGGAACAGAAGAGCATCAAGTTTGCTTTGCCACCTGAAGGGACTCTCAAATGTGATCATTTGTAAGTTGTTTGCTAGGGCAAATGGAGGTTAGGAATCTGAATTTGATAGGTCACAACTGTTATGTTTTGATCTGTCCTACTTTGTAGTTCCTAACTAAATGGAATTCCTGAATGTCATCACACCTGAGCTAGGGAAAGTCATCTCCTGATTTGTATGTTTTCATTAACTCCAGGACAAGCCAAAACCAAAGCCTTGGATCCAACTTCTCCCCGTTCCCCGAGTAAAAGGAAAATTAATTTCCAGATGATGTGACCCAGGCTTGCATTCAATACAATTCAAAAGCCTTTCATACTATCTACATTTCCAACATACTATCTACATTTATAGATGCATAAATCATATAAGGCCTTTTTTATGAGAAGGAAAAAGAAAGGAGCAAAGCTCATCTCAGGAGGCTGATGCTTTGTAGAATGCACGGGATATTGCATGTAGTGCTGGAGTACTAGGGAAGAAGAAAAGCCTACAGTGTATATAGGTGTATTTTTTCTTGAAGTGAGAGACAAAGTTTTTGAAGACAGCATTTTTGTTATGTTTTATTTATAAAAGAGCTGTTCTAAGTAGCTACTAATTCCAAGGCTATGTGTGTTTGCCTGGATGACTGTTGTCTTTTCCTTAACACAGCAGCTGCAAATGACAGTTATGTGCAACAGAATACAACACATACGACTTGCAAAGAAATTACAGGAAACATTGCTCTTTTTCTTAGAATCTCTTCCGCAAAGAGGAAAAGAATACAACGAACCAAAATAAAATATCACAAGTATGTAATGGTCATAAATTCCTATTTCTTTTGCCCTTCAAAATTATATTTAGAATGTTTATTTGTTATGACCATTTGTTGTTTAAAAGTGGTGTCTTCATCCACTAAAAGGAAAGGTCTTCTTTGGTGGCACATGCTCTGTAGAAAGTGATTTTTCATCTCACTTTATCTCTTAAATTAATGTTTTTATTGTAGGCTCAGTTTTGCTTGCATCTGAGGTCAATTAAAGATTAGTCACTGACTTAAATAAAAAAAAAGGACTGAATTTCCATCAGGAAGCCTTTGATAGAGAATCTGAATTGAATGTGCAACAACAACCACAAGAGGTACATTAGTATTAGTTCCCCTACTTTTTTCTGTTTACCCTTTTAGTTATTGGATCATATGATGAGCATATATGAAGTACTTTTCCTAAGAGCCTCTTTCAAATACTTCCTTTTAAGAGTGTTAAAGAGCTATATAGCCCCATAAAGTAAATTTAGAAGTTAGATAAGGCAAGAGTGTTCAAATAATCCTAAAAAGTAAGAATTTTATTGACATAAGTGCTACTTGTGTTTTGATATTGGCTTAGCAGCTGTAAAAATCAGTGGCAGTAGAGATAAAGGTGTAATGCAAAAAACTAGGATGATGGCATTCTAATAGAGTACCTTTACAAGAACTAGTTGTAAATAAATGATGAAGTTTTCCTGTGCATTAGCAAAGAATTTGTGTGTATGTGATTGTGTATATATATATACACATATATGTGATACACTTTTGAGGTTGTATGTTTTCAGAACCCTGAAGAAGTCTGTGTAACTGTAAGTATACATGACTGTGTATAGTTCTTTAGTACTAAGATATATGAACAGCCTTTGTCAGCAGTAGCCTGCAATATAAACTGAATGCCTGTTTAGTAGACAAGTATTACAAAACAAGTTGTCTATTTTAATTCAAGTACTGAAAGAGATGAAAAGAACTAGGGGATTATAGTGTAAGACTAATCCCTTGCTCTCAGGAAGTTCCTGTAAGGCATGGAGTAGCAGAGAGTATTTTAATGAAGTCTGTGTGCAATTTTGGCCATAACTGGTTTTAAGGGTTGATTTCTGAATTATTTGTGTTTTAAACACTTGTCTTAATGTAAAATTGAGTGTGCTTGGGGGCTTTAAGCAGTCTGGCCTTTTGGCATCTTCCTGCCCCAGTGTTCGGGGGCTGTGCTTAGAGAAGGGAGGGGGTTTTGCAATTTGTGAAGAGGCAAAAACTTCTGACTCTCTCTAACTGGCCTGAAGAGGCAAGAGCACTCCTTGCTGTGTAGGACACGGTCTGACAGGCAGTGGAAAAACCCAAAGTACAGAACGATTGTTTAAGGGGGATGTGTTGGATAAGCTTAGCCACAGACCTTGGATAAGCTAAAAACAAGAACTCCCCTCAAGAAAAGAAGAGCAAGGAGTAACAGCTACGTGGGCTACGTGCAAATGGCATAGCAACCATCTAGATAGGAGGAAACATTGTTACTGTCTAAAGAAGCTAATGACCTGCAAAAAGAGTAGATATCTGTAGCTATGCAGCAATGCCAAATATTAGCTCATACAGCAATGGACTATAACCAATCAGCATGAAACGCGTTGCTTGTAACTCACTTATAACTGGTATAAATATATGTTAAGAATACAATAAAATCAACACCTTGCTTGCATCAGGCTGTGTCCCATCTCTCAATCGCGGCAAATTGGTGACCCCGACGTGATCAATACGTGATCGATACCAGGGCCTATGATCCACCTATCTGAGTGGCATGCTGTGAGTCCCACAGAGCTTTGAATGAGCTGCTGCAAGGAAGCAGGAATTGACCGGTCTCGCTAATCCCTCCACGGAAGAGAGGTGAGCTGTGGGAAACATGGGAAACCAGGTGTCTTCCCCTGAAAGAGAAGTATATGAACTCATGAAAGCCCTTCTTAAGAAACAAGGGAAAAATATTTCTGGGCATGATCTTAAAGTAGTACTTAAATGGGTACAGGCAAAAATACCCACTGTAACTGTCTACTATTCTTACGTGGGAACTTTGGGATGATGTGGGGGTTAAACTGTGGGATGCAGCAAGCACAGGGAATGCTGAAGCACAGCGTATGCTCCCGTGGTGGAGGAGTATTTTTGAG
This sequence comes from Cuculus canorus, assembly GCF_017976375.1. NCBI lineage: Eukaryota > Metazoa > Chordata > Aves > Cuculiformes > Cuculidae > Cuculus > Cuculus canorus. The sequence continues at coordinate 3,406,661 of NC_071440.1, forward strand.
ACTTTAAAAGTACAAGAAAAGGGCCCCTGAGACAAGGTGAAAGGGGAGGAGGACTCTCCAATTATCCCTCCACTATCACCAGTAAAGGATGGACCCTCCGCGATACCAGAACTGTGCGCCATTGGCTATCCTCCTGAGGAGGATCCCTTTGATCCAGGACCGGTGATCCTTTAAAATATAAATATGAGACTATGGCTGCGGCTTTCGCGGCCATGCACGATCCGATGAGTCCAACAGGACCGGGAAATAATTGTTATGGTTGTGGCAAGCCCAGGCATCTGAAAAAAAATTGTCTAAGTACTAATGCTGGAACTCGACCCAAAGCACCTGGAATTTGTCCCAGGTGCCGAAAAGGGTGTCATTATGCTAATCAATGTCGCTCTAAGTATGATTTTCAGGGACAACTGATACAGGGAAACCCACCACGGAGCGATGGACGGCGATGCGCGCAGACACAAATACGGCAGCTAACCTTCCAAGCCCCTCAGATGGAAACAGCACCACCTCATGTCTTCGCCCAGCAACAACAGGTAGTGCCAGACTGGACCTGGCAACCTCACACACAGTAACATTATTAGATTCTACGGTTCACTTATTATCGACAGATGTCTCGGGACCTTTACCCCCAGGGACTCAAGCATTATTGTTGGGAAGATCATCTACAACCTTAACGGGACTTTTTGTGTTACCAGGTGTCATTGACTCTGATAGAGATGGTGAAATTAAGATCATTGTGTGGACCCCATTTCCCCCCTGTACGGTGCCGAAAGGTAGCTGTATAGCGCAATTGGTATTAATTCCCAGGGGGACGGAGACCCCTGATTCTCACCAACCCTATCAAAGGAGGGGAGGGTTCGGATCTACAGGGGATCCACAAATCTTGTGGGTGCAGTCTCTCCCAAAAGCGACCTCTATGCCAATATACCCTCATTTGTGGGACACAACAAATAGTGCTTAATGGGATTATTGACACCGCAGCTGATGTTACTGTAATATCTCAGGCCAAATGGCCACCACAGTGGCCTTTAGCCAATGTTTCCCAAACATTAGCTGGAATCGGCGGGACTGGTAGCAGTCACCAAAGTCTGGAATTAATCCAAATTCGAGGTCCAGAGGGACACATAGCCTCCATTAAGCCTTTTGTATTGCCCGTTCCGATGATCTTGTGGGGGTGAGATGTGTTGTCCCAGTGGGGGATGTCTATTCAGACCCATTTTTAGATGGGGCCATTGAAGTGCGCGACACCCTGAAAATAACCTGGAGGACTGAGAACCCCATTTGGGTTGATCAATGGCCCCTTCCACTGGAAAAGCTTCAAGCTCTCCAAGAATTAGTTGCAGAACAATTGCTGAAAGGACATATTGTGCCTTCTACCAGTCCTTGGAATTCACCTATTTTTGTTATCAAAAAAAAGTCTGGCAAATGGCGCTTACTCCATGACCTTAGAAAAATTAATGACACTATGGAAGATATGGGGGCTCTACAACCCGGTCTCCCGTCCCCTACTATGATCCCTCGAGATTGGCATTTGACTGTAATCGATCTCAAAGATTGTTTTTTCAATATCCCCTTGCATCCAAATGCAAAAATTCGCTTTTTCTGTTCCAAGCGTTAACATGCAAGCTCCGTTGCAGAGATACCAGTGGGTTGTGCTACCACAAGGAATGAAGAATAGCCCCACAATTTGTCAGTGGTGTGTAGCTAAAGTGCTTAGCCCTGTCAGGATCGCTGTGCCCAGTGCTTTGCTATATCATTACATGGGTGATATTCTAGTGGCTGCACAACACCACGAGGTCATGGAGGAAGCCGTAGCCCTTGTCAAGGCCGCTGTTGATTCGGTGGGCCTTTGTATTGCGCTGGAAAAAATTCAAAAAACACTGCTATGGAAGTATTTGGGCTGGCGTATAAGGGCTCAGTTTGTGATCCCACAACCTTTACAGATACAAGCAGATGTAAAAAATTTACATGATGTGCAGAAACTCTTAGGTACAATTAACTGGATCCGTCCACGTTTGGGAATTTCTAACACAGACTTAGGTCCGTTATTCAAACTGCTCAAGGGAGACACTGACTTGTGTTCCCACCGCAGTCTTGGCCCTGAGGCCATTGATTCTTTACAGAAAGTTGCTACAGTAATCAGCTTTAAACAAGCACATTGGTGGGCTCCCGAGTTCCCTTTTTATCTAATCATTTTAAACCCCGCTCGACAGCCTCATGCTCTGATATTCCAGTGGGATCCTAGAAAATCAGACCCACTGTTGATCATTGAATGGATCTTTTTGCCGAATCAATCCTCAAAAACTATTTTTACTCAGCACGGAATGTTTGCTTGCTTAATTATTAAAGCCAGGGAGCGCTTATTAACATTATCAGGAATGGATTTTACTTGCATCTGTCTGCCCGTGGCAAATCTGTATTTGCAATGGCTTTATCAGCAGTCAGATGCCTTCACTATGGCACTTACTGACTATACAGGACAACTCACATTCCATCTGCCTTCGCACAAGTTATTCAATGCTGATTTTCGATTAATGCCTAAACAAAAAAAGAGTGACCAACCATTACAAGCCCTCACTGTATTTACAGATGGGTCCGGGAAAACACATAAGTTAGTTATCTTATGATGGGATGACCAACATGAACGATGGAACACAGACATAGACACCGTTCTTGGGTCCCCCCAAATAGTGGAACTGACTGCGGTAGTTCGAGTTTTCCGAAAGTGGACCACACCACTTAATCTTGTTACTGATTCTGCTTATGTTACAGGGATTGTAGAGAGAGCTGAAGCATCTTTGCTGCATGACTTCTCACATCCTAACCTTTTTGCCTTGTTACAGGAGCTCATCTTTCTTTTGGATTCTTGTCCTCACCACTATTTTGTTATGCATATTAGATCACACACTTCTCTACCTGGCTTTATTGCAGAAGGGAATCGACGAGCCAATCTGTTGACATTACCAGTGCAGGTATTGCCCAATCGCATAGCACAAGCTAAACTTAGCCATTCCTTTTTTCACCAGAATGCGGGAGGCCTTAAAAGACAGTTTGACCTCACCTCTCAGCAAGCATCTAATATCATCGCTGTATGCTCAGATTGCCAAAGACTTTCTTTCCCGTCGATAGCAGGAGGTGTTAATCCCAGAGGACTGCAAAGTTTACAATTATGGCAAACAGATGTAACTCACTATTCGGAGTTTGGTAAACTGAAGTATATTCACTCTTCTATAGATACCTTCTCCGGTGCCTTGTTTGCTTCTTGTCACACAGGAGAAAAGGCACGTGACGTCCGCAAACATTTGATGCGTGCCTTCGCTACTTTGGGTATACCCTCTCAAATAAAAACAGATAATGGACCTGCATACATCTCAACCGCAACGAAGGCGTTCTTTGACTCTTGGGGCATAACCCATATTACCGGTATCCCTCATTCCCCCCCAGGTCAATCTTTGATTGAACGCTCTCACCAATCGCTGAAACGCCTGTTGCAACAACAAAAAGGGGGAATAGGAACCATTACTCCTGAGGAGTGCTTGCAGAAAGCTTTGTATGTTTTTAATTTTTTGAATTGTTCTTTGATAGATAACAACCCTCCAATTGTTCGACATTTTAATACAGCTGTGTCACTTGAGGTGGGAGTCAAAGCCCTGGTATTGGTTGGCGACCCAGAAACAGGTAAGGTCATGGGACCATATCCTCTTGTTTCATGGGGCAGAGGTTATGCTTGTGTCTCCACAGAGAACGGCCCCCGATGGATCCCGGCAAAGAATGTGCGACCCTTCCATGAATCCTGACAACAATCATCTGGTGAAAACCTCAATCATCCTCAGGACCAGTTCCCCGAACAACAATTTGACGAATCCATGGAGGAAGATCGGGATGACAGGGGCTGAACGCGGGAAGCGCGAAAAAACAGTATGAACCAGGGCAGAAAAACACCCGTCGCTGGAATCACTTGCGTCTTATGCAAATCTTGTGAACCTTGGGTTTTGTGTATATGTTATACCTATGAGAAGGAGTGGTGGAGCTGAGCAACTCTCGCAAGGCGATGGTGTGAGGACTGTTTAGAAAAAGAGATTGATGTGCTAAGACATTTGCTCTCCACAGGACATGAATTATCAGGGAATGATTGATATGTAGGAGAGTGTATAAATTGGGCTAATTTAGTAGAAAAAAGGGCACGAGAGGCTATTATTTGTAATATAGAGTGCAGTAGAATAAATTTAGTACCCCCTATATGGGCCATCTTTAAGCAGGACTGGACTCAAACAAAAGAACGATGCAAGAAACGGTTTGCATGGAAACTCGAAAAGGGACGAAAGGCATTTTTCAATTAGTAATTCTTATTATGATCATGTCAGGAAGCACGTGGAGCTACCCTTTTTTGCCCGCTCTACCTAAAGTTAATATATGGGTGACGCTAGCAAATCTCACAGGACAAGACACGTTGTGCCTTGCCACTGCTTCTCCCAGTAATCCATTTTCTACATGTCTGGTGCGATTACCGCTGGATAAGTGGCCAACACCTGAGAGTCTCTTGAAAACCCTTTTTCAAAACGGCATATCTAAAAAAGCTGCTGACCTTTGGGATGCATGGACCCCATATCTTCCTCCTGCCGCCCTAGAGCCACAGGAAATTGAACCCCTTGGATCAGTGAAAATGGATTTTTGTGTCAGGTTTAATTATGTGGGAAAAAATCAATCCAAAGTATGGGATGTTTCTCCCATTCATCCCATTTTTAGAAATGCTACTGTTTGGTGTAATTATACAGCGACAAATTTGTCCAAGTCTAGTAATGTTCCCCTTTTGTTGCCATCAGGAATATTTTTTATTTGCGGGGATAGAGCTTGGCCCATGATCCCTTCTCATATAAAAGGAGGACCGTATAGCCTTGGACGTCTAACTGTCCTAACCCCCGATACATCTATGATCTTACAACATCACCTTTCCCACAGAGTAAGACGAGGAATTCATGCATACACCTCTGAGTGCGATGACAATGTAAAATTTTGGTGTCATGGCTAGCGTTTCGCCCCCTCTCTCCTATTAACTGGAGGTGCGGCCGCTAAAGCATTAGCAACTCTGGATAAACATGGCTGTTGGCTTGCAAAACAAATGAACGCTACTACAATGCGCTTTCTGGACTTTTATTAGATGTAGACAGTGTGCAACATGCTACCCTTCAAAATAGAGCTGCAATAGATTTTTTGCTTTTGGCTCAGGGACATGGTTGTGAGGATTTTGAAGGTATGTGTTGTATGAATCTTTCTGATCACTCGGAATCTATCCATGCGAGCATTCAACAGCTCAGGATGGGAGTCTCCAAACTTCAACAAAGTGACAGTTAGGATTGGTTAGATAAACTTTTTGAAGGATGGGGGCTGTCAGGATGGTTAAGGACTCTTGTAAAAATGATTGTGTATGCTTTGGCTGTCTTTATTCTTTTATTAATTTTTTTACCATGCTTATTGCAATGCCTGCAAGGATTAATGGCACGTTCTTTAAAAAGGATCCTTGTTGTGCAACAGGAAGGGGGAGATGTAGGAAAAGGTCAGACAGGCAGTGGAAAAACCCAAAGTACAGAACGATTGTTTAAGGGGGATGTGTTGGATAAGCTCGGCCACAGACCTTGGATAAGCTAAAAACAAGAACTCCCCTCAAGAAAAGAAGAGCAAGGAGTAACAGCTATGTGGGCTACGTGCAAATGGCATAGCAACCATCTAGATAGGAGGAAACATTGTTACTGTCTAAAGAAGCTAATGACCTGCAAAAAGAGTAGATATCTGTAGCTATGCAGCAATGCCAAATATTAGCTCATACAGCAATGGACTATAACCAATCAGCATGAAACGCGTTGCTTGTAAGTCACTTATAACTAGTATAAATATATGTTAAGAATACAATAAAATTGACACCTTGCTTGCATCAGGCTGTGTCCCGTATCTCAATCGCAGCATGGCTGCACACGGGCACCCAAAGAGTTCAAGCAGTGGCTATTCTGGAAAGGGTATTTTGAACTGTAAGTGACCCCCAAAACTCCCAGATCCAATTCCAGAACCTTCCAGAAGGGTCTTGTACACATGCTCCACTTTGAGAACTTTCCAGTAGGGATACTGTGTAATGATGGGAAGACCCCTCCTCTGTGCTCCTCATGTGCAAATAAAGGATGGAGCTCCTTTATAAATAACCTGTGCCAAAAACACACATGTGCCCACTGCCCTGTGGACCAAGTTTGATGCTGAAATCTTCACTGGTTCCATTTGGGTGGTGATTATTTTTCTGTTACAGTCCTCTTTTCCTGCTTTGTCCCCTCCCCGTGACATTATCACTTTGGGTGTCATTGTCTGTATTTGAGCTGCTGCTGTTTTGTAAAAAAACTCTTTCGCCAGATTATTGTAACCTGTACATTTGACTGAGCTCAAAGAAAACTGAAGCAAGTGTTGCCCCTTTCATGCTGCCTTGTAAACACTCAGAAGACCACCTACCTCTGCCCTTCCTGCCGACCCGGACCAGTGCATTGCACTGGTACAAGCAGAAGGAGGTTGCAATTGGTACTGGATCCACTTTGGAAAACTTCTGAGCGTGTTTTGAGCAGGTGAGGGTTACTAAGGTACTGTGAAATAGATGTCAGTCAGAATGGTGGTCAGCATATTCTGGAAAGTTTCAGGTGCATATCTGAACTGAGTGATTTTAAAGGTTTACTAAGAGAAAGAAAAATATTGTCCATAACATTTTATCTCATAAAGAACATTTTTTTTACAAAGGAAGTTCCACAAGCAGGAGCTTTGAATAGTGGCTTTAGTATAGTGGCCTTTCAAGTGTCTAACTTGATGAAATTTCCCTATGTCATTCTGTAGTCTTCATTATAGAGTGCACTGGAAAAAAATAGACAATATTATATTGGAAGTTGTAGAATAGAAGGAAACATTTTAAAACTGTGTCTCTGAGGTTTCCTGATCCTCACAACTGACAAAGCTGATTTTCTTAATATTAATTTTGGTACAAAGTTCTATTGTACCTCTAAACAACTGTTTTTCTATCATCGTCATCATCCTTGGTGCTATCTAGATGCTTCTCATTAAATAACTGAGAAAATGGCTGGGAAAATGCCTATTTTGTTACAGTGCAAATTTCAGAAACCAGTTATGGCTTGTATTTATACTTTTTCCCAGAAGAACACATGGCTTTTTGCCATATTGGCTTTGGTTCCTTAGTGAATCACTCATAAAGGAAATCCAGCTTGTGAAGTAATGGTTTGATATTCCCTGTTTTGCTTTTTCATTTTTCAAAAATTGTCTCATGAATTAAAATAATACTTTTATACAAAAGAAAAAATACCAACCACAACAGTAACTCACACATTTGAACAAATCATCAAGGTTAACCTTCTTTTGTAACAGAAAAAAACCATATCAGGATGCTTTAATGTGCTTCAGATAGATACAAATATATTTGTTTATAACTAGGATGTCTTCTAGGGCAGAGGAAGACTGCAGTAATGAAGCTGTGGGTGTTCTGGTTTGGGCTAAAACACAACATATGAACTCTGAACATTTGAAATGTCAGAACTCTGACCTTTCAGCCTGATAGTTATCATCAACATAATGGGCCACTGGTGTGTAGAGAGGCCACTGCTTACACCTCTTCCTATGTAAATTAAGGCCATCCCAGATTTGCTGGCAAAAGAGGTTGAACCTGCAGTGAGGGGCAGACAGGACAGGTGATCCAAGCCTGACCAATGAAGTATTCCATGCCATACAGGTCACAGTCAGTCTAAAAGCTCATGAGGATGAGTCTTGTTTCTTTGATGGCTGATGTTCAGGGAAGACCTCACCTGTCTGTTTGTCCTTGAACCCATCCATGTGTTCCTGAATCCAGTTTCTGGATCCAGTTCCTGAGTCCAGCTCCCACATGCTTCCAAGTCCAGTCTAGAACCTTCTCCGCTCCTGCCCTGCGGCATCAGCAGCGATGCATTAAGTCATTGAATTGGTTTTGTATATGTTTATATATTTTATTATTTTCTTATCAGTAGTTTTATCTTCTTTTTATTATTACTGTTTCATTAAAGCTGGTTTAGAGTCTCTCTTTCATTTTAGCCACTGATCTGGCTGGGGAGGGAGGGCTAAACCAGGACAGTGGGAAACAGTAGTCTTTTTTTTAGTAGTAAAAGACTGAAAACTCTTCAGACTGAAATCAATCGTGTGCCAGCAAAGCTGGTAATAACATATAGGTACAGATTCAGGATTGCTTTCAGGCCTTGCCAGAGCATCTCAATGAAATGAATTTTTTCCTCTGTTTATTAAAAAAATTATCTTTCCCGGGAAACCATGCTTTCAGTTGCAATAATACTCTAGGACACTGCAAATTATTTTTATTCAGTGTCATGACTCAACACATCTACAGGTTTAAAACCACATTGTAAGAATATATCATGCCTGCACTAAATTACATGGAGGGTAAATTCGCTTGGGTGGAAGTCTTGATAGAAATTTTGTGTTTCTGTTGGAAATCGCTTAAAAATGGCTGAGCAATAGACTTTGAAAACATCTTACTTTGCTCATCCTTGGAGCCTTAACAGAACAGTTTAGCTTAATTGCCCACACATTTCCTGTCTACTGGATCAAATGCTCTGGCCTTGGCTGAGACAAGGCTCTTGCTTGTTTTTGCTGTCAGATTTAGTGGTTCTTCAGCAGCCCAATGGGACAAAAGTGACAACTGTGCACAGTGCTGCCCATTCTTGTCTGAGAATTCTTGATACCGACTAGATAGGATAAGAGAAGAACAGAAAAGTACAAATATAAATAGAGAAGAAGAATACATGGGAACAAGAAGCTCAATATCCTCTTCAGATTACTTTCCCAGTTTATAACTATTCAGACAGGAATATAATATTACAGTGCAATTAATGAATGCTGGCAAATTTGACTTGACACAGGTGCAACCCAGCACGTGTGTCTGTGCGTGTGTATCCATATGTACACCCACATATATACGTTCATTTGTTTTTACCTAGAAATTCTGACATGTACATGTTAACGTCACAGCTAAGTGAGAATAAACTTTTCAAAAAGTACTTTACTTCTTTTCTATAGCCAGAAGGTTAACTTTGCTAGAGGAAGGGTCTTGAAAAGCTCTTTAGTATTCCTCTTTAGTGCTGTTTTTTAAGACTTTTTATTTATGCTAATAAGCTGTGCTCTGCAAGTCCTTCAATTATAAATGACTGTAAAATACACACATGTAGGTGGACATACAAACACATACAGATTTAATAATTTGCATCTTATGCAGTTGTAGTTTGCCTGATCACACTGGTTAAAACTATTGAAGCTTACCCTGAATAAGTTCTACCACTCTGTTGAAAATCACGACCTCCATCTTTTCATGACGGAGTCGACGGGAGACAAGCACATCCGATGATGATCAGCAAGTCTCGATTTATTGATACGATAGGCATGCTTTTATAATAGCAGTAATAAGGCTCATACATATTACAAAAGTAAGGCTCATCATTGGTCCGATACAGAGTGTCAGCCCTGCCTCTATTGCTACATTCCTAGGATGTTTCTGGTTTTTCTAGGTCCTGTTTTTATCTCCTGTTATCGCCTAACTTCTTGCTCAGGGAGACTGTGGCCTTGTACGAGGCTGTTATTATTTCACCAGCTGTATTTTCTCACGTCCCTTCTCCTCAAGCCATGTCTCTACAAAAACTCTCCACATTTCCCCCATTTTCTTTCTGAGCAAGAAGGTTCGTCTGACTCCAAAACGTGGGTTTCCCTATCTGACCGCAGTCTAGCTCGTGCACACTGCGTTTTTCTCTGACTCCATTGCACTAATAAGGATACATTAGGATGGAACAACGATAAATTCCCTCAAATAGTAAGGTCCTCCCTGTGGCTTTGCCGGTATACCATTCCAAGCTCTGTCTCCACAAATTAAAAATATCCTGGGGGGCAATTTCTTCGGGGCCGTAATGTTGGCACCGTTACATCGGGAGTAAAGCTGGCTATTCACTGTTCCTGATTCCAGGGATGAGTCTAGGCTGGCCCAATTTTGCGATTCTTGTTAAAGTCTTTTAGGTTCAGTGGCTCAAAACCGAACCAACCCCCCTGTTTGACATTGGATAAACTGGCATTAGCACTTCCAAAGAGATCTAATTCTTCTGGGGGAGAGTGCAGGGTGATGTTCAAGGACAGTATGATCTTACATTGTTGGCAGCCATCCTCAATCTGAGGGTTACCTCCCCACTCGGGAGACACCTGGCTACAGCCCTCAGCGCTCGATAAGTTTTTGCACAGGCTGCTTTCGTTCACAAAACCACAAAATTCCCCTGGGGACCAAGCAGGCAAACCTAACAGGCAAGTTCGGAAAGGATTAGTAACCCCTCCTAAGCTAAGGCAAAACGACGATTGACTAGTTTGGTTTGCCAATGTTACCCAGATGTTATCTCTTGGCTGATTAAAGCGTGTAAAGCGTATAACTCCTGCTATGCTGGCTACTACAGCACTAAGCAATACAGCAGAAACAGGCTTCATTTTTCTCTTCTATCCTTTCTCCCCCTATTTCTTTTAGTCCTTACTGTTCCTAGCTGTTGCAGTTTTAACTCCTGTAACTTGCTCAAGCACTGATCCAATTCCCTGTCAGGATCTCCTCTTATGGGCCCTACCACGGAATGCTGTGTTATAGGTACCAATTTGCTACACCTCGCAGAGATAATATGAGATCTACCTTGAACTATACCCCTTTTAACAATATTCTCCAATTCCCAACGGTAATAAGCCAATATTTTCTGTTCAGGTGCTTCAAAAAATGCTAAGGCCGTGGTTGTTGCTAGCCTTGTTTGCTCTTGCAGCTCTCTCTGCCCGCTGTTAAAGTTATGGTTAAATGCACACCTGTTACACCATAAGTCACGTACTAGGGACTGTTCTATCCAAAAGATCTTATCGCAACCCCTGCAATACAAAGCTACCCAAGCAGCACAACATGGATTATTACAATCAAGACAATTTTGACCCGCTGGCCCCATATGTAATACTTCCGATAACCGTCCAATAGTTGTAATCAGTCCTTCAAAGGTCTGGCAGTGCTTCAAAACCCTGTCGATGGCTTTCGAGTATCCTTTCAACTGTGACAGCAGCAGTCGTAGGATCAGTGGCAGCTTCTCCTCTATTCTCCTCTTGTCTTCCTCCGTCAGATTGCTTGGCAGTTGTTGCATCGAGAACAGGTTTAGTCCACCTTGCAGGCACCCATACCGGTCCTGTAGGGGTAGAGACACAAAGATATCCCCTCCCCCAAAACATAACCTTAGCAGGATCTTTCCATAACCCTGTCTTAGGGTCTCTGTATTTCACCCACACGTCCTTTTTCTGCTCGGTAGTTTCATTTGGCCGATGATGTAATTCTGCTGAAGGGTACTCTGCGTCCCCAAATATGCACAAGTGATTGATCACAAATAAGCTCCTCAATAGCCTTGCCTGGGGATCAGCAATCTTTTCATGTTTTGCCAAGTACCTTTTCAGAGTGCCATTAGCCCTTTCGATGATAGCTTGCCCTGTTGGAGAGTTTAGAATGCCTGTGATATGCTCAATTCCCCAACTCTTTAAGAACCCTTCTATTCTCTTGCTAATGTAAGCAGGCCCATTATCCGTTTTAATCCTTTTTGGCGTCCCCATTACTGCAAAACAGCTATATAGGTGCCTTTCCACGTGGATAGCCTTTTCTCCTGCCTGTGCTGTTGCCCAAATGAACTTACTATAGGTGTCAATAGATACATGCACATACTTCAATCTACCAAAGTTAGGGACATGCGTAACATCCATTTGCCATAACTCATTTGATTGTAGTCCCCGTGGGTTTACCCCTAGGCCTAGACCACCACCTCCATTGCGATGGCTGCAAATCGGGCAGGCCCTAACTATGGCCTTCGCCTCTGCCATTGTGATTTTGAACTCTCGGTGCAAGCCCTTTGCATTTTGGTGAAACATAGAGTGAGCTTCTCTGGCTAGCAGCTGGCCTGGCAGTGGAGTGCCCTGAGCCACAGACACTAGTCTGTCTGCTCTAGCATTACCCTCACCCAAGCCAACTTCCCATTTATGGCTTCTAATATGAATCACAGCATAAGCGTGCTCCCTTAACCTTGTAGCCTTTTTTAACTGTACCAACAACTCATACAGCCTCCGGTTTTGCACCTCTTTTATCGAGGCGTCTTCGATTCTAGCTACGACCCCAGCAACATACAAAGAGTCTGTTACGATGTTCAGTGGTCCTCTTAGCTGTGATATTGCCCATACTACTGCTAAAAGTTCCATAGTCTGTAGACTGTCTGCAGCTTCTGCTTGTAAAATCTGATGTTTCCATAGTCCCTTTTCTTGCCATGTTATTGCAGCAGTTCTGGATTTTCTGCCAGCATCCGTGAATGCCGTAAGAGCATCTGCGATAGGGGAATTTTCTCGTTTTGGCCGAGTGATCCAATTCCATTCCCCAATCCATTGAACTGGTGCCTGCCAGAGCTTTTCTGTTTCACTGGGGCAGCCCGCACCTAAAAGTGCCTCCTGCAGCTCCTCGCTATTACACAAGTACCAGTCCAAGGTATCCTTTTTAATTGGCATCCTGATTACTGCTGGCTCGGTTCCAGCTACTTGTAGCATTCTCTCCTTGCCTTTCTTTATTAAATCCGCTAGCATTTGGACCTTTTGAACCAGAGTTTTGGTTTGTTGTAATGTGGGGGAAATCCACTCCAATACCCTTATCTCCCCCGTTTTCTTTTGCAATTGAGTCAGTGCCCCAAGGAGGTATTTGGGACCGTTCCAGATCATCAGGTCTATGGATAATTCTGGATCTCGCCGATGGACTTGCCCCTGTGTAATGCAGTCCATTATATTCTGAAGAGTGTGCTGTTGTTCCGGAGTAACACGGATCGGTCTTGCTGGGTCCGTACCTTTGAGAAGTGGGCGTAATTCTTCCAGCAGTTCGTTTGGTATTCCCACAATCGGTTTTAACCATTGAAGGTCGCCCAGTAACTTCTGAGCCTCATTCAGAGTTGTGAGTTTTGTTTGCAGTTGTAGCTTCTGGGGTTTAACTATTTGTTCCGACATTGTCCATCCCAAATATTTCCACGGAGCTGTTGTTTGAATTTTCTCAGGGGCTATAACAAGGGAAAATTGTGCCAAGGCAGTCCGTATCTCCTGAATTTGCTGTTCAGTAAAAGGTTTTGGTTGGGCAAACAATATATCATCCATATAGTGATAAATCACTACATTTGGCCATCTCTTTCTCAGGGGCTGTAATGCAGAGTCAACATAAATTTGGCATAAAGTAGGACTATTGCGCATTCCCTGCGGGAGTACCGTCCATTCAAATCTTTGGTCCGGCCCCTCCCTGTTAAGTGCAGGCAATGTAAATGCAAATCGCATCATGTCTTGTGGATGAAGGGCAATAGTAAAAAAGCAGTCTTTAAGATCAATAATTAGTAGTGGCCAATCCTTAGGAATCATTGCGGGATTAGGTAATCCTGGTTGTAAAGCCCCCACGGGTTCCATTTGGGCATTGACAGTACGCAAATCATGTAACAAACGAAACTTTCCTGATTTCTTTTTGATCACAAAAATTGGAGTGTTCCAGGGGCTTGTGGATAGTCGCAGATGCCCCTGTTCGTATTGCTCCTTCACTAGATCATGAGCACGCAGGAGACTCTCCCTTTTTAAAGGCCATTGCTTAACCCACACCGGAGAGCTGGTTTTCCAGGTAATGGGAATCGGGAAAGTCCAGGCAACGGCCACTACCCCAAAGGGTGCTCATTGGTTAGCCCCACTCCCAATTGGGTCAGAATGTCCCGCCCTATAAGGCACTGCACGGTAGGTGGCAATTGGACTACCGAGAAAGTAGCTGTTAATTGTTTTCCATCGATGTTCACCTTGATAGGAGGGGAACGACTGGCCAGGGTTAAACCCCCAACCCCGATCACTGTGGTGGCAGCCGGTTGTAAAGGCCAATGTGGAGGCCAGCAATTAGGGCTAATAATGCTGGAATCAGCCCCAGTGTCCAAAAGGCCTAAAAATGACCTCTTTTGTCCTTGATATTCCACCTCCACGGTTTTCTTGGGCCTTTCATTAAGATTTAAAGTCAGCAAGGTCAGGCCGCCAGTGGATCCGAAACCTTTTTGTCCCCTCTCTTGTTCCCTTATAGGCTTTATCTCTTTTGTCATTTGCTCCAACGGTACCAATTGAGCAATTCTCTGTCCCTTATTAATTTGAACGGGTGGAAAAGGAGTATGCACCATGATCATAATTTCTCCAGTAAAGTCCGCATCAATAACACCAGGTAACACAAATAATCCAATCATAGAGGCAGACGATCATCCTAATAGCAGTGCACCCACCGCTCGACCTTGTATAACAATAGGTCCTTTAATTCCTGTTGGGATCTTTTGTGGGTGTGATGTCATTAGCGTGATTTCTACTGCTGCTGCCAAGTCCAGCCCGAGGCTCCCTGTGGTGGCAGGCTGGAGGCAGGGAAGGTCGGTTGAGCTGCAGCAGCGACTTGTGTCTGAGCGCGGCCACTGCGATTCGCGCTCCTGCCGGAGTTTCCCGACCTCCGCCGACAAGCGCCCGTAGTGTGAGTATCCGAACGGCACTTTCGGCACCATATCCCTGGAGCCTGGCATTCTCGGCGCATGTGACCCATGCCTCCGCATCTGTAGCATCGTGTACGGGTTCCCGATGGACCCGAATTAACTGCGGCTGACGCTTGAAGGGGTGCGAGAGCAGCTAACACCTGATTTTGTGAAGCCTTTGCCTGTTCCTGTAATCCCAGTCCCAGCTGCTTAATAGCATCTACTAAAAATGCTTGTGATCCTAACGGCATTTGAGCCATCCTTTCTAATGCCTCCTCTATGGTCCAATTTGCACCCAAGGTGTTAATCACACTCTGTGTAGCCTGATTGCAATTTTGAAGAGCGCACTGTTTTAGCAGTGCCCCTCGCATGTATTCGGGTACCCCTGCTTTTTCTATTGCGGCAGCAGCCTTATCTATAAATGCACCAAACGGTTCTTCCCGACCCTGCTTGATTCCCATATATACAGGTACTCCTCCAGGTTCTTTTACCTTATCTATAGCCAATCTGACCAATCTCATAGCCTCTCGGCACTTGTCTGGTCCCACCATAGCCTGAGCTTCCGTGCGGAGAAACGCTCCCAGCCCCATAAGCTCATCAGCTGTCACTCCATGAAGAGGATCTGCTGGCTGCCTCTGTACTGCCACGCATTCGTTAACAATCGCTTGCCAATGTGCATTAAATAAAAGCTGTTGATGCTGTGTAAATATTAACTTTGCTATTCCTCTACAATCAGCGGGCAGAAGCACTTGAGTGCCCCATATGTAGTCTAACATCTGCTTTACTGGCTCACTTGTCACCCCGAACTGGCTGACTGTAGATCGCAACTGTGACAGCAATTTCCAATCAAGGGCAGTAATTGTTGCCATCAGTCCTCCACCTGCCTGAGCCTGGAAGATCACCGGGCATGCTAGCTGTGCTGCTGCATTAACCGCACAGTGATCTCCCCTTTCCAAGCCGTCTTTTGCAAGCGCAGCCCAAGCTTCTCTCCGCTCCCTGGCAATGACCTCCGCTAACTCGCTTTCCGCCCCAGGGGTTGTCTCATTGCCCAGAGGGAGAACGGCCGGGGGCGCTTTCGGCCGCGGCCCCTGCTCTTCGGGGGGTGCGGACGGCTCAGAAGCTGCCTCTGAGCCAGAGCCAGAAGGCGGTGGCGGCTGGGGGGGTAAAGCCACCTGCGTGACCGTAGGGGGCAAAGGAGTAGTTTGGGACCTTTCCTTTTCATAGTTTCTATTTTTTGTGTGAGCAGCAGATGCTTGCTCAGCTGCTTTCTTTTCTGCCTGGTACTGTAAAAGCTCGTTATGTACCACCCTCCATAGCTTTCCCAACTTTTTTGCCGTTTTATCATCCTGTAATGTAGCCTCCCACAACACATCTCCGAACTTTCGCCACTCTGTCAGCTCATGTACGGTATGCGGATTTATGAATAAGCCTTTAGCATGCCCATATGTTAAAAGACTCGTTAACTCCTTCTGCAAATCTATTCCCTTAACCTGCCGCTCTTCCAGGAAAGCGGTAAATAAATTATATGCTGCTTGCCTTTCCATACCTAATTTATCAGCGCTGTTGCAGCCCCTCAAGGTCTCGGCAGCACGTATTGGCCGGGCCCATCTATATGGTCACCCAGAGCACGGCGCGTCCTCAGGCTCGTCTATACGGTCACCTTACTTTTATTCGCGCTTATTGCCATCCCGGCTGCTTCGGGACCCGAACTTTTACCCTGTCGTCGCTCGTCCGTGGTTCAATGCCTGCATTTTACTCCGGCATGTCGGGGATCACCATTTGACGAAGTCGTCCGTGGTGTCCGGTCGGTCGGGATCACCATTTGACGGAGTCGTCCGGTGGGTACATCGGGGTCACCATTTGACGGAGTCGACGGGAGACAAGCACATCCGATGATGATCAACAAGTCTCGATTTATTGATACGATAGGCATGCTTTTATAATAGCAGTAATAAGGCTCATACATATTACAAAAGTAAGGCTCATCATTGGTCCGATACAGAGTGTCAGCCCTGCCTCTATTGCTACATTCCTAGGATGTTTCTGGTTTTTCTAGGTCCTGTTTTTATCTCCTGTTATCGCCTAACTTCTTGCTCAGGGAGACTGTGGCCTTGTACGAGGCTGTTATTATTTCACCAGCTGTATTTTCTCACGTCCCTTCTCCTCAAGCCATGTCTCTACAAAAACTCTCCACATTTTCATGCTCCAGAAAGGATTTCAACTAAAAGTTGTCCACAAAGATTTTTGAGGACTCTTCTGCTTAAGATAAATGAAGTACTCTCCTATGTGATCTATCTAGTCTGCTGATTCGTGTTTTTTTAATTTCTTGGTTCTCCAACACATTTTTGAACTAAATTTTAAGACTACTAGTCTTTCAAAAAATAATACTAATATTACAAGACATATATGATCTTTGGTTTTGAAATATGAATTCCGTCATAGGTGGTTATGTTCTCTTTCATAGTATTTTAATGTAAAAGACAGGCTATTGCATCTGAACAACTTTCCCTGTCATGTTTCAAAGTCAATAAAGATCTCTGTACCTCCTAGAAGAAGCTATTACCTCTCTATAATATACAACATAAAACAAATCTGAAAACATTTTGTATCTTGACAATTTTCTTGTTTGTGGAGCTTCTTCTGAGGATCTTTGGATCTATTAGATATGCACTATTTCCTTGAATAAATCCAGCACTAAGTTGAAGTATAATAGATTTTATTCTAAATCACCGAGTAATTCATTTCATGTTCAGCGTCCAGACAATGATAGATTAATTATAAACCCACCACTGTCAACAGTTTTGAATTTCACAAGACTATGTCCTATTCCATGCTCCTCTTCAAAGGAGGATCAAAATCAAGAATTTTTATTTGTTGCTGTCTAAGGATTATATATATCAACTCTTCACAATTTGTTACCTTGAATTCAAGCTACAAAGGTCTCTTTATCTTTCTTTGGTAATTCTGCTCATATCACAGACATGTTTTGTAAAAATGAAGGAATAATATGAAGTCCTGTCTGATACACGGAGTAATTAATTCTGCTCTAGGAGTTGGTTAAAAGAAAAGGTCTAGAAACATCCTATCTTCAGCTGAAAAAATCCAGCCATGAAAAAGCATCTCTCTTTCCCTCACCTTCAGGTGAGGGAAAAAAAAGCACCTCCCTTTCCCTCAGGGCTCAGTACTGGGTCCAGCTCTATTCAATGTCTTTATCAATGACCTGGATGAAGGCATCGAGTGCACCCTTAGCAAGTTTGCAGATGACACTAAGCTGGGAGGAAGTGTGGATCTGCTGGAGGGTAGGGAGGCTCTGCAAAGGGATCTGAACAGGCTGGACTGCTGGGCCGAGACCAATGGCATGAGGTTTAACAAGGCCAAATGCCGGGTCCTGCACTTGGGGCACAACAACCCTATGCAGTGCTACAGACTGGGGGAAGAATGGCTGGAGAGCTGCACGGAAGAGAAGGACCTGGGGGTGCTGGTTGACAGCCGACTGAACATGAGCCAGCAGTGTGCCCAGGTGGCCAAGAAGGCCAACGGCATCTTGGCTTGTATCAGAAATGGGGTCACCAGCAGGTCCAGGGAGGTGATTCTCCCTCTGTACTCAGCACTGGTGAGATCGCACCTTGAGTACTGTGTTCAGTTCTGGACCCCTCACCACAAGAAGGATGTTGAGGCTCTGGAGCATGTCCAGAGAAGAGCAACAAAGCTGGTGAGGGGGCTGGAGAACAAGTCTTATGAGGAGCGGCTGGGAGAGTTGGGGTTGTTTAGCCTGGAGAAGAGGAGGCTGAGGGGAGACCTTATTCCTCTCTACAACTACCTGAAAGGAGGTTGTGGAGAGGAGGGAGCTGGCTCTTCTCCCAAGTGACAGAGGACAGGACAAGAGGGAATGGCCTGAAGCTCCGCCAGGGGAGGTTCAGGTTGGATATCAGAAAAAAATTCTTCACAGTAAGAGTCATTGGGTACTGGAACAGCTGCCCAGGGAGGTGGTCGAGTCGCCTTCCCTGGAGGTGTTTAAGGAACGGGTGGATGAAGTGCTTAGGGACATGGTTTAGGGAGTGTTAGGAATGGTTGGACTCGATGATCCAATGGGTCCTTTCCAACCTTGTGATTCTGTGATTCTGTGATTATTCAGGTGATTGCTGCTGATTATATCACCTCAATAATCTGCCTTATTGGGTATTCCACTGACTTTTACCCATAGACACTCAATCCTATCATCACCATCATTAAACTCAAGGCAATCAAAAACTGTCTAATACTGAGGGCTACCCCACCATCTCTCCTTTCTTGCTTATCCCACCTGAAGACTTTACAGCCAACCGTGTCGGCACTCCAGTTGTGCAAGTTGTCCCACTGCATTTCCACGATGGCAATTATATCCTAGTTTTCTTGCCTTATAATGACTTCTAGTTCCTCCTGTTTGTTGCCCATGCTGCATGCATTGGTGTAGATGCACTTCAGTTGGGCTGTTGGTCCCACCATGCTTCTGAGGGGAATAATCTTAATTTCTAAATGACTACTTACTGTAGTTCCTAACCCATCAATAACCTTTGCATCTTTGCTGCCCCTCGGAGTGCTGTCCCCCACTTTCTCTGAGGGGTTAAGCTAAAGGGCCTCATCAGCACCCCATCCCTCAGACACTGGAGTGCCATTCCCAGGCTTTTTTCTATAAAGCCTGGTTTTGTCCCCCTCTCCCTTCATATCTAGTTTAAAGCTCCATTGATGAGCCCTGCTACCTTCTTGGTAAGCATCCTTTTGCCCCTTGGGGACAGATGTACCCCATCATTTGTCAGCAAGTCTGGTGTTGTGTAGGCCAACAAATGGTCAAAAAAAACCACCCCAAAATTTTGCTCCTCAGTCCAGGTTTGGAGCCAGTTATATTTTACCTGGCTCTTCCTACTCCTTCCCTCATCATTTCCTGTAACAGGAATGACAGAGGAGAACACTACCTGTGCACCTGATCCCTTCACCATTTGTCCCAAGGCCCTGAAGTCCCTTTTAATTGCCCTCACTTTCTTGTTGAGATTTCAGTGCTGCCTACTTCAAAATTCAATAGTGGATAATAATCCGTGGGTCTGACCAGAGCTGGAAGGTTTCTTTCCACATATTCTAACTGAAACCCCAAGTAGGCAGCAGACTTCCCTATGTAATGCATCTGGTCTGCAGATTGGGCCTTCTGTTCTTTTCAGAAGGGAGTTCCCTCAACAATGACCTGCCTTTTTTTCTTTACAGAAGCCATTTTGGTGGATGGTTTAGGAAGTCTTGAAAAAGTTTCTAGGCTGTTAGACCCATCATCCACATTATTGTTCAGTTCCTATTTGTATCTATTCACTTTGTATCTATTGTGCAAGGGAACCTGGAAGGTTGAGGTTGACACAGGGGACACACACCTGCTGTGCTGGGCAGGAACCTGCTACCATTCCCCTCCATCTCCTAAATTTCTCTGTTCAGCTGAGTGGAGAGAAGATGGGGAGTCCTCTGTTGCATGAGGCATGCCTGTTCCTTGAGTCTGAGGGTGTTGTTCCAGTAGCCAATCTCCCTCTCACACTCCTTGATGGTCCTCAGTCTGCTCACCTTCTCCCCAGGTTCCATTCCCAGGTAGAGCAGTTCCTCCACCCAACCACACCTCCCTGTCTGATATCAGTGCAAGAGGGCAGCACGCCCTGCAGCCCTGCATCTGGGTGGCAGCATGCACCCACTGGGGCTCTGTCTGGGTGGCTGCATCAGTCACAGCCAGTGCAGAGCTTGGAGAGACCTTAATTCTCTGCTGAGCGGATATCATTGCTCCCTGGTACTGCTGGGTGAAGTCCAGTGCCCTGTCCACATGCTTTCCCTGCTTTCCCTGCCTGTGCAAACTGCTGTGCAAACTGTTTTGCCACGCCCCTCTGATGCACCACACCCTGTTTGCCTGAGCCTGTTTGCTGCACTCTTGTTGCTGATGATCCCTAGGTGCCATTTAAGTCTCTCGATGTTGTTTCCAGGAGTGGCCCTCCTGGGTCAGCCACCCACGTAAGAGCTGCCACTTGTGGGAGTCAGGAATTGTGTGCCCTTTGCTCCCTCCTCCACTTCCCTTGTTCTGGGAACCACATATATACCTTGATCTAGTTCTTAGCTGCAAAAATTACTGTCCCTGTTGCTGATCCTTCATGACTGAGATGGTATCATGTCCCTTGGTGCAGCCACCACTAAAGCTGCCCTGACCATGGCTCTGCATTTATTAAAGAGAAAGTTCTCACTCCTGAGATTCAAGTTCACTTCTTTTAATCACTTTGTTAGCATTATCAGAAGGCTCTTTTCTTACTTTAAATGACGGATAATTCAGTCTTATTTTTTTATGCACCACTTTGATTTGCTGCAGATGGCTCAATTGCTTGTTTCTATACTCTGACCTAGACAGATTAAGCCCTAGTTAAAAGTCACTCATGACTTAATTAGCCTGAAATTGAATGCAGCCCCTCCTCCTTCAGTAGCTCTTTTTTTTTTTTTTCTCTTCTGTAGGAAGGGTGATGAAAAGCAGCTGAATGCATAAACCTGACTGCTCAGCACTTCTTCTTAGCCATTTCTCAAGACCTTTTAATGGCTACTCGGCCTTTAGGAACATGTCTATTTTATTTATCCCTCATTTGCTTTCTGTCTCAGTGATGTCATTCTACTTTACCTAAGCTCTTAGCGTTGTTGAATAGTATTATTATGGTACATATGGTGAAGGCCAACAGTGCTTGCAATGTTTGCTTTGTAATGCATGAGAAAGACTTAATTGTTCTTGTTGTTTCAATAGGCTTTCTGAATAGAGGTTCCTATTAACCGGCTTTAAAAAACTTGGCTGGAGGCAATGGTAGAAACAATAACAACAGAACATAGCAGCAAAGGTTAAAGAAGGTCTGAAATTAACACACTAACAAATGTTTAGTTCATTTAGTATAGTTTTAGGGTTGGGAGAGGAAACAAAATCTTCTATTCTGCTATGCATGCATTTTTGTTTTTCAGTAACCTCCTGTCAGAGTAAAGCAGAGTAAAGCTATTATAAATGGCAGATGCTTGTCAGTGTAAGATAAAAATAGTGTAAGGCACTAGCTGCCCTGCCATCCTACATTGAGTCTGGTATATATTTAGTCTGAACAAGCTCACATGTGAATATTGTATTGAATATTTGTATTAGGCCAGGGAGACTAAAACTGACTTTCCTCTCTAAAAGAGAAACAGTATTTTTTACTTTTACAGCCTTCCCCTCCCCCTCAATCTATCTAACAACTATTTCCTGTCTTCCTGCCCATACCATAATTCCCATGATGATGTCTCTCAATATAAAGTTTGTTTCTCTTTTACCTCCTATACTTTCTCATTCCATAATCTCACCTTCAAAATATTTGTTTGTGGCAAGCTCACTTCACAGTACCAGCTGAGTAAGCCGACTTTCGTATTTTCACGCACAAAGTAGATGTTGATCTTTCTTCATCACCTTCAAGACAGCTTCAAAATCAAGGTGTGCATTCTTCAGTAATGTCATGTGGGAATTATGCCAGATGTGCTCACCGTGTAGACTTTGCCTGTTAAAGGTAAGAATTGTCCGTGTTTCTGCTTGGTTTTTTAAGATTTAGAGCTAAGCTGGTTTTTTTTTGTTGTTGTTTTTGTTTCCATTTTTGGTTTTTTGCCTGGAATAATAACTTTTTTTTTTTTTCCATTCAATCTAATTCGGAAGCTGTTGTCATGGATATCTTTTCTGTTATACATTGTATACTTAATGTTTATAATATTGTAACTACAACTCCAGCATTCTTCAATCAAAAAGCTGTTGCCACACTGGGAAGGAATTGAAGACGGAAAACGGCTAACAAACGGAAGGGACAGAAAGGAGTCCTTGTGCTCTTCTATTTTATGATCATACTACTTTTTAATTTGCAGTGATTTCCTATTATTCTTAATTAATTTCTCTACTTTGATACACTCTTATATATTTCTTCTCATTCAAAGAGTAGTCTGCGTTCCTCCAAAAGAAAATGTTTAAAACACCACATCTAACAATATCACATAATGTAAGCAGTTGCAAGCACTACAAATCTTTTGTCTTAGAATCATCCAGGCAATCCTCAGAGGAAGGTTTATGAATTTGAGAACTCTGCCTAAGGCACTTTTGACTTCCGCAAATAGTGATTACATGCCCCATACTTGTTTTGGGACTCTCAGAAAGTGCCCGTAAATATTTTGACTGTGAAATACCTATTCCATTGAATGGTAGATAGACTTACTTTTGGAGAGGTGTTCTTAAAAATGTGTATGTGTATCGTTTAATGAGAAACATGGCCTAAATTAGCATTCAGATCAATGAATTTTAAAGTTAAATTTGTATTAGATTGATAAAGATGGGGCACTGAAGAGGAACTTTCAGAAGTAGTTTTACAAATGGATGCTTTTTGTAGTTACACATTATCGTATTTGAAAAAGAATGTTTGTTTTTTTTTTGTTTTTTTTTTGTCCTGAATGGGCATAAGAAGATATTTTTTTTCAAATTTGAATTTTGAAATAAATCCATAAAACAACTGAGGCCAGGCTGAACAGTCTGGCTCAAGGATAGGATAAAGGGGACAGAAAGTTTTAAGACCTTTTCTGTGCATTACTCAGCTAGTACTCCCCTATAATGTTGGACAGCTCTAGGTATAGTGGCCCAAATTACCTTTGTTTGATTTTGACTGCTAATCCTTGCTAGTCTAAGGAACTGCCAGATTACAGTGTATGTATTTGTTTCTGTGTATACACAAGTCATTAATTGTTGTATTCATGATTAGAGAAAAGAAAATGGCACTGTACGTCAGCATCTGTATTTTTTTTCTGGCTTGTTTATTAGTTTGAATCCAAATTTTGCAAAGAACAAAATGACAATATCAAGGGTAAAATTAGCATACTTAATGAATGCATTTTTATCCACTGACAGGCAACTTTGTGTAAAGTACAAACTTCAATACCTAGTGCTTCACTAAGTGCATAAAAGGCAGAACTGCTCTATTAATTATGCTTCTAAGAAAACTTTAACACTTGCAGCTGTTGCAATTAAATATCTTGGCTCTCCCCCTTCTGCAATTTGCACAGAAACATTCCCTTAGTTCTCTAAGAGATGTGACTAATGACAAAATATGGTACCTGATGTGATGGAATGTGGAATTGCAGCATAATGATGACACTTCATATACAGATGGGAGGGAGAAATGCATTTTGTACCTATCAAGACTTAGACCAAGATTTTTGAAATACTCTAGGCAGCTAACTCCCTTTGAGGTAATTCTCCTTTGAGAGTTTCTCAGTCCTGAAAGTGATATAGGATTTACTATTCATACTGTAAACAAATAACAAGTAAATATCACTGGTCACTGGTCAGATCTCACATTGAATACTATGTTCAGTTCTGGGCCCCTCGCTGCAAGAAGGATGTTGAGGTTCTGAAGCGTGTCCAGAGGAGAGCAACAAAGCTGTTGAAGGGGCTGGAGAACAAGCCTTATGAAGAGCAGCTGAGGGAACTGGAGTTGTTTAGCCTTGAGAAGAGGAGGCTGAGGGGAGACCTTATTGCTCTCTACAACTACCTGAAAGGAGGTTGTGGAGAGGAGGGAGCTGGCCTCTTCTCCCAAGTGACAGGGGACAGGACAAGGGGGAATGGCCTCAAGCTCCACCAGGGAAAGTTCAGGCTGGACATCAGAAAAAAAATTTTTTCGTGGAAAGGGTCATTGGGCACTGGAACAGGCTGCCCAGGGAGGTGGTTGAGTCACCATCCATGGAGGTATTTAAAAGGGTGGATGAGGTGCTCGGGGACATGGTTTAGTGGTTGATAGGAATAGTTGGACTAGATGAACCTAGAGGTATTTTCCAACCTGGTGATTCTGTGATTCTATGATCTGTTTATTTACATCACTTGGATGCTTGAATAGGGAAGGAATTGAACCTCTTCTCATTTTTACTACCTAATGAATTTCCAACACTTGTGAATAAGATAAAATGTCCTTATTGTCCATTGACCTAAGCTACCAACAAGATAGCTGGTGATGTGGTAGTAAAATTATTTTATTGATTTAAAATAAGACTAACATATAACAACATGTTAAAATATAATGATAGCCTTATGGTATGAACAGATATGTCAGCATTTGATTTAAGTGAACTGTCAGTTTGTATCAGCAAATTTTTTGGGGTTTTTTTTATTTCTTCATTAGAATAGGAATTTTGCTTTTTAACCTTAAAATAGGAACATCTTGCACATATTTGTGGGGTTACAGTGTCTGTGACTGAGCAGAAGTATCTGCTTACAATAGAACATGTGTTTACTGGTTTGTTAGGAAACAACAGGCTTTGGAGGAAGCGTTTGAGAAGCAAAGAACCAAGCAGATATGAGTGAAAAAGTGAGCTCAAGTAACACAGAATTCCAAATGATCTCAGTAGGACATTTCCCTCTGCACTTGTTCCTGTTTCATCTGTGTTTACTCTAGCTCTGTGCTGCAGTATCAGTGCCCACTTACATACAAGACATGCTCACACACTGCTCTTTAAAATTCTGATTTACTTAAAACAGTTTTGTAGTAGAATATAAAAAATTATATATTATTTCTGAGTTATCAGTAGGAAAATGTGGTGAATAGGAAAATTAAAAAAAAAAATCTTCCTTTTCCTCTTTTCCCAGGATGAGGAAGAACCTGCTGCATATAAGCAGCATTACTGCTAAGATACAGCATCCTCAGCTGGGGACATACTGGAGCAGTTCTCTGTTTGTGTTCTTTCTTTCCTCCTGCTCTTGTAGAGCCTGAAACTGTCTATACCATGTTTTGCATGTGTTGGATACATGTTCTTTGTTCCCTTGATAATCATTTATAGTCAGCTTTCAAAGTTTCATCCCTTTGATGCTCTGTAATTGTCCGTCTATAATTTGTTCTTATACCACCCAGGCCTTTGATATCAATATGTGCCCGTGTTATCCAGGTCTCAATTATCATCTTATGCGTAGGAGCCTTTTCTACCAGTATGGGCTCACCAACTTCTCCTTAAAGTGGTGGCATTGTACTTAATGTCAAGCAGAAGAAAAATTAGTAAGAAAGAGTTGAAAGTAATCTTGTAGAAAATTTCCAAACCTACATATGGCCTCAGAGGATTTAATTCTGTAGCCCGCTATACCTGAGGCAAAAGAAGATAGCACATACCAATGAACTCAATAGGATCATTTTCATATACCTAACTTTCTGGACAGTGAGAAAACCATGATGTTTACAACCATTTAACTGCTTGAATCTGAGCATTTGCTGTTATTTTAATATTACTGTAGTACAGAATTTGTTTCCACAGTGAGTGAAAAGAAAATCACATTTGGAAACTGTTATTAATATAAGTGATTGTGGAGCAGACAAACTACATGTAGTGTGCAGTCCTGCTTTCCTTCAGCTATCAGCTCAAGCTTGGATATCTCTCTGCTCCAGGATTATTAGCTGCATATTATATCCACTGCATTATAGAACAGGTTCCAGCCATGCTGTAGTGGTCTTTTGAAAGTCATGTTAATTTAATTTCTTTCTGTGTCATTCTCTGTGAAGTTTCTCTAACTTGTCTTTCCCCTGTTTTTTCAGTGATTTAAATGGCTTTCAGGTGTGGAATATGGTTTTGGTGGCCTCTGCTAGATGGTAGCATTACCTCTGCTTTATTCTGTGTGTCCCCTGAGGCAAAAGGAGTGGCAACTATTATGAGACATGGTAAAAGAAATTTGCTAGTTTCTTGTCAGGTGGAAGGCAGAATGTACAGTAGCAGTATGCTAATATTGGATGAGATGGAGAAATACATAGAGCTATCATTATGAAAGACTTTGGCAAGAGGAAGTGGCCTCTTTAGGGCTGATATGTCCACAGACCTTCCCAGAACGATACTTGTATATCATTGCCATATGCTTAGCATATATCTTCCTAGTATTATCCATTCTAACATAATTTGTGTATCTAAGCAAAAGGAATGAAGAAATTTCACATCACATGAGCTTTGAATATCAACCCACTTTTCCTAAAAGACACCTAAAACCTGTGCTTAGATAGGCTGATTTCAATCATGGAGTGTTTGTAGTTCAACTCTAATTTGGCCTGCAGTGGTCAAGGCTGTAATATTTTAGGTCAAGATAGCAATATACTTCTATATTACACCTGGATTTTTAATGGATCTCACACCAAATTCACTTTTCTTGAAGTATAGTATCCAGAACACTGCATAAGTGATTAAGAGTATATAAACTCTGAATAAAAAGAACAGTATTCTGGGTCCTTATTTCACACCGCTCTCATATTTTACTGTAGTACCCTAGTTTCTTTTATTCATTTTCTGAACTAGAAGTCTTGGTTTCAGGCACTTCTTCTCCTTGAAAGAAACAGAAGAAACATAACAAAACATACTGCTGTGTTCTAGCATCTTGAATCACAAAGATATCACCAGATACTCTTCATTACATGTGTCTTATCAATATAAAAAGAATTTTTTCTTTGATATTTCTCAATGTACAATACATGCCTTGGAAAATAAAATTAAAGAAAATTTTTTGAACCAGTTTATGATACCAGAGCTTGCTGAAATCCATAAACTAGTAAGAATTGACGCTAGACTGCTAACACTTTGCTAAGATTATAGAGTACATTTTCCCATCCTGAAGCAGAAAATATTTTTGTTTGTTTGTTTTTGATGATCCCCAGGTTAGGATTCTCTAGCTTTTCAATGAGTGTAAAAGACCAGGGCAAATTCATTTTTGCTAACTACTTTGTGCAGAAATAGTGCTGGTCTTATGGTTGGAATTGTTAAAAGGAAAACTGTATTTAAGGTTTAAAACCCCGTCATGAAATATTCAACATCTACTCCTTAATTCCTGGTACCAGATCTCCTCGAAGACTTTTGGAAGTTGACGGAAGATCTCTCTCTGTTTGCCCTTCCACTCTTGTTCTTTTTTAAATTTAGTTTTGTTTTGCTTTGGTTTTTTTCAGATTATCTATCCCCATTTGTTTTTCCAGTGTGGTTAATAGGACAAACAGTGAGTGGCACAGTGAATGGCATCACTGTTTTTAAAAAAAGCAGTCTTCTGAAACTACAGTCTGAGAAGCTCTACCAGTGATTCACATCCTTAAAAGATCAGCATATTTCTCTCTTCCCCAGGATAGAAAACGCTATGTACTGCATCAAGACTGATTAATTTTCATTCTTTCAGACTTGATGCTAACAGAAATAATAAATTAGTAGGATGTTGTCTGTGTTTGAGTATTTTCTGTGATAGTGGTACTTGAAAACTGTCAATTAAATATATTTTTTATTACCCCTTACAGAAAAAAAAATAATTGAAAGTTCATAGGCAAAAATGTCATTTAGACGTTATGATGGTTAAGACAACATTTAGAAAAATGTATTTCAAAAGTATCCAAAGAAGAACCAAAATGACCATTCTTTTTTTTTTAAGAAATGCTGTTTTGGAGTAGAAAAATCACTCTCTGTACCTAGGTGTAGCTATCCTCAGAGCTCTAGGCTGCTTCTTGCTGGTATTTAGCATAAACATATGCTAAATTAATACATCAGCAAGACTGGGTGTTAGCTATGTGCAAGATGGTAATGTTTAGTTCAGATAAGCTGATTTGGTTCAGCTGGAAGTGTACCTGCAAAAGAATCCAATGTTGATATTTTATTCAGTTGCTAAATGCTGCTTTATTTTCATGCTAAGAAGAATGACTGTTAATTGTACAAGTTTGTACAGCATTCTAGGAATGTAGTTCTTCCCAGCACTCACAAGATCCCAGTTCTTCCAAGAACTCTGTGGATACCGTTCTTCTCCATACAAGAGGCAGAACGAGACATGCATTTGAAGTTGCTCATCCAACTTGAAACTGCTCATCCAAGAAAACATTTACTTTTCCTTTGTATAAAACCAATATTTCTTTAATTTTATAATTTGCAATTGATTTCTTTCTCCTATATCAGAAGTAAATGAGCTAGTTAGTCTAGCATTTTCTGTAAAAAAACCCTGTCCCTGAGGTCAAGAGGAAATATGATATTGACTTTCATGTTGATTGTGTGGTGTAACAGACATTCGAGGCCTTGTGGATGGCAAATACCAAAATTTGCAAAAGGGAGTGGCTTGCAAAAGGGAACAGTTTGCAAAAGGGAGCAAAAAATGACCATCTTACTTGATGGATAGGTCAATGGGCCTGGATGTCTCTCTCCCTCCCACCTCAACCCTTCCCAAGAACGGATGCTTTTTGTGTAAGAATTGCATGCCTCTGAATTTGTTGGATGTTCCTCGAGAAAATAACTACTAACTTGAGTTTCAGTTGTTACTTTGTGTGTATACATATATATAAAAGTTCATCGTTAAGCGATTATAATCTTCTAGCACTAATGCAGCAAGTCAATTTATCAATGGCTATCCATAACTTGTTTTTAATCTCTCACTTAAAATAAATGACCTACTCTTAACCCTAATTCTGACTGGTGACTCACACATACACCAAGTCTGGGACTACAGACAGATCCAGTTGCACCTAAGGTCCTCTCTGAGGAGAAGCTTAAAAAGCATGGGGTTCATCTTGAACCTTCTGAATTGATAGGAGGGTATCCCTCAGCCACCTGTCAGAGCAGTACCTATTTAACGTGACAGATGGATAGTGAATTTCTTCCAATTAGAAAATTCCCAGAAATCTTGTAATGCTGTAATCAACATGATCACCATCAAGATAAGAATAAATATTTGTAGGAGATGAAAATTACTTCAAGAATTTTAATTTTACAATATGCCTATATCTATATTTCATACACATGTCCACATTTTGAGAAATTAAGTGTGAAGTCAGCCCATGGAAGTATTGATGTCATGAATTTACAATACTAATTCAGTACATACACAAATCAAATTTTAAAAACTGTCAGCAGTTTTATTTCTGTTATTTTTCTATGGAATAATTTTCATAATGAAGAGTAGAATTTAGAGGTTTGTTGGGAGCTGCTAAAAAAAGATGTAGGTGAAAAACAGTATATAGTTTGTAAAATAAAGTACTGTTCCATAAACAGTCTGTAAGCAAACTTTCTCTTTAACTTCCTTGCACGGCTATTAAAAACACAGTAGGGTTCTTGCTCATTTACTTTGTGCTGTGCATTTTTCTTTTAAAATTTTCAGACCAAAACTATAGGCATTCTGATTCATTCAGGGCCTTGTTCATCAGAGGTCTTGTGTGGCCTGTGGGGAAAGAACTTGCTGTGCTTTTGGTGCATTTCTTATTTTAGTTCAAAGATGTTATAATTATAAGGAGAAACATCTTCACTTGATGATTATAATATCTTCTACATGTGATATGAGTGAGTTAACATTGCCATCAGGGAAGTATCTTGCAACAGAGAATCACTGTGTAACAAAAATAGAACTTGCAACAGCTACAATTGTGCAATAGCAATAAGAACATGCTGTAAAAATAGTCTGTGGTACTATGTATAATAATAGTATTGACTGCCTCTGGAGGAGAAACACTATTCAGACATTGAGAGGAAATCTAGGCCATTTCACATGCGATCCCTACAGGTACGGAGTTGGAAGAGGAGATATAAGATGTTTAAGTCTCTGGGTTTCTGGAGGCTAGTTCCCAAGTCATTCTTGGAGAGAGGGAAGAAGGAGGAAAGAAATTTCCTAATTTTCTTTTCTTTTCTTTTCTTTTCTTTTCTTTTCTTTTCTTTTCTTTTCTTTTCTACCTTCCCCTTAACCTTCCCCTTAACCTTTCTTCCATGGCAGGTGGCAGTTAGGTACTCAGTTCCTATTCAGTAAGTATTTGAGCCCATAACTCTTATAAACATTCTTGAGAATCAGAAATTATATTAATAAGAAACCAATTATTTCCGGTAGAAGTTTAAACTAGTTTCTCTTCTTTAATCATAATGTTTTCTAGAGACTTTTGCTGCCACTTAACTCAACTGCGATTACCCCACATCCAGGCATTTCACTGTAGCCATGGACTAAAATCTGCTACTTGGTCCTATGTGTGATTCTAAAAATAATTTTGACGCTGCAATCACTGGCTGTCTTAACATTAATTTCGGTTTTTTCTTTTTTTAAATTGTCATTAACAGAGGGAATCTTTGTCACAGACATGGGCAGTGGGATTGAGGGCACCCTCACCAAATTTGCTGATGACACCAAGTTGTGTGGCATGGTCAAACATGCTGGAGGGAAGGGATGCCATCCAGAGGAACCTTGACTGCCTTGAGAGGGGGAACTGTGCAAAACTCATCAAGATGAGCAAGGCCAAGTACAAGGTCCTGCACCTGGGTTGGGTCAATCCCAAACCCAATTACAAGCTGGGCGCAGAATGGATTGAGAGTAGCCCCTGAAGAGGTAAGTTCAAGGTGCTGGTGGATGAGGAGCTCAGTATTAGCCAGCAATATATGCTTGTAGCCCAGGAAGCCAACTGTATTCTGTGCTGCATCAAAAGAAGTGTGATCAGCAGACTGAGGGAGGTGATTCTGCCTCTATACTCTATGGAGTACTATGTTCAGTTCTGGAGTCCGCAGCACAGGAAGGACATGGAGCTGTTAGAACGAATCCAGGAGATGGCGACAAAGATGATCAGAGGTCTGGAGCATGATTACAGGCTGAGAGATTCAGGGTTGTTCAGCCTGGAGAAGAGAAGGCAGCCTTTTGATACTTAAAAGGGGCCTTTAGGAAAGAGGGGAAGGGACCTTTTATCAGAGAGTGCAGTGAGAGGACAAGGGGTAACAGTTTTAAGCTGAAAGAGGGTAGATTTAAATTAGATATTAGGAAGAAACTTCTTACTGTGGTGGTGGTGAGGCACGGGAACAGGTTGCCTAGAGAACTTGTGGATGCCCCATCCCTGAAAGAGTCCAAGGCTGGGCTGGATGAGGCTCTGAGCAACCTGATATAATGGGAGGTGTCCTTGCCCATGGCAGAGGGTTTGGAACTAGATGAACTTCGAGGTCCCTTCTAATCCAAACCATTCTATGATTCTAGGTACAGTTGTATTGCTAGACAGAAAATCACCATTGAAATGTAGCAATTAATACTGTGATATCACCTGTAGAAATACTGTGCCTCATAAAGCAATTATTTTGACATGTTCAGCTGTTAAAATTAGATGTATTCAGATGACACGTACTTTTGCATTCCTTCCTACTGAAACACATTTCAAACAAACTCTTTTCCTGACTTCAGCTGTTAGATACCAATTTAAGTGAGAAAAAATACTTTAGGAAATCAGATTATCCTTGTCTATGAAAAGCACAGCTTTGTAAACTGAAATTAATTAGTGTACATGTATGTACCTGCACTACTTTATACACGTTTTCTATTCTCTAAGCTTTGTTAATTGAGATATTTTTACTTAAACCAATATGTAGGATAAAATGATGTTCTTATCCCTTTGGATTTCAATATAGCATGAGGATAAAGCTTAACTAACTCGATCAAACTAGGCAATGTCCTTATGTCCATATCTTGCAACCATTTTATTTCTACAGCCTAAAGTTTTATTGCTGGTGAGAGGTTGATGTTTGCCTCAAATTATTGCAATTAACTCGTGCTGTCAGAGTAAGTCCCTGATTTTGTAGCTAAGAAGGTATAATATTAAATTAATTAGTTATTTGTTATTTATTGCAATTTAGGTTTACTCTTGTAAATATACTTTAATTTAGTATAAACCCACAGAATCTGAACATTTCTGTCCTGGTGTTTTGTGGAATCAAACCCTATAGCCCAAAATGAGTTATAAAGCAGGTATGTTTATTTCCAGTGCTGAGGTGCAAGGGGGTTCTCCTCCTAGCTTGCACACCTTATAGCTTAACAAGCAGCTACTTATAGTGTAAAGACATGCATAGGTATAAGTGCCTACTACATATTCATACCCTTTCCCTGCTTCATATTATAATTATTTCTGGAAAGTTTGCTCCAGTCTTGTGCCTGCATAGTGCCTCCTGATGGTCGTGGGATGGGGTCTTAGGGATGAGTAGAAAGTCTTCCTCAGGATGAATATATTTCTTTTTGAACTTTGCGCAGACTCAATCTCCTCAAATTAAAAATGCTGGGAAGTCATCCTTAGATTGGAAAATGTTCAAGAATTAAGGCATATTTAAGTATGGAAGTAGGCATATTAAGACTGCTTATCCTTTCCTCTTCTTTTCTCCTTTTTCCTTCAGAATGCATCTGCTCTCTGAAAATCAGATAGAGGTGTGTAAATAAATGTGCCCAAAATAATTAATAACTTTTGAAATCTCTGTTGGTTTGGGTTTTATTATTTTAATAGTAAAATGTTGAGTACCTAACTTTTCACATGTAAATGAGTAAAACTTGTGTTACTCAGTACTAGCCCAAAGCGTGGTATTTATATGGTATTATATTACAAAGCTGACATTCTGAAATGTCATCTGCTTTTTTTATAAACCTAGACATCCTTTTCTTTTTATTATTATTTGTTTGTTTAACCAATTACCTTGATTGTTTGTATTTTCTGGTCTGTTGCTATAAGCTGATCAACAAAGGGATCTAGCTTTCTTCTGGCCTCTTCCTATGAAACATGGAGCAGAAAATTATGTTTAAGATATTTTTATGCTTCTGTTCATGACCACTGTGATGATTTTCCTGTAAAACTGTCAGTTTATAGTAAGGTTCTGTGTGCACTCCCTGGGCTTTGTTTTTTGTTTAGGGTGTGAAATACCACAGTGGGACATTCTGTGTTTTTTATTATCAGTGTGAAATGAGGTTATCAGACCTTTCAGGAAAAGCTTTTATTGTCATAGAAATACAAGAAACAAATTCTGCAAGCATCACTGTTCAACTACCGGCATGTTGGGTTAAAAAAGCCAATGAACTTCTGCAAAAGTAAAGTGACTCAAAGGAGTTCATAATACAATTTATTCATGAGTCAATCATCAAATTATTAATTCTTCATAAACATAAGAATCTAAACATTTAACTGAAAATTCAATGTGCATTTGAATGCTAAGTCTGTGTGAGCAAATTAAATCCTTGGTTTTGATGTCTGTGGTACAGAATGTCAAAGTACCCTTATGAGGCTCAGTTCAACCTCTTTTATTTTTGGGGGAGAGGAGTGTTTACACTAACTTCCTTTCCCAAATACTCTGAACAAAATTCACAAGTATTTTTATCATGTAGGAAGGGAATATATACACCTATCTAAGACTAGAACTGATTTTTTCTCTTGTGAGATGCGCAGATCACAGACGATTAGAAAAACAGATCAGGGCAAGGAGTTAGTTTTTTAGTGATTCTTGAGCCTATTCACTCTTTCTGTCTTTATTAATGACTATGCTGTCAGAGTAGCACAATGAGTGGTCTGCTGAAACTGTTAATGACACAGCTGGGCCAAATGCCTCAGGCAGACAAAGACCTTTGAGTAAGAACAAGAGGTACTGAAAACTGGAATAATAAAATGAAATAATTGTAATAAGATGACATTTCAGGCCACGTGTCTAGGGATCGTTACCAAAGGCTTCTGATACCAGCTGAATACTTATGGTTTGAGAATCACAGGTGAGAAGAAATGCACTTGATTACAGAATGATAAGTGCACACACTGTGATGTGACAGTGAAAAAGGTGTATTTGATCCCAGGATACATAAGGTCAGATGTTGTTCATCAGAAAGAAGCTACACTTCTGTGCAATATTGTGTACAGTCCTGCTCATGAGTAGTTAAGAAGGATGAATTAGCTTTGAAGAAGAATCACACAGGTATGGTGAATATACTCTTATAAGAATAAGAGCATACTATAATGAAGTAAGAATAAGAAAAATCCCGAGAATATTTGCTGCATTCCTGAGATGTTCATGATTGCCATTTGCATGCAAAATAAATCCAACTGAAAAAAAGAAAAATAAGTTTGCTGGTAATCCAGGCCTGTTTTAGTCCTTTTTGTGTAACATCCATGCAAGTATCTTAATTATGCCTTCCTTTTTTCTCTTCAAAGGAAGGATTGCATCTAAGCGAGGCTGTTTTTTAATGCATATTTATCTTATTCACTGCTGTGTGAATACCAGTGTGAATATCAGTTTACATGCAAATACAGATTAGATGACAGAATACGGAAAAAAGTTCTCTTCAGGGTAGGGTAATAAATAAATATCAGAAACAAAACACTTTTCCCTAACTACTTACTTATTTGCTTTGAATGTATTACTCAGAGTTGATAGGATCTAAATGACCTTCCTAATAACTTCAGCATTGTATATACACAAGTGATTGGAAAAATCTGAGAATACTGTCAGATCAGTGTCTAAATGGGTAAAGAGGCTACTATGTGAACCAATGTCTTGTCTTCCTACAGTTACGGTATGTTTTCTCTTAACCTTATGCAAGAGTTTGTGATCATCCTTCTACAATTTTCATAGAAAAAGTAAACTGGCTTTTATTATTTTAGAATGTAAGGTCAGAGGTACAACTGCAATTACTCTCTATGGCATGGTTGTCACATGGTGGCAAAGTGTTGACACACTGGTATGTATGACAAAAAAATACAGCTGTAAGCATTCCATGAATCTGATAACTCTAGTGATAACTCTAGTCATAATGTGCCTGCATAAATTAACCATTTAATCTGGATTCGTGGTCATATACATCACCAGTTGGATGTCTACAGTAGTGAGAGAATGTGCAGAGAGCAGGAGTAAATCTTCAACAAAATCCTTGTTGAAGGGTAGGAAGAAGTAAGAGTATTTGTAAAAATATATCACTTTGGTACAGGAATTGCAGTTTATCCTTTCAAATTTGGTGAATTCATTATTAGATGGTAAACATTTTACTGTATTTCATAATATATTCTGACAATCTGGAAGAAATAAATTTTGATGGTGCCAAAGTCTACCACTAATTTACTTGGAAGAATTTTTCACATTCATAATCTTTATTGTTTTGCTAATTATTAGCAAAACCACTGTGGTGTTATTTATTCCAGGAATAAATAATACCTTTTGAAGGTGAGACATAAATATAAGTAATATGAAAATGTGATATTTCTCATGTTGCATTTCAAAGAACAGTTTTCCGGTTGGATATTTTCTTATGAACTGTTTTCTGTTTGACAAAAATCTCAGTCACAAAACAACCACTAGTTTTTGAAAGCCAAAACATCACATGGAATCTTAGGGCTTTTCACCTGCTTAACAGTGAAGCTTTAGGTGTCATTTAAAATGAGTTACTCGATCCTGTGTGGCCTTAAGCTGTGGCTCCAGAAGAACACAGTCTCTTGTAGGTTTGTGTTATGTCTGTTAGCCCCATCCATATGTTTCTGATACCCTAGGAAAGTCCTTTGGCTCTCAAAGAGAGCAGTTTAAGCTGCTAAACAATATAACTAAGGAACGCTTCTGGTTTCTGAGAACAGTGACAGGGTGGTCTCTCCGTATTGTGTGGCACTTGACCTCGAACCTGTGTTGCTTCCGAGTGGTCTCAGTGGAAGCATATCTGAGTGTGAGAGATGGGAGAAATTAATTTTGCCCTTCAAAATATTTGAAGTAATGAGGGACTGTGATCTAATCTAACAGAGTAGCATCTTCATAGTGTGAAATTAAGTAGACATTTTTGATGTGGCCTTGGATATAGAGGGAAGGCCATTTATCATTGTAAGGACGTCTTGAACTGGCAGTAGAGAGACTGCAAGATTGTTGTATCTTGTTAATAGTGCGTGTGGGAAGTGGTTGCTGGTTATGTGCTACAAATTGTGTCTGGGTCCTGCCCCAGGAATGGCTATTTCACGTGGTCAAAACTGTGCCCAGGAGTGCACTGATGGGCCTATGGATTTTCAGGATCCTTGTGCTCCAGGTAAATCCAATTGAATTATAGCAAAGATATAGTGACAGAATCTGAGCTTCTGACTCTACCACAGAAACCCTTGCAGTCTTGTTGCTTGACCCAGGACCATTGATGGGCTGAGAAATCACTGTACCCACCTGAATTCCAGAGACTCCCAAGGCTGCCGGTCTCTCATAAGGGCATGTGACTGGTCTCTTTTGTTTTGATAAAATCTTTTTTAATCTCCTCACTGTCTCACTACCAACTCACCGAGGCTAGGACTGAATCAACTTGAAAGGTTCCTTCCAACCCAAACCATCCCATGATTCTATAATTTCTGTTGAAACACCTCATATGTTCCTTAGCCTGGTCAGCAGGTCTCACGTAGCCCTATTAAATGAAGTAATAGTCTACAATTTTTGCTGCAGCATTTGTATACTTGATGATGATGTATAAGCCAAAACACTAACAAATCCAACCTCTCACTTTGTAATTTTCCATTAAATTCAGTACTTGAGTATGTTCATTGTCTTTTGGAACAAACATTATTTTGTTTGTAAGTTAAACAAATTGGATATAGATGTCTTTTCTAGGCAATAATTGAGACCTCCCCCATGCCATATTTTACTGCATTGTTTTCCTCAGAACCACCTTGTGATTGAATGAATATTGATTATTGCATCAGGAATTTAATCATAAGCCAAAATTCTTGGAAACAGGGTCTTCTACCAATTTCAGTCCTCTGGCAGTTTGCTAATTTTTGGAATCAAAATAAAGAATTAATACTAAAACTTTGTTTTAAATATACGTTATCAAGTTGTATTTTTGATTTTATGAATCTGGAATTATTGTTGGCCAAACTATCAAGAATAATTAGGAAAAACTTGGAAAGAGAGAAAGATTACAAAAGCTTAGAAAAAGAAATAGCAAATTGCCTGGATGAGGAAGAGAAAAATTACAGCTACAAGTATATCATCATGACTGTGTGACTATCTCTGGGAATACACACAGGTACACCATTCACACAGCAGACTTCTGATGTCTTTCATATGCTGCCTGTGTTGTTATGCTACTTTGTGGCACTTTTCTCCATGTGTAAGTTTATGTTAAGTGAAGGAAGTTAACATCTTACCTTTCACTTTCAATAAATTACATTTTTTAAAAAAAATAAACTTTCCCGTGTGTTTTTCACATGTAATACTTATTTTCATCTTTCACATGTAATAATTATTTTCATCTTTTATTCCTCCAACTTTTTAAACACCTATTTAGGGCCCCTGTGGGTGCCTAATTAATGGCAGAATCTGTTCTCGTATTGCAGCCTCTCTCTTGTGAAACGTGCACAATGAGCTTGTCTAAGCAGCAAGATTTTACCTTGAGTAATCTCTCTGAATATTGCTTTTTGTTCACTTTTTCAACTTTATGCTACTGGAGGTACTCAGACTCATCATTCAAAATCACCACAGTAAGAACTGTTAAGTCCAGTTAATTGCACTTTGCTGGTTCATTTTTTGTTTGGTGGTTTGTTTGTTTGTTTTTAACCAAATACTGATGTGAATACATGGACTTTTTGAAGATTACTTCAGAGATACTGTCCTTATTTTTCCACCTTACCCTAAATCTAAAATAAGTGATAATAGTGCTTATGTTTTGTACAGTTTTGAATTGTTAACATAGTGAAAATGGATAAAAATGTGTGTCTGGAATTCATTTCCCAATTGGAAAACTGATTGGAAAGCTAGCTTACCTTATTCAACCATACTTTCTTCTTGTCAGATGTTCTCAATTAAGATGGCCAGCTGTTTCTCTACTTTGGATATAATCTATTTCCCAAACTTCTGTAGCTGACTAATAGTAGTGGAACAGGAAAGGGCAATTTTACTCTTTTTACTCTATTGCAAACAGGTGTTGTTCGAGTTTGCACAGTAAGTCTGTTGAGGAAACATAGTACTTTTGATAGACCACATAACAGT
Source organism: Cuculus canorus (assembly GCF_017976375.1). Classification (NCBI taxonomy): domain Eukaryota; kingdom Metazoa; phylum Chordata; class Aves; order Cuculiformes; family Cuculidae; genus Cuculus; species Cuculus canorus. Next base: position 3,445,027 of record NC_071440.1, read on the forward strand.
TTCTTCCAGAAATTCATTTCAGTACACAGGGACCAATTCATTTTGCTGAAAACAAATCATTAAACTTAACCATTAAACTGAAAACCCAGAGAATGTATTACTAAGCAAAAGATAAGGTTTGCATTGACCTATTATAAATAATAGTTATGTCTGTGGAAAAAGATGCTTGTGGTTTTGGATGAAGAATTATAAATTCCTAATGTTTCGTGAATGTTACAGAAATGAGTTTTTGATTAATTAAAACAAATGTATCTGTATTAATCTATTATTTTAAAATGAAGAACATTTTGCTTATATTACTAACACTCAATTTTAGCTTTAGGGTTTTAATTATAGATGATAGGTTACAGAGGATAATTTTTACCCTTAGGCTTATTTTCAGATACTTATCTTGGGGAGACAAAGCAAGGACACTTCTAGCTAACTCGGAAGATGTTTTATGTCAATAACTCCACAGAAAACATGACTAATGAACAGGAACTTGTGGAGTCAAAGCACAAAAAGACTTTCAAACTGGGGATATTTATTAAGCTACGTAACAACACAGAGAGCAATAAGAAAAAAAAACGTAAAAATTGTATGTATGTTAAAATCACAGTAAAAAATATCAACATTAAAATTCCTTCACTAACTTTAGTCATTATGATTTATTGAAATTAATTTCATTTTCCTCATATATGATGTTCTCAATTACTTGTTCCTTTTTCTACAATCTAACCTCCTTGCAGATTAACTTGCTTCTTGTCCTTATCCTGTGTAGGAGGAGTAAAATAATAACTTCAGAAAAGGCTTTTCATCCACGGGCTCTTCAGTTCACTTTATGCCCTGACCTCCTAGAACAATAAAACTAAATGCACCCAGATAAGTAAATTATACCTCAATTAGTGCCAGGATTTAGAGCCAATAAATGTTTATTTAGAGCACTTAAAGCCTCTTTGTTCATATCCACATGTTGTGATTTTCAGATTTGGTTGTGGCTCAATGTAAAACCTACAAAAGATAGCTCAGCATAGTTTAATGCCATATTCATGGTGAATCACATGTTGTTAGACGCAAACTGCAACACAGTTATTTTGGTTAGCTGTGATTGCTTTTTAATTTTTCTAGATTTTATTTATAAATTTTATCTAATTAAAATTAGTTCATGATGCAGCACATTTATGAAAGGTTAATATTCTGGCAGATGGTATTGGATTTAACTATGTATTTTTAAGAAGATTCACGTCCTTGAGAGCAGTGATCCAAAGAATCTTATATACATTCTGGACAGTGCTAGAAAAACATCATTAACAATTTCTTTATCTAGATAATATTAGGATCTAAAATGAGCTGCTTGCTTTTGAGACATACTTCTGAAAAAATAAGACGGATAGCCAATGGTCATTGTAGCCACAGACAGACTCTAGCTATGAAGACCATTCGTTCAAATATCCTCACATACCTGAACTCTCTCAGCTTGTTTTGTTTTACAGAACTCTGAGGCCTTCATTAACTTTTTAAATGTTTTCATAGTAGCTTTAAGTGGCTACGTTTTTTTCCTGCACGTGTTTCTTCCTTCTTGTGCTAGGTCATCAAGAAGAATTAGCAAACTGCTTGATAATCCTAATAAAGTTTCAGACATCTAGGAATTCCCATATTTTCCCATATCTTTCTCATACGTGGTCATTATCCTTTACTTATTGTCTTGCTTATTTTAAAATTTACTTGAGCTACTGAACCACTTACAGGAAGTTAATACCTGTATACTCTTGTGAAATTAACTCCTTTCTTTTGAAACCAGTTAGCCTGTTTTCATTCCTCTATAACCTCTTGGTCTTACCCTGTGCTTTATTTTGTATTGGTTGTCTTAGCCGTCAGGTTGTCACAAAAAAGGTTTTTTATTTTAAAGTACATATGCTTGATATGTAGACTAAAAGTCTGAAAACAAGAGAACGTGGAACCTTTGAGAAGGATGGGAAATTTGTAGGATCCATTTGTATTCCTTGCTAAGCCTAAATTTGGAAGGAAATTTAACAAGCTGAATTTTATTTTTAGAACTGTTTAGACCCTCAGGAAGAAAAGCTCCTGGAGGAAGAATTCCCCTGAAAAAAAGACAGTTTTCACGGATCACTATGATCTATGCAGTTGATTTCAGGAGCTATTAATCATGAGCATTTGTTAGGAAGTAGAGGAAAAGGATGCATATCAGTAAGGACAACTGCAAGTACTGAACTTAAACTGGAATTAATCACTTCACGAATCCACAAGTTGAAGCTCTGTAGAAAAAGCTATGAAAAGCTAGCCTGATTCAATAGTTTTATGCTATGGCAAAACCAGCATTCTGGCTTGCACAGAAAGGAAAATAGCCTGTAAAACATATGGTCTCTTCAGCGCTTTTTTAATCTCATTTGGGAAAATATTTTCATCTTTCATAATTATGCTTTAGAAACCAAGTGCACCAGCTTAAACAATCCAGACAGCAGCAGTGTAGTTAGTGATCAAGACTTTATGATCCAAAGAAAGACAAAATTTCCAAACTTTTGGATTGGTCTACAGAGTAAGAATAGCATCATAGAGTCAGACTGGTGATGCTTCCTGCTAGCACTGTTCTGGCTCATAGTGTTTTTCATGTCAGGGACATCTTCTGAAGGCTGTGGAATAAATAAATCCCTCATCCATTTCAAGATTTTTTTTCCATGTTTTTTTTCAGGCTCTCCTTAAAATGTAGAAATTTGACCATGAACTAAATATACACAGAGACTCCTTTTTCTCCATTCTGCTTCAGCTGACTCTTGTATCTGTTTTTTTTTCTCTTGCTTTTGTTTGTACAGCTGCTGATGTTCCTACTTGCTCAGAAAAGTAAAGAGATCTATTCAAACTGTGGTAATGTGAAATATGAAAACATTGTCTCCTATAGTTGTGATTTCATAGTCTTCTATCACACCTCTGCCCTATCATTTATTTTCCAGTCTGTTTACTTTTGCCTATTAGGGTAGGCACTCTGTAGGTCATTGTTTATGTGTCAATGTTCCCTGCTATTTTTAAGGCTTATAGGGACAGAAATATATATGCCACTGTCAAGACCCATTGTAGGATTTATGCACAGCAAATACGCCTTCGTTGATATATATTTATGCTGGGTTTTTTCCCTCATTTCTGTTTCTAAGCATGAAGGATATCTTCTATTGATAGAACTCAGGTTTTCCACCACTGTTCTTTTACTGAAAGAATTTTAACATCAGGTAATTGGAAAAGAATGCTTTCTCTATTTTTCTGTTTTCCTCTATTTACTCATATATTTATATGACCTTAATTTGAAATGACCATGCAATGGAGGCTGAGGTCAAAAGTGGGAAATTAACTTCATAACTTAATAGCAGTGCATTTGAGACAGGCCTCAAGTGTGTGCTAATGATACTATCCACTAGTATGGAATTAAACAAAGATGTAAAACATTCTCTTTGAGTGTTATGGCAATCTTTGGCTTGCCATTAGCCATAATAAGAGTGTTAAAAAGATATCCATTTTATAAGTGGATTTAATTGTAAACAACTTGTTTTTCCAAATCTGGTGTGATGGTTCATCAAAACTCATGTATTTTCTAGACAATATTGAAAATAGCACTTAATAGGCAGCCTGGTCACTTGCAGTAACATTTAGTAATACACAGACTTTTTTATTGTTCAAAGAGCTCTGATTAAATGCAGAGGATGTTGAAGTATTCTTTTGCGGCAGTCAGTGTTCAGATAGGAAAAAAATGTTCAGTCCTTCTAAGCCCTGCTTTCGATGAGATGTCATGGGTTGGCCAGTTACAAACTATTCATTTGCTATACAAAATATGACAATACTGAGAGTGAGGATGTTCCTGGAATTTCCCTGTGATGATTGTCCTTTGAGGAAAAAAACTGATTTGCTGCTCTGTTTTTTATTAACTGAGGGCATGTAAGCTCTTTTGCAATGACTAGAGATCTATCTTGTGTGCTGGTTTAAAGGATAAAGCTTTCAATAAGGGCAAGAATGACGAAATCCCATATTTAAGGAGCAAACTACATATCCTGTCAGTCAAACATCCCACATTACACAAGGCAACCCCCTGGGTTTCTATGAAGGATATTCCATTGCCTGGCCAGCTCAACAGTTTCAGACTTTGGCTTATATTTTACTCTGTTTTCCCAGAAAAATTTTGTGAAATTCTATCCTTTAGGCAAATATGTCTGAAAAAAAATATTGCGAGATTTAGGATTCCCACAATTAAGAAGTTAAAGAATGCCATAAGTTCAGCAAGGAGAATTGCATTCTTTCAAACTGGGGAGGAACAATCCCATACACCAGTATATACTGGGGGGCACCTAACTCGAAATCAGCTTAGCAGAAAAGGACCTGTGAGTCTAACTGCACACCAGGTGAAAATGAGCCAACTATGTGCCCATGTGGCAAAGAAGGCTACTGGTATCCTGCACTGCATTAGGCAAAGTATTCCTAGCAGCTCAAGAGAGGTGATCCTTCCCCTCCAGTTAGGGGAATAATGGCTAAGGGGAAGCTGCTAGCACAGAATGCTGCTGCTTGTTAACTTTCTCCCAGAAGCGCTTTCATTGCAAACTGCAAGTGACGAATACAAGAACACTGTACTAAAGATTCTTCATCTGTGACTTTCCTGTTCACAGCAAAACCGGTCTGCTTAACTAACAGTGAGAAGCTGCTTCTTCCATAAAAAGCTGCTTTTTTCCATAAAAAGCTGCTTGTGACTCACATCTATTGCAGAACAGTTACTGTAAAATGCACAATATGTTTAGGAGTCTGCTTAAGTATAGACTGGTCAGCTGTGACAGGAATCTGGTAAGGAACGCTCTGCTGGTGAATTGGAAATGTCCACCAATAACAGCTAAGGGGAAGCTGCTAGCACAGAATATTGCTGCTTGGTAGCTCTGTCTCCCAGGAGTGCTTTCATTGAAAACTGCAAATCGTGAATACAAGAACACTGTACTATAGATTCTTCATCTGTGACTTTCCTGTTCACAGCAAAACCTGTCTGCCTAACTAACAATGAGAAGCTGCTTGTTCCCTAGAAAGGTGCTTGTCAATCACATCTGTTGCAGAACTATCAAACATTGAAAGAGACTGCCCAGGGAAGTAGTTGAGTCACGGTCCCTGGAGGTATTTAAGAGATGTGACAATGGGACGCTTAGGGACAGGGTTCATTGACTTGGCAGTGTTAGGTTTGTAATTGGACTCAGTGATCTTAAGGATTGTTTACAACATCAATGATTCTATGATTCTATAAAACACTACAGTGATCTTCAAACTAGGCAGGTCAAGACCTTGTGGCAGTGGCTGGTAGTTAAGATAAATAAATTAGTGGTGGCAATCTCTGTCAGGAAAAAGGAAATAAGGAGATGTCCATATGGTGGGTCCACATGGTTTATTCCACCTACAAGCATCACTCTTTAAGGACCATAAACTTATCCGTGACGTTCTTTATTTCCTAGTATCAATTTCCCAAGGAACTAAAAATGATAAAAAAACCTAAGCTAACTGCCACTTTGTGTGAGACAACAAAAATAAGAGCTAAAAAAAAAAATTGGCTGTACAGATCAGTGTACAACTTAAGCAATTAGTTCATATGCAGTCAGTCGACTTACTGTGGAAATCTGATTTATGGGACCAGTCCTGCCTTTACTGAGTTGTCTGAAGTGGTTTTACCTCAGGCCAAGGAGTATGGATTGAGACGAGAAAACCAGTTTCTAAGAGAAACAAAACAGGTTTTGGTTTTTTTCCTGGCTTACTTCATCAAGTGTAATGAGTAAACATTAACAAGGGCTGGGACGCTTCCACTTCCAAAGCACAGCCAAGCCAAGAATTGTATTACCTATTCAGCAGCCACAGTTGAACAAACAAAACATTTTTATCTCCCTGGAAATGAAAAAATTCTTCAGTCATTCCCAAAAGACAAGACATTCATGATAGTTTCACTCCTGTTTGATAGTATATCACTGAATAATCACGCTCGCCTCACTTACCTCACTCCGCATTATCTACCCTCATCCCTTACTCTCTACAGAACCGTATATGGAGCAGTTAAACTCTCTTGTATTACTTTTCACAGTACACTTTCTTTTAAGTCACATACAATGTTGTATTAATAGCACATACAGGCAAGGAACTGATAGCAGCTGCAGTCCTTGCCCAGGCAGAGGAATTGTGTGCATGACTCTGTGGCCACTGATGAAGAGGCCTTCCCACATAGAATCACCAGGTTGGAAAGGACCCACTGGATCATCGAGTACAACCATTCCTAACACTCCCTTAAACCATGTCCCTAAGCACTTCATCCACCCTTTCCTTAAACACCTCCAGGGGAGGTGACTCAACCACCTCCCTGGGCAGCCTGTTCCAGTGCCCGATGACCCTTTCCTTGAAGAATTTTTTTCTGATATCCAGCCTGAACCTCCCCTGGCGGAGCTTCAGACCATTCCCCCTTGTCCTGTCCTCAGTCACTTGGGAGAAGAGGCCAGCTCCCTCCTCTCCACAACCTCCTTTCAGGTAGTTGTAGAGAGCAATAAGATCTCCCCTCAGCCTTCTCTTCTCCAGGCTAAACAACCCCAGCTCTCTCAGACGCTCCTCATAAGACTTGTTCTCCAGCCCCCTCACCAGCTTCGTTGCTCTTCTCTGGACACACTTCAGAGCCTCAGCATCCTTCTTGTGGTGAGGGGCCCAGAACTGAACACAGTACTCAAGGTGCGGTCTCACCGGTGCCGCATACAGAGGGAGAATAACCTTCCTGGGCCTGCTGGTCACGTCGTTTCTGATACAAGCCAAGATGCCATTGGCCTTCTTGGCCACCTGGGCACACTGCTGGCTCATGTTCAATTGGCTGTCAACCATTACTCCCAGGTCCTTCTCCTCTGTGCAGCTCTCCAGCCACTCTTCCCCCAGTCTGTAGCGCTGCATAGGGTTGTTGTGCCCCAAGTGCAGGACCCGGCATTTGGCCTTTTTGAACCTCATGTCATTGGCCTCAGCCTGTTAAGATCCCTTTGCAGAGTCTCCCTACCCTCCAGCAGATCCACCCTTCCACCCAGCTTAGTGTCATCCGCAAACTTGCTGAGTGTGCACTCAATGCCTTCATCCAGGTCATTGATAAAGACATTGAACAGAGCTGGACCCAGTACCGAGCCCTGAGGAACCCCACTTGTGACTGGCCTCCAGCTGGATTTAACTCTATTGACCACCACTCTCTGGGTCCGGCCATCCAACCAGTTTTCAACCCAGGAGAGTGTGCGCCCGTCCAGGCCAGAGGCAGACAGTTTCTGAAGCAGAATGCTGTGAGAAACTGTGTCAAAGGCTTTACTGAAGTCCAAGAAGACTACATCCACAGCCTTTCCCTTATCCAGTGGTCGAGTCATTTTGTCATAGAAGACGATCAGGTTAGTTTGGCAAGATCTGCCTTTTGTAAACCCATGTTGACTGGGCCTGATCACCCGGTTCTCTTGCATGTGCTTCATGATAACACTTAAGATTACCTGTACCATGGCTTTCCTCGGAACTGAGGTCAGACTGACAGGCCTGTACTTCCCCGGATCCTCCCTGCAACCCTTCTTGTAGATGGGCACAACATTAGCTAGCCTCCAGTCCAGTGGAACTTCCCCAGTCAGCCTGGATCGCTGGAAGATGATGGAAAGGGTTTGGAAAGGACATCTGCCAGCTCCTTCAATACTCTTGGGTGGATCCCATCCAGCCCCATAGACCTGTGGGTGTCTAGCTGGGCAAGCAAGTCTCTAACCACCTCTTCTTGGATCATTCTGCTCCCCTAACTCCTGGGCTTGTACACAGAAAGAACAACTTTCCTTACTATTAAAGACTGAGGCAAAGAAGGCATTAAGTACCTCAGCCTTGTCCTTATCCCTTGTCCAAAGTCTGCCCTCTGGAAGTTTAATATGACTGTTTTGCTAATCCCCTTCTTTATCCCACCTAGAACTGAAAACCCTATCATCTCATGATCACTCAGTCCCAGGCGTCCTCCAACCATCACATCCGCCACAAGACCTTCTCTAGTCACAACCAGCAGGTCAAGGAGGGCACCCTCCCTTGTTGGTTCACTAACCAGTTGTGTGAGGAAGTTGTCTTCCAAGCACTCCAGGAACCTCCTAGACTGCTTCCTTTCTGCTGTATTGTACTCCCAGCAGATATCTGGAAGGTTGAAGTCTCCCACGAGGACAAGAGATAGAGATCTAGAGACCATCCCCAGCTGTTTGGGAGATCCTAAGAAATGGATTGATGATGGGTGTTTCACCATATGTTCGCACATACATCTCTATGGAAACACTCCTGTTGTAGGATGGAAAGATGCCTTTGGTGCCTGGGGTTGTAAGACAAATAAAGCCATTACTAGTTCTACTACAAAAGTTTCCTATACTGGGCACTGAACAGAGGATAAGAAAAAAAATTGTCTGTAGTAGTTTTCTTCTTTCTCCATGGATTTTGTGACTTACCCTCTATGCAGACTTTACAGTAGTTCTTAGAGCAGTTGTTTAGTGCCAGCAAGTTCCACTATTTGTTAGAATGGTTTTACTCTTGCTGTCCCAAAACATTGCAATTTGAATATGGCAAGCATGGAGTAAACATGTCTGAAGACTGTGTTGACAGGCCCCTCATATTGCCACTTGTAAACTAAGAACCAGACTCTGAGGATTTATTGATTAATATTTCAAACAACAAAAACAACAGCAAAAGTCATTCATGAAGTAGTTTTGTCCTGGATAACCGTGATCCACCAGCCCTATGAGAATAGATCCTTTCCATGCTGCATTGTGGGATTCAAAATCTGTCATTTCCAAAACTGCACTCACGTGTCAGCGGGTAACTGAAGATTTCAAACTATTTGGATGATTTTTATCTAATGTATATCAAAATTCTAGAGTTTAATTCTGCCATGATGACAATGTTAGGAACATATCGCAGTCATTGACAATTCTGTCAATGAGCAGCCAAGCAGGACAAGGACTGATCAATGCAGTGTCCTGCTGCAGATCTCTGCTGTAGTCTCTGAGTCTCCATGCATTTACTAGCAGTACAGAATATTCTGAAGTGTTAATTCCAGGTTCCTTAAGGAGCATTTCTTTGGGATACGTGGTGGCCTGTTATAAGTTAGTCTGCTTTGTGCCTTACTCTGATATATTTCTGTTTCATTAAGAGACTTAGGAGAAAACAAGTCACTTTTTTTTTTTTAAATAATCTCTATCTATGTTTAGAGTGTAAGAAGCAAAGGAGAAGCTTATCTTTTGTATTTGCAGTATTTTCAAAAGAAATCAGTTCTGTCTATGTGTTGTCTTGTCTTGCAATGCAAATAAAATTATTTTCTGCCTTAGAGAAAACACCCAGAACTCTTAGGCAGCAGGTCTTCTATGTGCACTTCAGAGGGCATTAGGACTGTGCCATATAAAGGGAGATATCAATGTAGAAAACATAACAATTTAGATGCATTTGAAATCTACGTCCAAATCTCTCTTCAGTCTGTAATCTGAACCGAAGATTCAGCTGGAAATGATGCTGCCTTTGCCCAAAACTGGTCAGATGTGGATAATGAAAAGATTAATTTCTCTCTCTCCAAGACAGCAATAGCAGCTGAGGAATGGCTTTAGGCCACTCAATCTCACTTGCATCCCAGCTAACAGCTGTGCAAACCACAGAATTTTTACTACCCAGGGATTTATTTAAATGTTTTTTCTCTTTTGATGTACTGTTTATATAAACTCACAAGACTTTTGCTTTGAATGAATCTCAAAACAAGACTATCCTTGGTTGATTTTACTTATATCGTGAATAATATGCTTCGTACAAGTTTCATCTCAAAAGAAATAAAAAGAATGATCTCTGAGGAACTATTTTAATAGATATTATAGTTGATTACTCGATAAGTCTGAATGTAGTAGAAATTGTAATAAACAAGCATGTTATTGCTCGCTGCTGGCATTCATGAGTTAGAAGGACAAGACTAGTCCCTGCAAAACCAGAATCATTTCTTTAACTGAAGTCCTAAAGATATGGGATTTTAGAACTAACTGCCAATCACTAAAACTTTTACTTAGAAACCAACATTGGCGTGATAGCATTATTTTTTCAGATCTGAATACTTAGCAAATAACCCAGAATCAATACATTCTCTTCACATTTTACATGCTCCACCAGAGTTTAAACAAATGAAAGACAGCCAATGCAGCTCTTGTGGAGCTCTACAGTCTCAGCTAAAGGTTGTTGTGGTTTGAATGGAAGATAAATTCCCAGTCAAGTGTGGGCTCTGTTCCAGGCTTAAATTATAAGAGAGGGATATGCTCAACCTTCTTACTTTGCAGCTTATTGCCAGCAAGTGGTGGTCACGTTCACAGTGTGATTTAAATCATAATGAATAGAAAAAGGAAGGAGATCACAGATGAATGACATGAAGGCAATAGGACACACAGAATAAAATCATGAATGCTCACATGCAGTGCATGAGAATGAACGCAGAAAAGTCAACAAACACTGACTGAACATTCATGTTTAAAGCAGTCAAAGAAATATGATTGAAGGCAGACAAACTGTGAACAAAAATGGATGAAGAAAGATGACAAATGGCAAGTAGACACATGGCACAGAATGACACAAGAAGGAAGGGTCTGAGTGTCATCTTGATTGTCAAAGCTGGGGAAAAAAAATAGGGAATTAAAAAAAGAGAACTGCGCAGACATGCAAAGGATGAAGACTAATAATGGAACGTGCTGAAAAGCTGGCAGGCAATGTGCACTGAATTGGGACAATAGAAGCATGGTGATCCATTTCCAACCATTGTTTCAATCAAACAGCTTCTCAGAGTGAAAGAAATAAAAGTGAATATGCTTTTTGCTGTTTTTTTTCCAAAACAGAAAAGTAACAAACATACAACAAAGTCCATTTTCTCTGTTTTTTCTCTACTTGTTTGCAGAATCTGAAATTTCTGTACAAGTAATTCTAACAATGTAAAGACTATTGTGGATTAAGCTGTCTATTTTAGAAAGTTTGTGTTATTTTTTGTATATATAGAGGAAAAGGTTGGCTTTTCCTCTGCCCTGGAAAGGAAAAATAATAATATTATTAGACACCACCCTGAAGTATCTGTATGTGCCACAAGCACCTGTAATTCTACCTCTTTTTTCTATAGTGATTATATATCTATATTTCATACTGCTTTGCAAAACAATACATTCACTCTTATTTTTCTAAGACATGAGTGACCTAAATGCTAAGGAGACTCTTATTTTTCATTTCACCTAATTGTATCATGGAAAAAAAGGCAGATTGCATTAAGATTCTAAAGACCTTAACTGTGACTATGACTACATGTCACATCTGTAAAAAATAAATACTACCTGGATTTTCTTGAAGGAAAAAAATGCAAATTGTAAATTTCATTTTCTTTAACTACTTTTTTTTTTCCAAGTGATGTTGTTTTTTAAGGAATTTAATAAAAGAAGAATTTTCAGTCTTTCCTTGTAAATTAGAGGCATTAAGCATGACTGTCAGTAAGAAGTGAGCATGAATAAAAATATAATAACACAATGGGAGAGAAAAAGTAGATTGTTGACAAATACGGTACATTTCAGAAGCACTAGACTGTAGAAATGCTGAAATACCATATTTATATATTATATTTTTAAAAAACAACCTTCTGAAGTGGAAGCACTAAAGGAAAAAAGTGTTAGCCCAGTTTTCCAAAATCTATTTATATTGTCAGTGTTCCCGTTACAGCAGCTATATCAGGTTTATAATTATGGCTTTCTTTTCCTACAGTTTCACACTGTAGTTCTGTTCTGGCATCAGGCTGGAGTTATTTAAGGCTTTCATTGTCTTGAGATAAACAGGTGCACAACGTCTCTAGGACTTGACGTTAAAATGGGAGCCCGAAGTTAAAATGTCTGTGATAGCAATTATGTCGCCCTTGGGACTGGCTTTAACTGGAGCAATGAAAGAAGCTGTTATGTTTCCCCTAGATCAGCAGGTGTGAAGGCAACACAAAGAACATTCTCAGAGGAATTCCCTTACATGAAACTTAGACTCATTCTGAGTGTTGCATGCCACTGTTTCCACTGCCTGCGGAATAAATGGCAAACAAATTCTGATTCCTTATATTTTGAAAATGTTTGTGAAGAAAAATACTTACTTTTGAAAAGTTACTAATTCTTTCTGTCATTCAGTTTCAGGTGAATGTCATTGTTATTGTTCTTTCTCCTTCTGCTTCTTTTCTGATTAATTTGCTGGCTCTTCCTTCAGGAAAGTCCTAATATCCAATTCATTTAATGCAATGACAAACTCATGGAACAACGGTTCTGGACTAGATTCAAAGTGTCATCAGAAATCTTGAAAATAAGGTGAGGCAAGGATAACAAGAACATGCCAAAACTCCAAATCACTACATGATGAAAAAACTCCCGCTTGATGGGAAAAACAAAAAATCAAAACTACATGGAAAGAGTGAAGTACTGTATTGTGTGATCCTTTAATGTTTACAACAAATAATAGTGCCATTATCACAAATGTATCATGGTGTAAACACGGCACACAGGGACACAAGCAAGAGAGTACACACAAACCACAGAGCATGCTGGCAGTGTAATGAGTCTGAGTTGGAACTACCAGTCTCGAGCTGCAGGCATAGATATGCAAAGTATAGCCAAGCTATAATAATTATTCTACTATTCCTGTGATGATAGAAAGGGTTTAGATTTAGACTTTGGATACTGTGATCAGTATCTGTGAAGTTGAGTTGTCTACTACTCATAAAATTAAACTGTGCATTAGTGTGTAGAGTTAGAAATCCCGCTTTAAGAAAATATAATAAAATAAGCAGCTATAAAAGACAAATGGTTCCCAAGGACTTTATGATCTGTGAACAGCAAAGCTCAGTTCATACTGGAAAGAAGAGATGCCCAGTCTTGATGGACAAGAATCTATCTTTCCAGATTAATGAAGACTGAAAATTATGAGTCTGAAGTCCATTAATTTTGTTTCTAAGATATTCTTCCCACATTACTAAAGTTTTACTTGCTGGATTGTAATTAGGGCCAGGTTTTTTTTTTTTTTGCAAAGGGCAGCTCCACTTTTGAAGAATAATGAAAATAGTGGTAGTGTAAAATGATATTTAAGGAATGTTCAGCAGCTGAAAAGCCACAAGGCAGAAGCCAGAGCAGAAGAAAAGACTGTATAGAAGAAATTCAAAACCTGCTACTTCTCTTCCTTCCTGCTTTTTGTATCCTGGCCGTATTTCAAAGGTCTGAACTTGGAGATTAGAACATTCTATCATGGCAAAGCCAACACACAGGAAAATTCACTGGCATATCTAGACTATAGCTGTGAAGCATGCATAGAGTACCAGGCTGAAAATCACACCACAGGATATGCACTGTTCAGCCTTTCTACTTTCTCCTTATTTCCATTTTGATTTACCAGTGGCACAAATGTGGCAAGGCAGCAGGTAAGACATTTACCCCACTGCTTTTCTGGGCTCAGATGAATCCTGAGGCCTATCATGGAAATATCTGCAACCCCTCTAGCAGTGACTCACTGATTTTTAAGGGTTAAAACACTTCCAATATAATAACAACAACAACAAACTGCATATGACACTGGTTAAAGGGACACATAGCTCTCACCAGACACTTCTTAATACATCTTTCATCAAAGAGAACATGAGGAGCACCAGCTTCAATGAACAAAGTTAGAGGCTAGAACTGGGCAGGAAATGGTTTTACCAGTCTACACAAATGGGAACATTTCAACTTATTCCATTCAGCACTAGAATGGGACCAGCATTATTAAGGGGAAGCAAGAGAAGCCCAAGTATGCCAAAGAAAGGGGGGCTGAAGTTCTTCCTTACAACTCTGAAAACATAACTCAAAAGCCCTGTTCTGCTAGGAAAATGGGTTTCTCGTTTTTTGGATGACAGGTAACGTATGATGGTGGTTACTAGAGTCTCTATTTTCTCTTTGATTTTAAAAATGAATAATAATGAACATTCATTCATTTGCCCTGAATAAATTTATAAACAAGAGTGTGAATGAAAGAGGCATTTTACTTACTACAAAAAAAAAAAACCAACAAAACCAATCAGAGAACCTATCAAGCATATTGAGGTCCTCTGCAATAAAAAATATTTTCAAGTATAATTACTTCCTTGTAGTAGTGTTCCTTATAGCTTTTCTTGATGGATAATTGAAGCAGGACTCAAAAAAAATCAGCAGCACAAAATGTTTTCTAGCATGAAAGAAATTCATTTTTTGTTTCCAGCTGAGGCAGCTACAACTAGATATTACCTAAACTCATGTGTGTGTTTAATTTTAAAATAGCTATTAAAACTGCATTTGCCTCCTGTGAAATTAAGCATTCATGCCTAATTGTACAGGCCTAGAGTCTGCTTATGGGTGAAATTTTACAAAACTTAGCCATAAAATAGTCATTCTTTTGGTTCAGACTTGGAAACATTATACCCTTTCAAATATTCAGTTTATGACACACCTGCCACTGTTTATTTCAGTAGTATTATTATCCGGTAAAGTATTACCCAGCTTGATTTGAAATACAAAACTAAATCCACTGGATAAAAAGGCGGTGGGAGCAAATAAACATAAAAATATTTGCAACTTTCTGTTTAAATAGCTAATGCTTATGCAGGAGAGAAGGCTGAAACTTTGCAATGGACTGAGGTCTTTGGAAGTTCATTACAATCCAGACAAAAAAAGTTTCCATTTTGACTGTGTTATGAAGCCTGCGTTAACAGACTTACAGAAAGATATACTTTAGTAGGAGCATGTAATACTAACTTCATACATGGCAGTGTATATGCATGTGTCTGTATGACGGTGAATATTTAGCTTGTTAAATCAATTCTGAAATATATTTCTCTCAGATTTTTAGTAGGAAATAAAAATGAAACAAATCATAATAACTGTGGCTGTAAGCAAATGTATTGGAACATTTTTCCTTAAATTTTTCAGATGCCAGTTACTTATTACATCTCCTCCTTGTATATTTTCAATTGGGCTGATAATCTGTTGATAAAATATTGACCTTGAAACTAAATTAAACTATACAATATACAAAGAAATCAAAATGACACACTAATTGAAGAGAAGGAAAGTAATTTTTGGGTTTTTATATTGAGGTTAGGGCTAATGAAACAGGAATAACATCCCTAAAGACATCAAAATAAAGTAATAAATCAGTATGAAAACCGAATGTTAGAATTAATATCTGTTACTTTTGGCATAAAAACTTCCTACATCCCCTTTCCAAAATGCTAGTGTAGAACTCTTTTAGATATCATAAATATCTGTAAGGAAATTTCCCTGTTCTGAAAGAATAATTTCCCCCTCAAAGAATAAATCCACTATTGTAATTTGTTGTAATATCTGGTATATTTCTTTCTTCTTAAAATTATTGCTAATACTCTTACATTTAACAAGAGAATTAACTGATTAATGGAATAGGAAGCAAACAAGCAAGGTGAAGAGTGACATAATAGCCACAATTGGGACTCGGAGATTGATTCAAAGAAGAAACTTGACTCTTGACCCAAACTGGATTGTGACTATAATGTCATAATAGCGATACAATAAAAATAAACCACCCCTCAGTAAAAGAGCATTTAAACAGCATAAATGTGTAGCAACACTAAGGGATGAGTTTAATGAACCTTGTCTCCCATGTGCCTTGTAGAACAGCAGACCTTTTCCTAGGATGAGAAACGTATTCTGATATTTCAGTAGGTTGAAAAATAATCTAAATTGTTCCATGGATGAGATTAACAGCACAGCCCTGATTGCTGGAATGATACATTGAAGATATCCTGATGCTAACATGTCCATAATGTTCTCTGAGCATTTTGTGAATTTTATATCATCCTTCACTTGTCTTCTATGGAAAAAACACTCAAAATAAAAACGGAGCAACAAAACTGAAGCAGACGGTGCATTTTTCTATATGTAAAAAGAACTTTCCATGCTCAAATAATTGAAACTAAATGCATTTTTGGAACCCTAGGATTATGCAACTCTGTATGTGTGACTACATCGTTGAAAAAACTCAAAGCATTATCTTCCCCCTTTATGTGCCTGAGACAATTCTCAATAATGACCATTCAAGCTCAGCACAAAGCTTGTTTCTGAATGAAACATATACTTAAAATTGTTGTATGGGCATCTTAAGTAAATTTAAAAGATATAAAATTCGGTTTTCTGATTAATGAAAGAATTGACAGTAAAAGTCAACATAAATACATTTTAGTGGATAGCAGACTCAGGTGCAAAGATCCGCCATTAACCATAAAGTCTCTGTTAGGCTCATTAGCTCTCAGTCTTGTTTAAAAGACTTCCTTGAAGAAGCTTTGGCCCAAAGCAAGAAAACTTTTTTTTTGCAGAGGTATTTTAAGGCAAAGATTACTCGAGCTAAAGATATTCCATTGCACAACATATGTCAGGCCTGGAAATGTTACTAAACCAGGTACAATTTAGATCATAGAATGGTTTGGGTTAGAAGGGACCTTAAAGATCATCTACTTCCAATCCCCCTACAACAGGCAGGGACACTTGCCACTACATCAGGTTGCTCAAAGACCCAAACAATCTGGTGTTGAAAACCTCTAGGGATGGGGCATCTGCGTCTTCTCCGGATAACCTGTTCTGGTGTGTCATCACCACTACAGTAAAAAATTTCTTCTAATATCTGACCTAAACCTAAACCTATTTCAGCTTAAAACCATCACCCTTCGTCCTGTCACTGCATTCCCTGATAAAAAGCCCTTCCCCAGCTTTTCTGTAGGCCCCCTTTAAGTAATTTGAAAATCTGCAATAAGGTCTCCCCGGAGAATTCTTTTTTCTGTGCTTAAAAAACAGAACTCTTTCAGCCTGTCATCATGCTCCAGACCTCTGATTGCCTTTGTGGTGCTCCTCTGGACTCATTCTAACACATCCATGTCCTTCCTGTGCTGAGGACTCCAGAACTGAACACAGTACTCCAGCTGATGTCTATTGAAAGCAGAGTGGAGGGGCAGAATCACCTCCCTCGACATGCTGATCACACTTCTTGGTGCAGCCAAGGGGCTGCAAGGGCCCATTGCTGTCTCATGCTGAGCTTCTCATATACAAGCGGCCTGAATTCTTTCTCTTCAGGGCTAGTTTCCATCCATTCTACAACCAGCCTGTAATAGTGCTTGGGATTAACCCGATCCAGGTGCAGGACGCGCTGAACTTCATGAGGTTTGCACAGGCCCACCTCTCATGGCTGTCAAGGTCTCTCTGGATGTCATCCGTTCCCTCCAGAATGTAAACCACATCACACATCTTTTTGTTGTCAGCAAACTTGCTGAGAGTTCACTCAATCTACTGTCCATTTCTCCAGCAAAGATGTTAAAGTATACCGGTCTCAATATCAACTCCTAAGAAACGCTACTCCTTACTGGTCTCCACTTGGACATTGAGTCATTAACCACCATCCAGCTAATTCTTTATCCATTGGTGGTCAATCTGCCAAATTCACGATTTGCAGTTTGCAATGAAAGCACTCCCGGGACAAAATGCTAACAAGCAGCAGCATTCTGTGCTAGCAGCTTCCCCTTAGCTGTTATTGGAGAATGTTTCCAATTCACCAACAGAGCTTTTCTGAGCACATTTTTGTCGCAGCTGAGAAATTATACTTAAGCAGACTCCGAAACATATTGTGCATTTTACAGTGACAGTTCTGCAAGAGATGTGATTCACAAGCAGTTTTTAATGGAACAAGCAGCTTCTCATTGTTAGTTAGGCAGACAGGTTTTGCTCTGAACAGGAAAGTCACAGATGAAGAATCTATAGTACAGTGGTCTTCTATTCATGATTTGCAGTTTGCAATGAAAGCGCTCCCGGGAGAAAGAGCTAACAAGCAGCAGCATTCTGTGCTAGCAGCTTCCCCTTAGCTGTTATTGGTGAATGTTTCCAATTCACCAGCAGAGCTTTCCTGAGCACATTCCTGTCGAAGCTGACCAATCGATACTTAAGCAGACTCATAAACATATTTTACATTTTGCAGTGACAGTTCTGGATAAGATGTGATTCACAAGCAGCTTTTTATGGAACAAGCAGCTTCTCATTGTTAGGAAGACAGGTTTTGCTGTGAACAAGAAAGTCACAGATGAAGAATCTGTAATGCAGTCTTCTTCCCTTCGCAATTTGCAGTTTGCAATGAAAGCGCTCACGAGAGAAATATCTAACAAGCAGCAGCATTCTGGTCTAGCAGCTTCCCCTTTGATGTGTGAAAGCAGATAAGGGGGGCTGGGAGCGCTTGTTAGATCTTGGCGTTGTTCGCCTTGAAGACCTTGGAAGTTGATAATGAAGGAGCCAGCTAGCAGCAGTTTACTGATAAGTAGGCATCGGAATACAGAACGCTGGCTGTATTTGGTTCAGGAGTTTGAAAACAGCCAGAGAAGACTGAGTCTGCGCAAAGTTCAAAAAGAAATATATTCATCCTGAGGAAGATTTCCTACTTCATCCCTAAGACCCCGGCCCATGACCATCAGGAGGCACTATGCAGGCGCAAGACTGGAGCGAACTTTCCAGATCTAATTATAATACGAAGCGGGGAAAGGTTATGAATATGTAGTAGGCACTTATACCTATGCATATCTTTACACTATAAGTAGCTGTTTGTTAAGCTATACGGTGTGCAAGCTAAGAGGAGAACCCCCTTGCACCCCAGCGCTGGCAATAAACATACCTACTTTATAACTCATTTGGGGTTATAGAGTTTGATTCCGCAAAACAATTTGGCACCCCAGATGGGACACCCTCTTTAACCGGCTGCAGCATCGGTGGGGAGTGGGACATTCTAAGGCGCGTCCCGGTAATCTATTTCTCCAGAAAATCTTTCATATCTACCCGATTGCTGCAGGGGGAGAGACGGCCCATCATTGGGCGGACCAGGTATGTGATTTATGTATGATAATTTTGATGTACCTGCAGGATAAGGGGGAGACGAGTCCGTAAATCATGGATGGGACGCCTTATGTGGTGACGAAGGGTTGGGGTCACTCCGAGATCTCGTAAGATCGTGAGGGGGATAAAAATCCCCTTTTGCGCCAGGTGAGGAGGAGACAGCGCCTGCCCCCAGGTAAAGTAGCGAATTCGTTGCTGTGAATTGTGTTGTGTTAGTGTCTGGAAGCCAGAGAAAGGCACTGACTTTCTCCACAAAGGTTCCTAAGATACCAAGCTATAATGTTGGAACATGATGATACGGGAATTGTGGTTACTAATATCATCAACCCAGCTTCTTTTCCTAGTGGAAATATAGGAGAACCAGTGTACCAGGACTGCTTAGATATGATCAAGGCCACCTACTTGAGCCATTTGGACTGAAAGACAGTCCCATGGAAGACGCTGAAGGCTGGTTCATGGATGGAAACAGCTATGTCTTAAGCAATAAAAGACATGCCAGGGCAAAAACATCAAGCATGAAGAGGAATTATGTGACTGCTGGAAGCAGTCCAGCTACCTGAGAAAGTGACAGTCATGCACATCAAGGTGCACTAGAAAATGAATTTGGAATTGGGGAGAGGAAATGAGCTGGCAGACAGAGAGGCAAAACTGGCAGCCAAAGGTGAGGTAAAAACAAAAGGGGCTTTGATCCCTGACAGGTGAACCTCCGTGGAAGGTAAGCCAGAATATACCAAGGAAGATCAGATAATCAGAAATTTATTATAGACCTGGAAAGGTCATATAGTAAAGAGGAGTGGGTCCTCACTCCACAAGGGAAACTAATCATTCTCTCTTATTTAACATGGCTTCTGATGAGGGAAGAACATAGGAAGAGACATGAGGGGAGCAGAAGCTTTATATAAACACCTAATTAAAGGGATTGCAGCTAGAAATTTATACACCATTGTGAGACAAGTGGCTCAGCAGTGTGACCTTTGCCTCCAGACTAATCCCAAAATTACCCCAAACCAGAAATGGGGCAAATTGGAAGAGGCAACGGGCCTGGGCAATAATGGCAGATTGATATTTCGGAACTCCCAAGATGGGGGGGATGATGATACTTATTGGTATTAACTGGTACCTTTTCAGGTTGGATGGAGGCATTCCCTACTAGAACAAGGAGATAACCAGAACATTAATACAGGAAATAATACTATGCTTTTGGGTTCCAGCAACTATGTCTCCTGATAGGGGACCACATTTTATCTCAGAAGTAGTAGAACAGATCAGTTACTATTTGCGTATGAAATCATGACCTCCTACATGGTGGCACTGGACAAACAGCTCCAAAAGACTGAAAAACATGAGGCTGAGATGTGAAGTAGGGATTTGGATGAACCTGTGCATAACATACGACCTGGAGATTATGTATATGTAAAGTCTCTTGCAGAGAGGACTCTGGAACCACAGTGAGAAGGACCATTCCAGATGTTCCTTGCCTCCTTCACAGCAATCGAAATCAAGGAGCAGAGTGCATGGATCCATCGCACCCCAGTGAAAAAGGCACATAGATCTCCATGAAGGGTCACCCAAGTCCAACCAGGAAAATTATTTTTCTCAAGATTATAATTATAATCCAGGGAGGGAAAGGCACCTCTAGCCAAAAGAATACTGAGTGGCCTTGGTCTCAAACTTTTATTTGGTATACTGGAGCACTGGGAAATATTCTGAAATGAAAGGGTTTAAATCTGTCAACTGTGGTTATGCATGAAAATCGAGTATATGTAAGGGAAGAACGGAATGTGGATAGAGAACAGGGGACTGTAGGAGGAGAAATCAAAGTAGGATGCCGAATGGTTAATAGGACTATCCATAAAAAGGCATCCCAAATTACTGTTTCAACTAAGCCTACAGATAAAAATACTGAGACCTGTATTTCCAATGAATTAGACTGTTGGCATAATTTTACATTAGTATAGCTAAATATTATAACTAATCCTGGTACAACCCAGAATTTATGAGATTGGTCCATATAATCAGGAATACAGGCCAACAGCAAATGCTGTTCAACCCAGAATGGTCTCTTAAATGTGTTGAACTGCTAATGCAAACTGATATTTCTGAAATTCAACCAGCATGTTTTCATTTCCTAAAAACATCCTTTGAGGGCTGGACAACCTGGCTGTGAAAGCAAGTGCCCTTCAGGGGCAGAACACAAAGGGGCCTAACCAGAGTGTTACAGACAGGATTGGAGGTCCTAAATGGAATTGACTATTGAGGAGAACCATTATACATTCTGAGGGCCTGAAAGGGTCAAAAGCAGAATGATGAAGCCAGAGGCCTTGAGAGCAGTGTTCTGTGGGGCCTGAAAGGGTCGATAACGGAAAACTGTGCTGAGATCAAAAGCCGCTCCTCCTGGAAGGGAGTATGTGGACACAGAGGTTCCTGGCAATGTAATGGGTTTCTCCCCATTCCAGGGCCCAAGCTAAATGTATACACTCCAGGAACACCTGCAGATTTAGTTAAGGATGTTATGTGAACTCTGGACAGACACGTAGACCCTTGTTTTGTAGAACTTGTAGAGCCTGCTTTCTCACGACAAGAATAATAATAAAGTATGTAAACAGTGCATACAAGTATGATGTTATCTCAACCAGAAGAGTATAAAAACTCCGTTTGGAGAATAAAATGTTGCTACTTGCCACCAGAGCGGTAGTCCGTCTGTCGATTTAGGCGTCCCTGTGAGCTGGTCTCCGTCAGACTATCAGAAATGTTACCAAAGTAGGAAAAGGTGGAGGAACAATACCATGAATTAATAGGAAATGTACTCAGTGTGATCCAAGAAAACGTTTCTTTGGCCCTCAGTTGTATACAGGCACAATTATGGATGCAATCAGTGGCCGCCTTAATTATAAGAAAAGGTGGTAAGGGTACTTTCTCACCGATATCTGAAAAGTGGTTTGGGACAGTGCCACTGGCTTAGAGAGGAAGCTTCAGTCCTGATAGACTCTGGTAAATTTCACCTATGACCCCATCACTAATACAGCCACAGCCTTTGTGTTTACCATACATAACTGCAATATGTGTAATCCACTCCATCACTGCATTAGGATTAAGCCATGATAAAACTGTGCTCTATCCTTCTGAACATAGAACATGGACACAAATAGTGAACGGGAAATGGCAAACTGTAAATTTAAAATCTTGCATTACATGAGAACAACAAGGATTCATATGCTAAATAACGCAATCGATGCTCAAGACATCTGCCTTGACACTGAGCAAAGCATCTGTCACTTTGAGATCCATCTAGATGCATCAGGAGGCACTACGCAGGCGCAAGATTGGAGTGAACTTTCCAGATCTAATTATAATACGAAGCAGGGAAAGGGTATGAATATGTAGTAGGCGCTTATACCTATGCATGTCTTTACACTATAAGTAGATGCTTGTTAAGCTATACCCTGTGCAAGCTAGGAGGAGAACCTCCTTGCACCCCAGTGCTGGAAATAAACATACCTGCTTTATAACTCATTTTGGGTTATAGAGTTTGATTCCACAAAACACCTTAGCTGTTATTGGTGAATGTTTCCAATTCACCAGCAGAGCTTTCCTGAGCACATGCCTGTCGCAGCTGACCAATCTATACTTAAGCAGACTCCTAAACATACTGTGCATTTTACAGTGACAGTTCTGCAAGCGATGTGATTCACAAGCATCTTTTTATGGCACAAGCAGCTTCTCATTGTTAGTTAGGCACACAGGTTTTTTCATATGATCATAAATATTAGTCATATTTGGTTATGTAGAGGAATGAAGGTAATTGCCCTATGTTTATAGCTCTTTCATCTATGAGAAATGATTGATTAGTAAGTATTTGCACGGAAATACTGAGAGGTAAGAGGGACAAATATCAACATTAGTTATGCTCTAGAAAGCATTAATCAGAAAGTCTACTTTTAGGATTTTTCACGGTTTTTTTTCTTTTAGCTTCAGTTCTCTTACAGCTCAATATATTTTTTTTCTGTTCATGGAGCTTTTAGCCCCCAAAGAAAAAAGTTCAGCTTCTTGTTTTTTCACCTGGATCTGTTAGTGTGTGAACAGTTTCCATTTGTTCCTGGTTTGTTTTCATAGAGATTTTGTGTCTACCACATGCTGCTGGCTGTGGTTAAAATCACACATCTGCAGGTAACTGAGACAAATTTTTGTGGTGCTATGTGTGGGGTTTTTTTTTCATTCTATGATGAGTGATCTTTACTGTAAAATGCTATTGTCAGTGCTTCTGCCTCTTTATTGATTGCTATTCTAAATGAAATTTACACATTTTAAGTATGTTTTTAACATAAGGTCACCTAAGTTCTTTGAAAGAGAAACAGTCTTAGATGTTACTACATAAAGTGTGTGTGCGCCTGTATATAAAAAAAAACCATTACAGAACTGTAATCTCTTTTATTAGAAGCTGAGCATGATGTGGACTATCCTGTCTGTAAACAAGCACATCAGTCTTTCTCTTGAACTACATTCTATAGGACTGCTACTAAAGTGAACTAATTGATGCAAGCCCTCATGTATGTGCAATTCAGGATCAGATAAATATGTACATAGGTGGTAGTGTTCTTTATATATCTAATTTAATTTTAGTGGGTTTTTTGTTTGTCAGTAACTGAATATCCTTTTGAAATCCTTTTTTATAAGTAGACCAAGCATTTAATGTTGAATTATCTTTGTCTTGTTGCATTGTGTTTTTCTTGTTTGGTTTTTTTTTTCAAATACTTATTAATTGTCTTTGCATATTTCTCTTACGGATTTTTTTGAATTGATGGTTGTCAGGCAATTGAAGATGGCAATTTGGAAGAAATGGAAGAGGAAATACGGCTTGGGGTGTTGGTTGACAGCTGACTGAACATGAGCCAGCAATGTGCCCAGGTGGCCAAGAAGACTAATGGCATCTTGACTTGTATCAGAAATTGCGTGACCAGCAGTTCCAGGGAGGTTATTCTCCCTCTGTACTCAGCACTGGTGAGACTGCACCTTGAGTACTGTGTTCAGTTCTGGGCCCCTCACCACAAGAAGGATGCTGAGGCTCTAGAGCATGTCCAGAGAAGAGCAACGAAGCTGGTGAGGGGGCTGGAGAACAAGTCTTCTGAGGAGCGGCTGGGAGAGTTGGGGTTGTTTAGCCTGGAGAAGAGGAGGCTGAGGGGAGACCATATTGCTCTCTACAACTACCTGAAAGGAGGTTGCGGAGAGGAGGGAGCTGGGTTTTTCTCCCAAGTGACAGGGGACAGGACAAGGGGGAATGATCTCAAGCTCCGCTAGGGGAGGTTCAAACTGGACATCAGGAGAAAATTTTTCACGGAAAGGGTCATTGGACACTGGAATAGGCTGCCAAGGGAGGTGGTTGAGTCACCTTCCTTGGAAGTGTTTAAGGGATGGGTGGACAAGGTGCTGAGGGGCATGGTTTAGGGAGTGTTAGGAATGGTTGGACTCGATGACCCAGTGGGTCCCTTCCAACCTAGTGATTCTATGATTCTATGATTAAAAAAAGGAAGAGACGAAGAAATTTGGATAAGAATCCTGGGAAAGACGATGGGGAGAAAGTAAAGAAGAGGTAGACCTCCTGCAGAGAAGTTGTCACCCAACCTACCTAAATTGACAAAAAAAAAAAAGAATGTCATTATCGATACTGTAATAAACTACAAAAGCAGGTAAGCTCAGCCTTTTTGGGAGTTGATAATTAATTTCTGGAAACTTGACAATTAATTTCTGGAAACTTAATTCTGTGTAATTTTAAATTGTATTTATTGTTTTATTTAAAAATAAAATTATTCCATTTGGGGGCTGATCTTATAAGTCTTCTTCTACATAAAGGGCTTTTTAAAGGATCTGGTTGATCGAAACTTGTCAAAACGTAATTTAAAAGATGAGCATATCATGTCTGCTTAGAAATGCTACTTTCCTGTTTGATAGATATATTTCAGTACTGCAGGTTTGGGAATGGATTTTCTATAGCTTAATGTAGTATTCTGTTTTAATAATTCTATAAATAATATTAAATGTGTTGATGTATCAGTATATGTGAACACACGTCCACTTGTACTGAAGTAAGTGATCGAGTTGATCCTTGTCTCACTGTGACAGGTTAGAACATGTTCTACAACCATCTCTCTGTCTCTCCCCTTCCACTCTTGTTTCCTTATACATTTCACATGTTAGACAACTGAACCTTAGGAAGAATTATAACTAACTTCTAATCCAAACTGAAGTTGTGAGTTGTTTTGGGGTTTTATTTTGTTGACTTTCTAACTGAAAATCATCTTTTTTTATTGAGAATGAACTTGAGAAATGGTTCATCTTTGGCTATTGCTTAATAGCAACTCTATATCAGTTTTCAACTATGGGGGAAACTAGTACTGCTTGATCTCAGCTTTCTGATTTACTTAAATTGGTTTAACTTTCCTGTGTACACATTCCTATTTTGCTATACATTTATTTATTTAAGTTGAAAAAGGAACAGATGTAAACTAAATCTCTATAAAATTCATTCAAAAAGAAGACTTTTTTTTCACACCAGAGGAGCTGCAACAGTGTAACTGATTTCATTTCTGAACCGAGTATCTGATTCACTACAGTTTCTATATAAACAAGCTTCTCAAAACGTGTAGCGTCAAATGGCAGGATACGTGTTTTCCTTTTTGCAGTTAATTTGATCTGTGCCTGTAAAGGGATATCTTGGACAATATGGAATATAAGATTTAGAGTGGTGATATCTTATTTTTCAGGCGCATAACTGCAGAAGTGGACTCCAGATCATCCTGTGATTTATAGGTTCTCTTTAGAGTGTGATGAAAAGTTTATTGCTTCAAAATGGGTTACAAAAAATGAGCACAATGAGCAGGAGCTGCCTAAAAGGTCAGCAACTTTCAATTTGCTGTGGCTTTTAACCAGCAGAAAAGCTGGGAAGAGTGGAGTGTTTTAAATTCAGGTATTCCAATCGGAGCTTCAAGAAATTATGTTTTTTCGGTTAGACTCCCTAGCCTTGGACCTTTTCCAGAAGGCAAGCACTTCTGGTTAGAACTCTTACTTTTCATTTTAAACACATCAGGCTTAAGTCACTTCTACCTTCCTTTTGTATATCATAGCTCAGTGGTTAAAGCACTCAATTAAGAAGTAGATTTGGGCATTTTGCTTCCTCTGCCCAGTGAGGTTCAAATCTTATCTCTGTCACCCAGCTAACTACTGCACTAAGAGGGATACCGCTTCCTCTTGCGGTAACAGATTTTTTAAAAGACAGAAATGGTTGCTATTGTCAAAAGCATATGGAGCCCTAGTCCATTAGGCATTAGAAATGCCTGTCAGCCCAATCTCAGTACCAGAATGATGAAATAAAAGAA
The DNA here is from genome assembly GCF_017976375.1 of Cuculus canorus. NCBI lineage: Eukaryota > Metazoa > Chordata > Aves > Cuculiformes > Cuculidae > Cuculus > Cuculus canorus. Next base: position 3,471,344 of record NC_071440.1, read on the forward strand.
TAGTTTGGGTTGGAAAGGACATTAAATATCATCCAGTTCCAACCTCACTGCCATGGGCAGGGACATCTCCCACTAGACTGGGCTGCTCAAGGCCCCATCCAACCTGGCCTTGAACACTTCCAGGGATGAGGCATGCACAAGTTCCCTGGGCAATCTATGCCAGTGCCTCATCACCCTCATCGTGTAAAATTTCTTCCTAATGTCTGATCTAAATCTTCCACTTTCCAATTAAAGCCATTCCCCCTTGTCCTGTCACTCCATGTCCTTGTAAAAAGCCCCTCCCCAGCTTTCTTGTAGGCCCCCAGCCTGTATTGAAACTGCATACCACCCCAGTCCAGGTGGAGGACCTTGCACTTGGCCTTGTTGTACCTCATGAGTTTCACACAGGCCCACTTCTCCAGCTTGTCCAGGTCCCTCTGGATGATATCCCATCCCTCAGGCATGTAAACTGCACCACTCAGCTTGGTGCCATCTGCAAACTTGCTGAGAGTGCACTCGATCTCGCTGTCTATAACATTGATGAAGATATTAAACATCACTGGTCCCAGTACGAACCCCTGAGGGACACCACTTGTCACGGATCTCCATCTGGACATTGAGCCACTGACTGCTAATCTCTGAATGCAACCATCCAATCAGTTCCTTATGCACTGAACAGTCCACCCATCAAATCCATCTCTCTCCAATTAAGAGACAAGGATGCTGTGGGGGACTGTGTCAAAGGCTTTACGGAAGTCTAGATAGATCACATCTGTTGGTTTACCCATGTCCACTGCTGCGGTTACTCCATCATAGAAAGCCACTAAGTTGGTCAGACAGGACTTGCCCCTGGTGAAGCCATGCTGGCTGCAATTAATCACCTCCCTGTCCTCCATCCGCTTTACAGAAGTCCAGATAGATGATATCCATTGCTCTTACCATGTCCACTGATGTGGTTACCCATTCATAGGAAGCCACTAGGTTGGTCAGGCAGGACTTGCCCTTGGTAAAGCCATGCTGGCTGTCTCGAATCACTGCCCCGTCCTCCATGTGCTTTAGTATAGCTTGTAGGAGGATCTGTCCCAAGATCTTCCCAGGCACAGAGGTGAGGCTGACAGGCAGGTAGTTCTCAGAGTCCTCCTTTCTACCCTTTTTAAAAATGGAGACAATGTTGCCCTTCTTCCAGTCACCAGGGACTACCCCTGACTGCCATGACTTTTCAAATATCGCAGAGAGTGGCTTGGCAACTACATCAGCTAATTCCCTCAGGACTCTGGGATGTATCACATCAGGTCCCATAGACTTATTCTATGTGTTCAGGTTCCTCAGGTGGTCACGAACCTGATCTTCCCCTTCAGTGAGAGGGGCTTTACTCCCCTGGTCCTCATCTTGTTGCCCATTTCCCCAGTGAAGACTGAGGCAAAACAATTGTTGAATCCCTCAGCTTTCTCCTTGTCTGTTGATATGAGGTCACCATTTTCATTCATCAGTCAGGGTAAGCTTTCTTTAACTTTCTTTTTCAGGCTGATGTACCTGTAGAAGCCCTTCTTTTTAGTCTTTGCTTCCCTTGCCAAGTTCAAGTCCAGCTGTGCCTTGTCCTTCCTGACCCCAACCCTGCACAACCGGGCAGCCTCCCTATCTTCTTCGCAGGTTCCCTGTCCCTGCCTGCACTGCCTGTGTGTGGAGAGTTTTGTAGAGACGTGGCTTGAGGAGAAGGGACATGAGAAAATACAGCTGGTGAAGCAATAGCAGCCTTGTACAAGGACACAGTCTCCTTGAGCAAGAAGTTAGGCGATAACAGGATGTAAAAACAGGATCTAGAAAAACCACAAACATCCTGAGAATGTAGAAATAGTGGCAGGGCTGACATTTTGTATTGGACCAATGATGAGCTTTACTTTTGCAATATGTATGAGCCTTATTACTGCTATTATAAAAGCATGCCTATTGTATCAATAAACCGAGACTTGTTGATCATCATCGGATGTGCTTGTCTCCCGTCGACTCTGTCACCTGTGCATTTCCCTCTTGCTCTTCAGTTTGACCAGCAGGTCTCCACTGAGCCATGCTGGTCTCTTCAATTCCCTGCCTGATTTCCTATATCTGGGGGCTGACCCTGGACAACGGCCAAGCACCCACACAACCACTCGCTCACTCCTCTCTCCCACGGGATGGGGAGAAAATAGAAGGAAAACGAGAATGCTTGATTGAAATAGAGACAGTTCAATAGACACTGATTGCCTCCACGTTTTCTTCATCCCTCTTTGTCAGGTGACTGAGCCCTGAACATAAGACTCAGAAAACCCAACTCATTCTTGTCAGGAGAGATAGTGAGCAAGAAATAGCCACAACTGTTGTTGGACCTCTGGAGCAGGAGTGCAGAGTGTTTGATATCAAGCGAGCCTCTGGCCTGAGAATAATCAGCATCAGTAGCAAAAACAAGAAGACATGAAAATAATAACAGTGGTCACAAGAGATGTGCGAAAGCAGACAAGGGGGTCTGAGAGCGTTCGTTAGAGCTTGGCGTTGTTTGCCTTGAAGACCTTGGAAGTTGATAATGAAGGAGTCAGCTAGCTGCTTGTTAAGCAATAGGGTGTGCAAGCTAGGAGGAGAACCCCCTTGCACCCCAGCACTGGAAATAAACATACCTGCTTTATAACTCATTTTGGGTTATAGAGTTTGATTCCGCAAAACAACGAGGAGCTGGGTTCAGCAAACCAAACTCATTCTTAAAAGAAAACGGCACTATCAATCTCCTGTCTTAGTATTTTGTTTAAAAACTATACTTGCCCTAGCTAAGACTATAACATGTGAGTACAAGAATTGAGGAGTCATAAAAAAAAAAAAGCTGGAGGATTACCATGATAAGTAGCAATCATCAGTTTTGCACCATCTAAATCCATCAAACCACCTATGAGTCCTCTTCTGTATGGACAGTGTTCCACTGTACCACTCAGCAGGGATTTCTGTATTTCCCTTCCACAATAATAATCCAACATTTAAATCACAGAAGAATAACACCTTTAGCAAAACAGAAGTTTTAAAAAGACTGGAGAAGATATACTACTTATCATCATAATGATCTTACCATGGAGAGATCAAACTCTTCTTCATGACGAGCAATCATCTGATTCAGAGTCTCATCATCAGGAACTTCATCTTCTTCCTATTTAAATAGAAATAGGCATTAGAAAAATACAAAGCAATGCCCAAAGGGAGGCAATAATTTGCACCGAGCCACTGCTGCACTGATCTCTCTCTCTCAAAAGGAGTGTGAAATGCTTAAATGAAAACTAAAAATTTGAAAGTGCCTATCTGTTCATCGATTCAAAAGTAACACAACATAGGATTAATCAAAGAGACAATTAGGACTTCTTATCACTTTCATATATTGAGAACGAGGAAGTGAGCAAAAAATGCAACCAGGAAATTTTGAATTTTGGTTCGTGTTTTTTTCAGGGTCACAAACAGTTGTCGGCTTTTTTCAGTTAAAACATGCATATTTCCCTTCTGCTGCTCTACTTTGATTGCTTTTAACTGCCTTACCTCATTTTCTTCCTCATGTTCTAATATAGCCTGTAGAAATGCCCTCCACTCATGACTTGAAGATTTCTGATCAAACATTCCAGCCTGAATAATTTTTTGATCTACATTCAGTTTATGCTTTGCAGCAGTGAGTATCTTCTCCTCCACACTGTTTACAGTGCACAGTCACAAGACCCGAACCTCATTCTGCTGACCAATTCGATGAGCTCCGTCTTGGGCCTGCAAGTCCTATCAGGCAAAGAATATAGACTGATGCATAATGTAACTGTGCTACACAAATCACTCCCTGCTTAGAGGATACCTTAATGTTGGGGTTTATTAGCATAACAAAAAGAAGCACTCAAGTTACAGCCCACCACAATTCATCTAGCTCATTCCTGATTATCCTTCTTCTTGGGAGTTCATCAGACCCAGGCAAGCAAACTGGAGGGGAAAATAATATTCATGCTCTGTACAATGTGAATGCAGTAAGTCTACCACTTCTTGAAAGCATGTGCAGTAAATGATCAAGACAGGCCACAGTATGTAATTCTTCTCTGCCACTCAGAGTTCATGGCCTTTCAGGCCAGAAAAGAACTCTGAAGTAAACCAGCTCTCTAGTCCAGGTACAAGAACAGTGGCAATGATATAGCTAGGTATATATTAGAAATTCCAGATATAAACCTGTGTGTCTAAAGCAAACAACTATTTCTGAATAACTTAAATGCATTAGTAATTTTATGCATTGAGTATGGCTAGAATGGAGATAACTTTCTTCATACCAGCCTCTTGGGGGCTTGGGATGGTGCTGTGATATGGATTTTTCACCAAAAGCAATGTTTTGCCTGTTTCTGAACAGTGCTTGCACAGCATCAAGGCCTTCTCTGTTTATCACTCTGCCCCACCATGGAGCAGGCTGAGGGTGGGCAAGGAGTTGGGAGGGGACACAGCCAAGACAGCTAACCTGAACTGGCCAAAGGGATATCCCATGCCATATAACATCATGTTCAGCAATAAAAAATGGGCAGAGCGCATGTGTGTGGGTGGTGGTGGTGATGGTGCGTGTATATATATGTTGGGTTCCAAGGCAGAGTAGAGCAGAGCAGAGCAGAGTAGAGTAGAATAGAATAGTTTAGTTCAGTTGGAAGGGCCCTACAGTGATCTTCTAATCAAATTGCCTGACCAGTTCAGGGCTGATCAAAAGTTAAAGCATCTTCTTGAGGACATGGTCCAAATGCCTCTTAAACACCGACAGGCACAGGGCATTGACTGACTCTCTAGGAAGCCTCTTCCAGCGTTTGCCCACCCTCTCGGAAAAGAAATGTTTCCCTGATGTCCAGTCTGAACATTCCCTGACACAACTTTGAACCATTCCCGTGTTTCCTGACACTGGACACCAGGGAGAAGGGGTCAGCACCTCCCTTTCTGCTTCCCCTCCTCAGGAAGCTGTAGAGAGCAATAAGGTCACCCCTCAGCCTCCTTCTCTCCAAACCAGACAAACGCAGAGTCCTTAGCTGCTCCTCATAGGACACGCCTTCCAGCCCTTTCACCACCTTTGCTGCCCTGCTCTGGATGCATTCAAGGACCTTAACATCCTTCTAAAATTGTGGGGCCCAGAAGCGCACATAATACTCAAGGTGAGGCTGCACCAATGCCGAATACAGTCAGATAATCGCCTCTTATGACCAGCTGGTTATGCTGTGTTTGATGCACCCCAGGATGCGGTTTGCTCTCTGGGCTGCCAGGGCACTGCTGACTCCTGTTGAGCCTGCTGTCAACCGGCACCCCCAGATCCCTTTCTGCAGGGCTGCTCTCCAGCCACTCCTCTCCCAATTTGTACTTGTGTCTGGTGTTACTCCATCCCAAGTGCAGAATCCAGCATTTGGTCTTGTTAAATTCCACGTCACTGATGATTGCCCATTGCTCCAATCTATCCAGATCCCTCTGCAAGGCCTCTTGTCCCTCGAGAGTGTCAACAGCACCTCCCAGTTTGGTATCACCAGCAAACTTGCCAAGGGTGCTTTCAACTCCTGCATCCAGATCACTGATAAGTATGATGAACAGGAATGACCCTAGAACTGAGCCCTGAGGAACACTGTTGATGACCAGTCTTGAGCCAGATGCAGCCCCATTCACTACAACCTTTGAGCCCTGCCCTTCAGCCAGTTCTTCCCCCAGCGCACTGTGTACCTGCTCATCCCACAGTTGGACAACTTGTCCAGAAGGATGTTGTGAGGGACAGCATCGAAAGCCTTACTGAAATCCAGCCAAACTGCATCCACCACCTTCCCTTCATCCACTAGGCAGATGACCTTATCGTAGAAGGATATCAGATTAGTTAGACAGGACTTTCCCTTTGTGAACGCATGTTGACTGTGCCTGATGGTTGCATTGTCCTTTAAATGCCTTTCAATAGCACACAGCATGACCTTCTCCATAATTTTCCGGGAACTGAGGTTACACTAACAGGTCTGTAGTTTCCTGGGTCTTCCCTCACGACCTTCTTGAAAAGTGGAATAACATCGGTGAGCTTCCAGTCAGCAGGGACCTCCTCAGGCACCCAAGACCTTTGGTAGATGATCGAGAGGGGTTCTGCTGTAACATCCACAAGCTCCTTCAGTTCTCTAGGGTGAATCCCATCAGGCCCCACAGACTCATGAAGAGTCAGCTGATACAACTGGTCCCTTACAATTTCGCCATCCACAAATGGAAAGGCGCTGTTCTCACACTCGTGGTCCTCCAAGACAGAAGACCGGGCAGCTCAAGGTCTATCACTGATATTAAAGATTGAGGCAAAAAAAGTACTGAATGCCTCCACTTTTTCTTCGTCCCTCTTTGTCAGGTGACCATCTGTCGGAGTGGGAGGTGGACCCGGAGTAACGATGGAGTCTCAATATGAGTATGATCATTCTCATTTATTCATACACCTTACGCTTCTTATATACTTATTCCAATAGTGCACGCGCTAACAAAACAAATCCTAATTGATTATGTCCCGCTGTCCACGCGCCTTATGCTGTCACGCAACTGGCCAGACACTCTTGAGCACGCGAAAGGGGCAGATACAAGGTTCTCATCACAACTCTTTGGGACTTTCCCGCGCTGGATTCCACATTCCTGTATTCTACTCCCTTTTATCTTATCTCAAGGTCAGGCCTAGCTACAGACAGCAAACCCTGGATTGTTCACTGCTATTAAATCATGAGCCATCCTTCTGCAATTCCCCCTTTTTGTTTTGAACAAGCCAGGGTTCATTTGTTGTTCACGATAGCATTTTTTTTAGACATAACCTTACACAACTGAAAAGAACTATTTCTACAAGTATAACTATCAACAACATTAATCCCGTTTTTAATACGCTCCTAAGCCAACCAGTCAATCCTAACCAGTTGGATAATCCATCCAAATCAAAGAAAAGAGAAAAAAAAGGAGAGACCTAGGTCAAAATCGCCACAGCCATGACCATGCGCCAATAATAAACAAAAAAAGAAGAAAAATTTATTGCTGCAGCCAGTTTAGACAAAATTCGACTTGTCATGTTGGCTTGCTTCACTACCCAACAAAATAATTCTTCTAAGTTTTTAAGCGCTTTTATGGCTGCGACTCTTGATAGCAAAAGAAATGCAAAAATCTTTCCCCAAAATTCCCTAATTCAGGTCTCTTTTTCACATTGTGGAATGAGTTTGATTTGGATGATGATATGGAACGCCCAAACTGGACTGACCAATGGTACATGGTCCACCCTTTGGGTTAGAGGGCATGCCTGCCCGCGCTTGATTACCACAGATTGAAAGGTATCCTGGTGGTAATCGTCTTGGTAATACAGTGCCAGGAGTGGAGTGAGTTTTATTTCGCATTGTAATGTTGCACCATTTCCACTCCCAATCACTGCTGTTCCCCATGGGATTAATTATTGTTGGTGCTGCTTGGTCCGCTAGTCTTGTTTCCTTCTATACCTCAGACCACGATGCTAAACCTATAAAAACAACAAAAAAAAAACCCCACAAAAAACAATACGTAGCATTCAATGAATCCACAAGTTCAAGTTCTTGTGGTTTGGATCCAATTGGAAGTTTGTTATCCCAATTATCATATTTATCGAATGCTTCGCTCTGGTTTTCCCATCGAAAGGGTAAGTTACTAGTGATGTTAAACTGTGACTTCAACTCTTGCATTGTTTGATTAAAGTTAAAAAAAAAAAAATTTTTTTTTTCTTTTTTTTATGGGAACTCCTATAAGACAAGTCACAAATGGTAAGCTTGGGGTCACCAAACTGGCACAAAACTAGTAATGTTCAAGACTTGTACAAGAGTAACCCATACATTTTGTCGCAGATCAAACAATGCTAGGTGGTAGACTGCAATGACTAGTTTTAAACATACTAAACACAGCCAAAACTGCCTCATTTTCAATACCATTTCCATTTACAAGAATGCCTACAGTTTTCTTTTACTTTTTCCAATTTTGATCCTTAATAGTCCATATTACAGGGTCACTGATTATTATCACAGTCACCACAGTTATGGAACACCCAGGGATCACAATTCCCACAATTACAGCTTTCTTCATTCATTCCTGTGCAGGATCTTCTTGTGTAGGCCGTTGATCATGTTCTGATGACGTCTGTAGATAGGGTTGAATGCTTTTTGTTGGTATCCACCTAGGACCACCTTCTGTGGAAACACACGTATATCCTCGACCATTAAACATTACAGTAACAGATCCTTTCCATATTCCCGTTACTGGATCTCTATATAATACTCAAAAGCTGGGAATAATTGTCTTTTCATTCAACCTTATACTTTGATGATGTATTATCACCGGTGGCTCTTCTCTATCACTCCTTATTCAATCTCATTTGCACGTCCATTTCAGTGTCTTTTTGTCCTTGTAAATAATCTTTCAACACTTGATTGATTGAACCAAACACTTGATTTGGTTCGCTCCACCAAAGCCTGCCCAGTGGGAGAGTGCGGGATTCCTGTGATATGTTGTACTCCCCGCTTGGACAAAAAGGACCCTCGTCTTTTGACTAGTATAGGCAGGCCCATTATCTGTTTTTATGGTCTCAGGCACCCCCATTACATCAAAGCAGGACAACAGGTGTTTGCACACATGTTGTGCTTTCTCACCAGGTAATGCGGTTGCCCATACAAATTTCAAAAAGGTATCGATTGTCACGTGAACATATTTTAGTCTTCCATATTCCCCAATGTGAGTGACATCCGTTTGCCAAAGCTCTAAGGACTTTAGTCCTTTAGGGTTAACTCCGATCCGTATTCCTGGACCATGATTTCCACATCTTGGACAGGCTTGTACAATACTACGGGCTTCATTCTCTGTTAAGCCATACTGTCGTTTTAATCCTTTGGCATTCTGGTGAAATTGGTCGTGACTCTGTCTTGCTACACAAAATTTATCCATAGGGGGCATATGCTGAGCTGGACTAACGAAGCTATCTGCTATCTGATTACCCCTTCCTAGTCCTACGTCAAGTTGATGACTTGGCACATGAATAACACAACAAGGCTCTGTGCATTGTTGAAGCGTGGAGAGTAATTGCACAAACAATGCTCCTAATCTTGGGTTAGTTGTCTGTCTTAGAAGAGCATCCTCTAATCTTGGGACTACTCCTGCTACATACAATGTGTCCGTTACAACATTAAGAGGGGTGGTTAGCCAATTCAACAGGGCCCAACCAACAGCAGTTAATTCTAAGGTCTGTAAAGAATCTTGGGGCTGTCCCCCCAAAATATGCTTGTGCCATTCAACACATTCGTGCCATACACAAACAGCACGATGCAGTCGTTTTCCGGCATCAGTATATACAGTAAGGCCATCCACCAGTGGTTGCCTACTGACTTTCGTTCTTTCCAGCCACTGATTTCGTGACAATATCTGCCACTTTTTCCCTTGCAGCTGCTGCGAATGTATTTGTCCTTCAAATCCTAATAGGGCTTCCTGAAGTGGTATTACATTTCGTAAACACCACTCTAGGTCTACAGCATTAACTGGAATGCTAATGTCTGCAGGTTCTTGACCGCTGATCTCAATAATTCAAGATCTGCCTTTTTGTACTAAGTCTGCCACAGCTTTGGGTCTGGTTTGAATGCTCGTTTTTGGCTGCACACCTAGAAACACCCATTCCAATACCCAGAATGATTCAGCTTTATCAGTTCTCTTACTACTGGCAATGGCAGGGTCATTCAGGTCTCTGTCCTTCCCAGATTCCCCTCTTTTGTTTTGCCATTGACAGATGACTGCATATGGGGATTCGCTATTGTTACATACCAAAAGCGATATCGGTAAATTCAGTATCTTCCAAGATGACCAAGATATTTTGTAAGTGACAACTGATTTTTGTAAAAGAGTCCTTTGATCTGCGGTAAGGTCAATTTTGCAGGCTGTGTCAGCTTTTTCGGCGACATCCAGCAGCAGGACGGTGAGTACTGCGGTGGGGTGGCCATCTGAGGTGGTGGGGCACTTCCCTGTGACGGGAAAAGCCTAGGAAAACCTAAACGGGAGCAGGGCGGGCGGTGCTCGGCTCCTGACACGCGGCAGCGGACGGTCCCGCGCGGTGCCTGACGGGAGGGGGCGGTCCCGGCGGCTACCGCGGGAGATTTAAACGCGGCCAAACCATCAAAACCGCTTTTTCGGCGACATCCAGCAGCAGGACGGTGAGTACTGCGGTGGGGTGGCCATCTGAGGTGGTGGGGCACTTCCCTGTGACGGGAAAAGCCTAGGAAAACCTAAACGGGAGCAGGGCGGGCGGTGCTCGGCTCCTGACACGCGGCAGCGGACGGTCCCGCGCGGTGCCTGACGGGAGGGGGCGGTCCCGGCGGCTACCGCGGGAGATTTAAACGCGGCCAAACCATCAAAACCGCTTTTTCGGCGACATCCAGCAGCAGGACGGTGAGTACTGCGGTGGGGTGGCCATCTGAGGTGGTGGGGCACTTCCCTGTGACGGGAAAAGCCTAGGAAAACCTAAACGGGAGCAGGGCGGGCGGTGCTCGGCTCCTGACACGCGGCAGCGGACGGTCCCGCGCGGTGCCTGACGGGAGGGGGCGGTCCCGGCGGCTACCGCGGGAGATTTAAACGCGGCCAAACCATCAAAACCGCTTTTTCGGCGACATCCAGCAGCAGGACGGTGAGTACTGCGGTGGGGTGGCCATCTGAGGTGGTGGGGCACTTCCCTGTGACGGGAAAAGCCTAGGAAAACCTAAACGGGAGCAGGGCGGGCGGTGCTCGGCTCCTGACACGCGGCAGCGGACGGTCCCGCGCGGTGCCTGACGGGAGGGGGCGGTCCCGGCGGCTACCGCGGGAGATTTAAACGCGGCCAAACCATCAAAACCGCTTTTTCGGCGACATCCAGCAGCAGGACGGTGAGTACTGCGGTGGGGTGGCCATCTGAGGTGGTGGGGCACTTCCCTGTGACGGGAAAAGCCTAGGAAAACCTAAACGGGAGCAGGGCGGGCGGTGCTCGGCTCCTGACACGCGGCAGCGGACGGTCCCGCGAGGTGCCTGACGGGAGGGGGCGGTCCCGGCGGATACCGCGGGAGATTTAAACGGTCTCTTGGGAGCACGGCGACTGGGAGCGCGGCGAAGAGGAGCGAGGCAAAGAGGTGCGGGGCACGTTATTACGAAGGGGCAGTTTGAGCGGCAGTTCGAGCGGTCAGGGCCAGCAGGAAGGGCTCAGGGAGAGGCTGGTGGCTGGTGGCTGACCATGGTGGCTACCAGGCAGAAGATTAAAACTGCTCCGGGTGCTGCAGCGAGCAGGATGGATACTGCCACCCAGACAGAGCCTCAGTGGGTCCATGCAGCCACGCAGACCCTGGGTTGTAGGCAATGCCCCCCTCCAACACCAGCCTGTGCCTCTGATACCGGCTACGCTTGTGGGAGCTGTGCACGAGTCGCAGAACTCCTTCACATGGTGGCAGAGCTGAGGGAGGAGGTGAATAGGTTAAGGACTATCAGGGAATGTGAGAGGGACATAGATCTTTGGAGCAGTGCCCTCGCACAAACCCAGCAGGCTGCTGGAGCCAATGCGGCGGAGCAGCTTGATCCTATAATCTGTGAGGCAGGGGGAACAAGAGTTGGGGGATGGCAGCAGGTTCCTGTCCGGCGTAGGAAACCTGCTCCCCCCACCCAGACAATTAACCCCCAGATAGCCCTCAGAAATAAATATGAAATGCTGCAGGTAGAACCTATTCCCCAGGAAGAAGCAGTGGAAGAAGGAGATGGTCCCCACAGCCTGGAAACATTCCCTAGGCTCCAGCATCCTCGGAGGGCCCTAAAAACATCCTCCGTCAAGAAAAAGAGGAGAGTGATCGTCTTAGGGGATTCCCTTCTTAAAGGAATGGAGGGTCCCATCTGCAGACCGGACCCGCTCCACAGGGAGGTCTGCTGCTTGCCGGGGGCTTCAGTGAGGGATATCAATAGAAAACTCCCTTCCTTGGTGAAGGAAACGGATTACTATCCCCTCTTAGTATTTCAAATAGGTAATGATGACTTACAGCGCAGAAAGCTGAAAGCCATCAAAAGAGACTTCAGGGATTTAGGGAAGATGATTGAGGGCTCTGGAGCTCAAGTGGTGTTTAGCTCCATCCCAATACTAAGGAATATGGAGCAGGAAGTCAGGAACGTACAGATGATTAATGCCTGGCTCCGAGCCTGGTGTGAGGAGAGAGGCTTTGGCTTCTTTGATCATGGGGTGACCCACCCACCCCCAGGTTTTCTTACTAGGGATGGGTCATACTTGTCTCGAAGGGGAACTAAAGTTCTCTCTAAAAATCTGGTTAGGCTCTTAAATAGAGCTTTAAACTAGATGTGAAGGGGGAAGGGGAGGAGACCAGGCTAGTTGGGAATGAGCCTGGAAGTGGGAAACCGGCGGCTGAGAAATGGTGTGCTGGAGAGGACCACCAGTACACCACAATAGGGCAAGTGAGGGCGAGTATAAGTGGGGACAGTAAGGATAAAACTGGGTCTGTGGAATTAGTTATTCCAAGGACCAGTCAATCGAGAATAAACTCTCTTCCCTTTATGAGGGCTGAAGGTTCATCAGCCCAGCTGAAGTGCATTTACACCAATGCACGCAGCATGGGCAATAAGAAGGATGAGCTGGAAGCTGTTGTAGGGCAAGGTGACTATGATGTCATTGCCATCACAGAAACGTGGTGGGATGACTCACATAACTGGACTACAGCTATGTTGGGATATAAACTCTTCAGGCGGGACAGGAAGGGTAGGAAAGGAGGCGGGGTAGCCCTCTATGTCAAAGAGTGCTTTGAAACTCTCGAACTGGATTACGGTGAGGACGGGATCGAGTGCCTATGGGTTAAAATCGGAGGAGCCCACAAGAAAGGGGACTTTGTGATAGGAGTCTGTTACAGACCACCCAGCCAAGAAGAAGCTGCTGATGAACTCTTCTATAAACAGCTGGGGACAGTCTCTAAATCTCTGCCTCTTGTCCTTGTGGGAGACTTTAACTTTCCGGATGTCTGCTGGGAGTACAATACAGCAGAAAGGAAACAGTCTAGGAGGTTCCTGGAGTGCATCGAAGACAACTTCCTTGCACAACTGGTTAGCGAACCAACAAGGGAGGGTGCCTTCCTAGACCTGCTGTTTGTGAATAGGGAAGGTCTTGTTGGGGATTTGACGGTTGGAGGACGCCTGGGATCAAGTGATCATGAGATGATAGGGTTTTCAGTTCTAGGTGGGATTAAGAAGGGGGTTAGCAAAGCAGTCACATTAAACTTCCAGAGGGCAGACTTTGGCCTGTTCAGAAGGTTGATTAGCAAAGTCCCGTGGGAAACAGTCCTTCAGGGCAAGGGAGCCCATGAGGGTTGGGCGCTCTTGAAAAATGAAATCCTATCAGCTCAAGAGCAGGCCATCCCTGTGTTCCGGAAAAGGAGCCGGCGGGGGGAAAAGCCAGCTTGGTGGAGCAGGGTGATCTCAAGATGCGTCAATAAGAAAAAGAAGCTCTATGTGCTCTGGAGGAAAGGACAGGCATCTTGGGTGGACTACAGGGACGAAGTGAGATCGTGCAGGGAAAAAATCAGGAGGGCCAAGGCCCAACTAGAATTAAAACTCGCTAAGTCTGTGAAAGACAACAAAAAGTCTTTCTACAAGTACATTAACAGGAAAAGGAGGACGAGGGAGAATATCCAGTCTCTAGTGGATGCAGAAGGAATAACAGTGACAGGGGATAAGGACAAGGCTGAGGTACTTAATGCCTTCTTCGCCTCAGTCTTTAATAGCAAAGAAAGTTGTTCCTTCTGTTTACAAATCCAAGAGTTAGAGGGGCAGATTGAGGCTCCCGTGATCCAAGAGGAGGCGGTTAGAGACTTGCTTGCCCAGCTAGACGTCCACAAGTCTATGGGGCCGGATGGGATCCACCCAAGAGTATTGAAGGAACTGGCGGATGTCCTTTCCAAACCCCTATCCATCATCTTCCAGAGGTCCTGGCTGACTGGGGAAGTTCCACTAGACTGGAGGCTGGCTGATGTTGTGCCCATATACAAGAAGGGTTGCAGAGAGGATCCGGGGAACTACAGGCCTGTCAGTCTCACCTCAGTGCCAGGGAAAGTCATGGAACAGGTAATCTTGAGTGCTATCATGAAGCACACGCAAGAGAACCGGGTGATCAGGCCCAGTCAACATGGGTTTACAAAAGGCAGATCTTGCCAAACTAACCTGATCACCTTCTATGACAAAATCACTCAACTACTGGATGGGGGAAAGGCTGTGGATGTAGTCTTCTTGGACTTCAGTAAAGCCTTTGACACAGTTTCTCACAGCATTCTGCTTCAGAAACTGTCAGCCTCTGGCCTGGACAGGCGCACACTCTCCTGGGTTGAAAACTGGTTGGATGGCCGGGCCCAGAGAGTGGTGGTCAATGGAGTTAACTCCAGCTGGAGGCCAGTCACAAGTGGAGTTCCTCAGGGCTCAGTACTGGGTCCAGCTCTGTTCAATGTCTTTATCAATGACCTGGATGAAGGCATTGAGTGCACCCTCAGCAAGTTTGCAGATGACACTAAGCTGGGAGGAAGTGTCGACCTGCTGGAGGGTAGGGAGGCTCTGCAAAGGGATCTGAACAGGCTGGACTGCTGGGCCGAGACCAATGGGATGAGGTTTAACAAGACCAAATGCCGGGTCCTGCACTTGGGGCACAACAACCCTATGCAGCGCTACAGACTGGGGGAAGAATGGCTGGAGAGCTGCACAGAAGAGAAGGACCTGGGGGTGCTGGTTGACAGCCGACTGAACATGAGCCAGCAGTGTGCCCAGGTGGCCAAGAAGGCCAATGGCATCTTGGCTTGTATCAGAAATGGGGTCACCAGCAGGTCCAGGGAGGTTATTCTCCCTCTGTACTCGGCACTGGTGAGACCGCACCTCGAATACTGTGTTCAGTTCTGGGCCCCTCACCACAAGAAGGATGTTGAGGCTCTGGAGCGTGTCCAGAGAAGAGCAACAAAGCTGGTGAGGGGGCTGGAGAACAAGTCTTATGAGGAGCGGCTGAGAGAGCTGGGGTTGTTTAGCCTGGAGAAGAGGAGGCTGAGGGGAGACCTTATTACTCTCTACAACTACCTGAAAGGAGGTTGTGGAGAGGAGGGAGCTGGCCTCTTCTCCCAAGTGACAGGGGACAGGACTAGAGGGAATGGCCTGAAGCTCCGTCAGGGGAGGTTCAGGTTGGATATCAGAAAAAAATTCTTCACAGTAAGAGTCATTGGGTACTGGAACAGGCTGCCCAGGGAGGTGGTCGAGTCGCCTTCCCTGGAGGTGTTTAAGGAACGGGTGGATGAAGTACTTAGGGACATGGTTTAGGGAGTGTTAGGAACGGTTGGACTCGATGATCCAATGGGTCCTTTCCAACCTTGTGTGATTCTGTGATTCTGATTCTGTGATTCTGTGATTCATTGTGCAACAACACAGTCAAGGGAGCAATATCAGAGTTGGAAATGTCCACACAACGGGTGGACCCATTGAATATTCCCTAACAATGTTTGAACATCTTTAACAGTTCATAAACTGGTCGTCAGTTCAATTTTCTGTGGTGGGATTTGGGCATCAAAAATGCACCAGCCCAAATACTTCCACAGAGCTGACCTTTGTACTTTTTCAGGTGCAACAACAAGTCCTTTATCTCTCAGCATATCCCTCAATGTCTGCAGTGCCAGTTCATCAAATGGTTCTTATAATGGACACTGGAATGCAGAGTGTTCTTCATAAATTGTTACTCCCCTAGAGAAAGATAAGGACTGTAAGGTGAAACAAAAAGAAACAAAAAACCTTCACATATCATATCAGGAGTAAGGGCAGGGAGGAATTGGGGGGGGGGGGGGGGGGGGGGGGGAACCTCACACACAGCCACAGGGCTGGGGTTTCTTTTCCATTTTCTTTTTCTATTGTCTACGTTCTTTTTGGGTTTGTTTGTTTGGGGTTTTTTGTTTTTTTTTTTTTGTTTGTGTTTTTTTGGTTTGTTTTTTTTCAGTTTGAAATTGTGTCCTCTGCAGCCTTTCACTTCAAAGGTCCCAGGTAAATCTACCTGTTTGCTGGCTTAGTGGACGTTTGACATTGAAAGGTCTCAGAGTTGCATTTTTAAGATTAATCGAAACAAACAGAGGCTCAAACTCCTATAACCAAAACCCAATTTGCAAATCTTACAAATGTTTAAAGTGCTTTAAACACACACACGCATACACACACAGAACCACTCTTTTGAGACCTGGCTTAATATACCTATACAATATTGTTTACGACCAGTCAATAAGAAGAGCACGATGGTATGGATATTTAAACTATACACGGTACTGAACACATACAACACTTACAATCTGCACATATATTATAAGATAAGGTTTGTATCAATTGTTTAACAGGTAACAGTCCTTGGTTGTCATATACTTTTAATACAGCCTTTTGTCCTTCAGGGAACTCTAGTTGAATCAGTTCCCGACTGATCTGTGGGAAAGAGTGTCCTCCTACTCCGGCTATAGCTGATAAAGGTTGCTCCACTGGCCAATGTCGAGGCCATGTTTCACAGCTGATTATCGTGATATCTGCACCAGTGTCTAACATGGCTCGAATCTGTCGATTCTCATTGTCACGGAGCAGTCCAATTGTTAATACAGGCTGTTGATGTAGTTTAGCGGTAAAACAAACAGCAGGACCTGTAGATCCAAAACCTCGGTCGACCCTATAGAATTCCGCTCGGGACTGTGAAGGTAAGATACTTTCAATGGCCACAATCTGTGCTATTTCACTACCTGCCGGTATAAAGATAGGTGGACAAGGTATATACACCAAGAGTTGTATCGTCCCTGTATAATCTGCGTCGATCAATCCAGTTATTATAATTAATAATGCCCTTCATTCCCACATCGATAACACTTCCCGTGGAAGGGTTAGTTGGTTGATGACTTTCCTCCCTTTAGCACACAGCCCCTTCCTTTCTGAGGTGCGGTAGCAAGTGATTGCACAAGTTCACGTACAGCTCCCTGCACTGCAGCAGCAACAGAGCTACTTTGTTTATAAGAGTCAGCTCTTTCTACTCTTAAAAGCATCTCCTCCACTCCGGCTCCCTTTGGGAGCCCGACTAGAATCTGTTTGGTAGCCTTGTTGGCATTATCGAAGGCCAATACTCGAAACATTTGCTCTTTACTTTCAGGAGAGAGATCAGGGTGGTTCATGACGTTATCCCAAAGTCGATCAACAAAGTGGGTATATTTCTCTGTTGCACCCTGCACCAGGTTACCAAACGAAGGGGCACTAGGTCCTGGTAGGCTCAAAAAGGCTTCTAAAGCTAATTGGGAGGATAAGCGCAGCATATCCTCAGGAAAGGTGGTTTGCACTCTGGTATCAGCATATTGACCTTGACCGGTGAGCATATCTGGTGTTACCCCCCTAAGGGGATCCTGTGGATCCTGGCGACGTGCTGCTGCTGTAACTGCACGCTGCTGCCATGAGGATTGCCATAGCAAAAGTTGAGTCGGGGTCAAAAGTAGTCTCATTAAATTTTGACAATCATACGGACACATCAAATCTGCTGAGAAAATCCAGGTCACTATCTGTCACCAGCTTCAGATTTCGGCCCATATGTGGTCATGGTGGCATGTGCCTGTTGTAAAATCTTCCAATCGTGAGGTTCCCACTTCCCCTGTCCATTTTCTTGGACAACAGGAAAGGCTAAGGGCATTAGCCCCTCACTATTGTTAGGTGACATCCACTGGCCTTGCACTATGGCATCTTTGATAATTCCCTTCCATTGCACTCCCCGTAATAAAGCCAGTCGAGTAGTGGATAAGCATGGTGGTAAGGCGTGTTCGGCGACAATGAAGGATACAGAGGCGGAAGGGAAGGCGGCACCGGAGGAGTTAATTCCTCGATTGGGGGGGGCAGAAGGCTGTACCGAAGGAGGAGTACAGGAACATGGGCAGCAACTAAAGCCACCCTTGGGTACTTCCTGCTTTTTCTCAGTCGGTTCCATGTCTCCCAACGCATCAACTTCCTCCTTCCCGAACCAGCGCTCCCCCTCCTTCTCCCCTGTTTCAGCTTTTCGCACTAACTCGCCAACATTCTTGCAAATAGTTCCTTTCATGCCTTTCACCGCAGGCAATCCGAATAAACGGGAAATCGAGCCCGCCCTGGCTGGGGTTTTTTTCGACATTAGGTAGAGGTCCCAGCATTTGGGCTGCTGCACAAGCCACCTCCCTCTCTGCTTTCATCTCTTTTAAAGTGTCCAACACCAAATTCCAATCCCCGCAAACAGTTTTAATTTCCTTTTCCTCTTTGTCTGTTCCTGATATAGTCTTTTGCCACAACGTTTCTCCATAATCTCGCCACTCCGTAACAAAAAACATTATGTGCGGATCAGTAAAGTGTCCCCATTTTCTACCTAAATGTAGAAGTTTTATCAGCAGTTTTGCAGGCAGTTCATGCCCTCTCTTAGAGAGGATGCCCACAAGTAGCGTTGCCGCAGCTTCTGTTTCCATAATTATCCCTAAGTGGTGAGGAGCGACCTCACACCAGCTGTCTACCTTGACTATGCACAGGCAGCGCTTCCCTTAGCCGCAGTTTCCCACTCCCCTCCTCTAGCTGCTTACCGCAGTCTCAGAGAAGTCAAAGGTGTCCTGTAACCATCCTCTGCTACCAGATGTCGGAGTGGGAGGCGGACCCGGAGTAACGATGGAGTCTCAATATGAGTATGATCGTTCTCATTTATTCATACACCTTACGCTTCTTATATACTTATTCCAATAGTGCACGCGCTAACAAAACAAATCCTAATTCGTTATGTCCCACTGTTCACGCGCCTTATGCTGTCACGCAACTGGCCGGACGCTCTTGAGCACGCGAAAGGGGCAGATACAAGGTTCTCATCACAACTCTTTGGGACTTTCCCGCGCTGGATTCCACATTCCTGTATTCTACTCCCTTTTATCTTATCTCAAGGTCAGGCCTAGCTACAGACAGCAAACCCTGGATTGTTCACTGCTATTAAATCATGAGCCATCCTTCTGCATAACACTATTAACATCAGCTAACAAGCCACTCAAAGACATTGAAGTAGCATTAGTCTGCTTACTCAACCAACATCCCAAATTTGTCAGCTTTGTCAAGGCTGCTGCAGTTGCTACCCCAGGAGCTAATGCTGAGGCAGCTACAATTTCTCCAGGTTCCCAGAAAGATGACTGTACTCTCACAGTCAGCCCCAAATTGATGGATAGATCATTTATTTTGTTTACTTCGCTTCTTGTTATAAATCATAGTGAGATTGGGAGTTAGTAACGTAAGCCATCCAAGGCTACATAGCCTGCAATTAAATTTTGACAATATTCCTCTGCACACTTTACCTCCATTAATCAGAGAAAAAATTTCTACAGGCAAAGCAACTGGAAAAGAAAAAGAATGTGATACTTTAGGAGAGATATGACTATACAAGGCTGTAGCGTTTCTATACACAGGTAAAGTAGCATTTACATTCTGACCTTTTTGAGTGATGTTATAGGTACAATTATGCATTACACAAGCATCCATTATTACTGACCTATTTCGCTGGAACCTATCTTGGACCGCTGTCTGTAATGACACAAACATAACCTCTTCCTGTCATTTTTAGCTCAGCAGGTCCTTCCCATTCGCCTGAGTCCCAGTCTTTGTACAGTACTTTGATACCTTGCTGGTCCTGGTTATTCAGTCCTGACTGTAGCGATCGGTGATGGATTACAATAGGAGAACTAGTTCTATTTCCAGTTAAACGTAAAAAGTTCAACACATAAGTCACCTTTACTATTCTTTTGCTAGGAGGTAACATTTCTCCCCCCCCCCCCCTTTTTTTAAGGTTGCATGAGAGTGTTCTACAATTGCTTGACTTATTGGTGAATGCAGAATGCCAATAAGGTGTTGCACTCCCATCTGTAAAAACTGTCAGCCCATTTACCAGTGTGGTATTACACTTAGATTTTTCCTCTACACATTCTTGTTGCAAAAAGGTTATCAACCGATGGCCTGAATGATGAATTTTAATTTGTCTACTAAAGTTCGCCAAGGCCACTTGTAATTCTAAACTGTTCTGCATACTCCATTGTAAATATCGTTCTATCTGTAAATATCTGACTATTGTTTCAGGCTCTTTCCCATTCAATTCCTCTATCCGATCTTGACCTTTCGTGATTAACTGTGCAAACGTTTCTACTCTTGTTACAATCATCTTTGATGGCTGATTAGATAAGAACTGTCATTATATACTTTTTTAATTTGTCCAAATTGGTTTCAACCCATTGCATTATTAACCCAACAGGCTGAGAAAGCGCTATCGATGATCGAAAAATTGTCAGGCCACCTATATGCTACGCGATGTGCTTGTCTGTTGCTTACTGGATTTTTTTTATTTTTTTTTTTCAGTTTGGGGAGCTTTACTTTTAAAAGGTACTAATTGTGCTATTAGACCAAATGCCTGACACAGAATAACAAAAGCATACATATTGGATGATCATCAGGTTATCTATGAGCTTTTCTCTGAGTAATGGCTTTTTCAGTTTTGCCCAAAGTTTGTTGTGCATCACTCGTAAAAGTACGAGGTGCTGTTAAAGCCATGTCCTCCCTTAAGAAGATCAAGTAGTGGACTTAGTTCTGCATTAGTTATAGCCAAATAAGGTTTAACTCGATTGATTGTTTCTAGGAGCTTTTGTAAATTGTTTTAACTACTATTTGTGATTTGGCTTGCTGGGGTTCAATTGTGGCATTCAAAATTTTCCACTCAAAATATTTCCAGGTTTGAATTCTTTCAGGTGCAACTTGAAGGCCTATTTTCTCTAATACAATCTTCGAAATGGTATTAATTGAGCAACACAACTGCTTTGGGTGATATACACAGGTGGGAAAGGAATATAAACCATAGCTTGTATTTGTCCAGTAAAAGCAGAATTAATAACACCAGGTTACACAAAAAGACTTTGCAAAGTGACACTCGAATGACCTACTAACCAAAACACTTAAACCATTACAAATAGGACCAAAAGCTTGGAGCGATACCTTGTGAGTGTTTCAATTCCTTATTATTGAGGAGGCTGTGGAGAAGATCCAAGCAGGAGCATTTACTGTTGTCACACGTCTCCGCTGCATGCTGGGTTGCTGGTTTCCTTGGTTCTTTAATGTTAACGGTTTACTCCCTGGCTTCTTTTGTCTGTTTTTACCTGTATGGGAATTCTCAAGGCTGCAAATGCATTAACTTTTCTATTCCTTTGCAGTTTTTTACTCTCAGAAGATACTCCTTTTGGACACTTAAATCATGTCTTCATTAGTGTCTGGCTAAAATTCCCTTTACGGTTGTCTGCACTAGGACCCAGCAGTTGCTGATCTGATAAGGGGCACTGGAATGCAGAGTGTTCTTCATAAATTGTTACTCCCCTAGAGAGAGATAAGGACTCCCAAGCTGAAACAAAACAAAAAAACTTCACTTTCAAACAAAATCAGGAGTAAGGGGGGGACGGACGGACGGACGGACGGACGGGGGGGGAAACTCACACACAGCCACAAGGCTGGGGTTTTTCTTTTCTTTTTTTTTTGTTTTTTTTTTCTATGTTCTTTTTTCTATTTTTCTATTTTTTCTTTTTCCATTTTCTTTTCTGTTTTTCTTTCTATATTTCCTATTTTCTTTCTTTTTTCTATTTTTTTTTTCTTTCTAGGTATTTCAAAATCCTGTCATCTACAGCCTTTCACTTCAAAGGTCCCAGGTAAATCTACCTGTTTGCCGGCTTAATGGACGTTTGAGATTGAAAGGTCTCGGAGTTGCATTTTTAAGATTAATCAAAACAGAGGCTCAATATAACCAAAACCCAATTTGCAACTCTTACAAACATTTAAAGCGCTTTAGACACACACACGCATACACACACACAGAACCACTCTTTTGAGAGCTGGATTAATATACCTATACAATATTGTTTACGACCAGTCAATAGCATGATGGTATGAATATTTAAACTATACACAGTACCGAACACATACAACACTTAAATATGCACATATATTATAAAATAAGGTTTGTATCAATTGTTTAACAGGTAATAGTCTTTGGTTGTTACAGCATTTTCGTGGCAGAGGACTATCCTATGACAGCTGTGAATTATTCATGCATACGATGGAGCCGGTGGCTGTTTCGAGCACTGGGGCGGTGGGGAGCTTGGCGACGAAACAGTCAGTACTTTCTCTTTTTACAGCTTTTCAAATTTCTTTTATCGCTTCATAACTAACTGATTTCCAGCGAAGATCTGGTGTTTCCTCTGCCACACCATCTTCCTCCTCTGATTCCTCGCTATTATTTTCTGGTGTTGGATTTCAACATCAACATTCAGATCATCCTCAGGGGAGTTGTCATGCCCCATTTGTATTGTAGGGCCACAGACCTTCACAGGATATCCTGATTTTTCCTGGCATGTTATCTGGACCCTCTAGTTTTTGCGTAGCTACTGCTGCTAACTGTTTTTCTACCTTGTAACGTTTTACACAATTTGTAATCTCTCTCCAAGCTTTCATTAGTTTCTTTGCAGTTTTATCATCATCTATAACTGCCTCCCACAGGATGTTCCTAAATTTGCGCCATTCACTTTCCTCAAATACCTCGTCCGGATCCTTAAAGCATCCCTTAGTTTTTCTAAGGCAATGAGGCCCGCAAGTTGTTTGAGATATTGTGAGTCAAGTCCTCGCTTCTCTAAGAAGCTTTGTAATATTTCATAAGCCACTTCTTTATCCATTTCTGGTCAGAAAAAAAAAAAACTTATAAATTTATAAAGTCTTACATGCAGCCCTGTTCCGTCTTATCTCTCCAAAACCTTATGATGTCAGGTGGTGGATCCCTTTTGGACGATCCAGGCGTTCAGACTAGAGCGCAGCGATCCCTAACGAAATCATAAGCTCTTAGTCTTCGCCCTCCGGTCGCTGTATCCCGGCGCTTTTCCTGACTTCCTCGACTGACAAGGACCCCTCTGTTCGGGCACCAATTGTTGTGAGGGAGGTTCAGAGGCCCTTGTTTTTTGTTGAGGAAGGAAGACATGCACAACTCAATATGAGTTATAAGCAGGCTCCATTTATTGCCTTCAGATAGCTCAGTTATATACAGTGTGAGTTAATTATGCCTACTAGTCCTACTCTGATTGGCGAAGCCTAAGGGTTAGGTTTTTGCATGAGTCCTCCTACTTGCGGTTTCAGCTTAAGCTAGTTTTTCATTCTTTCTACAGCTAGTTCCCTAAGGTTATTTATGAAACTAGTCAAGGTCACAGTGTCCTTGCCAGTTCGCGCTATCAACATGATTGTGCAGCTTCTCGGTACTCCTCCATTCGGTCTATTGTGCAGGCCTATGCCTTGCCTGAATGTAGCATTTTTAAAGAGCCATGTCCTTGTTCTTCGAGTCATTCTCCAACAGACATGCAGTGTGATAATAATCTTTCCCTATTTTTCCCGAGACAGATGGAGGGGCAGGAAAGCTTCACATAAAACTTTTAATACCAGCATCTTTTGGTTCAGGTATGGATCTTGTGCCTCTCTGTCCTCCTGTAAAAGGGCATAGAGGACAAAGCAATCAGGCTTCTCCTTCAGGTCCCTCCCAAACTGAAGTTCATGCTAATGAAAAACTGATGAGAAGGTGAGGTATATCACAGGGCTGCTATGGTTGCCTGCTGGGATATGCCTTGATCAGCAAATCATCCAGGGACAGTCTTCTGTGCTCTTAAATACCGATCCATTACATCATATTACTCCGAGAACTTTTTGATAGTGGGGAAAGCATCCTGTTACCACCTAGGTTTCATTGAGAATCTGAAAGACCTTCTTCGATGAAGGAAGGGGAAATTCCCAATGGGAAAGTATGAATCCAGCAGATGGAAATCTGTAAACAGGCTTGAGCTTGGAGGCATGGAGCGAAGGAGTCAAGCGTTATAAATAATTTAGGATGATATTTGGATTTTAGGACTGGAAAAACACACTTCCTTCTTGTACAGAATGGGAAAAAATAGCAAAACATTCTGCTAACCCTGAAATGTCTTCTGTAACTTCTAAATGAGATTATTGCCAGGTGCAGACTGTAATGAATGGACATAATAGATGTGGAATGAGGCAGTATCTCGTCCTGTTTTGCGGAATCAAACCCTCTAACCCAAAATGAGTTATAAAGCAGTTATGTTTATTTCCAGCGCTGGGGTGCAAGGGGGTTCTCCTCCTAGCTTGCACACCGTATAGCTTAACAAGCAGCTACTTATAGTGTAAAGACATGCATAGGTATAAGTGCCTACTACATATTCATACCCTATCCCCGCTTCGTATTATAATTAGATCTGGAAAGTTCGCTCCAGTCTTGCGCCTGCATAGTGCCTCCTGATGGTCATGGGCTGGGGTCTTAGGGATGAAGTAGGAAATCTTCCTCAGGATGAATATATTTCTTTTTGAACTTTGTGCAAACTCAGTCTCCTCTGGCTGTTTTCAAACTCCTGAACCAAATGCAGCCAGCTTTCTGCATTCCAATGCCTACTTATCAGGAAACTGCTGCTAGCTGGCTCCTTCATTATCAACTTCCAAGGTCTTCAAGGCGAACAACGCCAAGCTCTAATGAACGCTCCCAGCCCCCCTTGTCTGTTTTCACACATCATTCCTTCCACTAGGTGTTACTAAGAACAGTCTGGCTCCATCTTCTTTACTCCTCCTATGAGGTATCTTTGATAAGTTTCCCCACATAGCCATCTCTTCTCCAAGCTAAATAGTCCCAGCTCTAAGCTTCTCCTTATATGACAGATGGTCTTGTGGAAGCAAAATAGTTAATGCCTCATAGGCCTTTGCAGGCCTCACTAGAAACATTTGCAGCTAATGGTCTTACCAGTCAGCAAGATTTCATTAACAAAGGAGTGGATTATTCATAAAAGGATGCACTGTCTAGACCCTCCTTACCTGAAGAATTCCAGTCGATGTTTTTATTTACCATATCCTGCTTACCTGACACAGGTTTGGCAAAGAACCCGGCTGTATAACCTAAACTCTCTAACTGCCCCATTTGCACAGGGTTCATATCAGCACAGTCTCCCACTGCTGCTCTGTGTTCTCTCCTATACCTATAGTGATAAACTGCTTCTGTTCTCATCTGGTCTAAATTGTGATTCCAATTATTCCATGACACTCCAAACCCTTAGTCATTTTTGTGGCTCTTTGCTGGACTCACTCCAGTATCCCCGCATCTGTCTTGTACTGGGGAGCCCAGAACTGGATACAGTACTTGAGCTGCAACCTCAGCAGTGCTGAGTAGAGAGGAAAGATCTCCTCCCTTGACTTGCTGACAATGCTCTTCCTAATGCAGCCCCAGATCCTGTTGGCTGCCTTTGCCATGAGAGTGCATTGGTGGCTCATGGTCAGATTCTTGTCCACCAGCATACTCAGGTCCTTTTCTGCAGAGCTGCTTTCCAGCTGGTCAGCCACTAGCCTGGTACTGGTGGATGGGTTTATTCCATACCAGGTGCAGGACACGGCATTTCCCTTTGTTGAACTGCCTCTTTCTCCATCCTGTTGAGGTCCCTCTGAATGTCAGCACAACCACCTGGTGTATCAGCCACTCCTCCCAATTCTCTGTCATCTGCAGACTTGCTGAGAATGCACTCTGTCCCAAGATCCAGGTCAGAAAAGAAGAGGTTAAACAGTATGGACCCCAGTACTGATCCCGGTGTGGGGAGTGGGGGTGTGTTGTTCTGTTTTGAACTGTTTTGTTCATTTTGAGGTCTCTTCTGTCCGCATCACTTTGCACCCTCTGGTGACAATCATATAGTTTAGAAAATCAAATTACACAGAGTTGTCCTCTAATTCTAAATCTATAGCCTTAAAATATAATTCATCATTAGGGACTGTATACTCAGTCCACAAGATACAAGGCAAGCTTAGATGTGAAGTCTTTGCTAGCAGTGGACAAAGAACAAGAAAGAAACAAAAAAACCCTCCATCTGCCACAGGGAAAAACTACTCTGGTCAGTCAGTTTAAACCAAATCAGGTGTTTCATTGATTTAAGAGCAACACATGACTGGAAAATGGGAAACATAACTCTCAGTTTTAAAAAAGGAGAAAAGGAAGACCCAGGGAACTCCAGGCCAGTCAGTCTCACCTCTGTGCCTGGCAAGATCATGGAGCAGATCCTCCTGGAAACTCTGCTGAGGCACATGGAAAATAAGGAGGTTATTGGGGACAGCCAACATGGCTTCAATAAGGGCAAATCGTGCCTGAACAAATTTGGAGGCCTTCTATGACGGGGCTGCAGCATTGGTGGATAAGGGAGTAAGATATTCTTGTCTCTAAATAGGAGAGATACAGTTTTGACGGATGGAGCACTTGGTGGAAAAGGAATTGGCTGGATGGTTGCACTCAAAGAGTTCTTGTAAACCACTCAGTGTCCAAGTGGAGACTGACGACGAGTGGCGTTCCTCAGGCGTTGGTATCGGGATCAATGTTGTTTATCATTTTTGTCACAGACATGGACAGTGGGACTGAGGGCACCCTCAGCTAGTTTGCCGATGACACCAAGCTGTGTGGTATGATCGACACACTGGAGGGAAGGGATATCATCCAGAGGGACCTGGACAAGCTTGAGAGGTGGGCCTGTGCAATCCTCATGACGTTCAACAAGGCCGAATGCAAGGTCTTGCAACCTGGATCAGGGCAATCCCAAGCACAAATACAGGCTGGGTGGAGAATGGATTGAGAGAAGCTCTGAAGAGGACTTGGGGGTACTGGGGGGTGAGAAGCTCAACGTGAGCTGGCAATGTGTGCTTGCAGCTCAGAAAGTCAACTGTGTCCTGGGCTGTATCCAGAGAAGTGTGAGCAGCTGGTCAAGGGAGGGGATTCTGCCCCTCTACTCTGCTCTTGTTAGACCTCGCCTGGAGTCCTGTGTTCAGTTCTGGAGTCCTCAGCACAGGAAGGACATGGAGCTCATATCCATCCATGGCAGCACTCCCGTTGTGGGAGTGATCCCAGCACATCTCTGTGATCCCCATGAGATTGTATCCCTGCAACTGCACACCGACCTTAAATTCTTTCTGTTTGTTCCCCATGCTGCATGCATCAGTGTACAGGCACTTCAGTGAGGCACGCAGTCATGATGGTTTCCCAGGAAAAGGGTGAGAGCTTCCCCCACAATACTGTCCTCCTGGCACTTCCTTATTTGTGTGCATATGCCTGGGGTGAGCTCCCTTGTGTCCTGTTTTGTTCATTTTGAGGTCTCTTCTGTCCACATCACCTTGCACCCTCTGCTTAACAAGTCAGTTCGCCACTTTCTTGCTTGACTATGGGTTGTCCTCTCCCTCCCCTGTCATTCCTAGTTTAAAGCTCACCTCATCAGGTTGGCCAGCCTGTTGGCAAAGATGGCTTTGCCCCACTTGGTCAGGTGGATCCTGTCTTTCCCTATCAGTCCTTTATTCTCAGAGGGCCCTGTGGTCATTAAAGCCAAATGTCTATCAGTAACACCAGCTGTGCTGCCAGTTGTTGATCCCCACAATCCATCTGCTCCTCCTCAAGCCCTTCCCCTTCATCAATAGGATCAGGTAGAAAACCACCTGGGCCCCCATACCTTTGACCCTCATCCCCAGATTCATGATATACTTAAGGTTTCCCATGGCAGTATCATTGGAGCACATGTGGAAGAGCAGCAGAGGGTAATACCCTGAGGGCCAGACAAGGATCAACAGTCTCTTAGTTCCAGATCCGAGCCCCCAGCAAGCATCAAACCTCCCTAGAGAGTAGATGGGGGCTTCTGTCCCCCACAGGAGAGAGTCATCCACTAGTATCACTAGCTGCTTCCTCCCGCTGCTGCTGCATGGTTCAGTCTCAGCTGGCTCCAATGTTTCCTCAGACAGAGCTTCCAGTCCCTCATCTGTTACCAGGGCCCTGCACTTATTCTGTAGTTTCAGATCTGTGGGTGAAGTAAGAGTCTTCCTCCTGTTGCCAGAAGTCGCAAGCTTCTGGCCTTTGCCATCATGGGAGTCTCTATTTGCCACCTCAGTGAGTACAGACTCTGGTTGCTCTTTCTGTGCAGGTGGGGGCTTAGGCTCTTTTTTCTGCAGGGTGTTGAGAAGATCCTTTCTGTCTCTTTTTTTCATCATCCTTATTGCTCTGCACTGATATTGACATATTGGAGCAAGTCCAGAGGTGGGCCACCAAGATGCTCAGGGGACTGGAGCACATGACATAGAAGAAAAGGTTGAGGGAGCTGGGTTTGTTCACTCTAGGTAAGAGAAGGCTTAGAGAAAACTTATTGTTTGTCTACAGCTGCCTGATGGGAGTATACAGTGAAGACTCTTCTCACAGCTGCATGGTAGTAGGACAAGAGGCAATGGATACAAGTTGGAACATGGGAAATTCTGATAAAGTATTAGGAAAAATATTTTTTACCGTGAGGGTGGTCAAATACTAGAACTGGTTGCCCAGTGAGGCTGTATCATCTACAGCCTTGGAGGTTTTCAAGACCTGACAAGTCCTGGAGCAACCTGACCTGCTTTGCATAGAGGTTAGACCAGGTGACCTCCAGAGTTCTCTTCCAATCCACATTATCCTGTGGTTCTAACCTTTTTTAACATGGTCTTTATAAAAAATGTTTATGTCAAGAGAACCTGTAAGCAAGTGAGCCAGGTCTTCCTATGAAGAGATCTTTAAAGCCTAATAGTTCTTTATAGAAATTACTGACATAGCCTTTGAACAATTAAGAACTGGGTACAAGTATCACTGAAGTATCAGTTTAAGTGAATAAATATTTATGCAAATATAATGTGTTGCTGGATTATAATTGTGTTAAAAGTTACATAGAAAGTTTCTGAAAAGCAAAATATTAGTAGTTTAGTAGTATACTTAAAATTTTGTTATGATGAGGTTAATTTAAATTGTTGACAAAAATTTTAGTGGACAGATGCCAATAATCCAATGTTAGTGTAATAGGAAAACACACCCTCTCTGGAAACCATTCCTAGCCTAATACTTGAACGAGCCACAATAAGAGCGGAATTTAAATGCTTTCCGTTAGAGAAAGCTCCTAGAAGCTATGCTAAAGCACATGGTGCACAGGGAGGCGATTAATGGCAGCCAGCATGGCTTCACCAGGGGCAAAGCCTGTCTGACCAACTTGGTAGCTTTCTGTGATGGGGTGCAGCAGTGGACATGGGTAAGCCGACAGATGTGATCTATCTAGAATTCTGTAAAGCCTTTGACACGGTCTAAACTGGAGAGAGATGGATTTGATGGGTGGACGTACGGCAGATAAGAAACTGGTTGGATGGTTGTATTAAAAGAGTAATGGTCAATGGCTCAAAGTCCAGATGGACATTCGTGACAAGTGGTGTCCTTCAGGGGTCCGTACTGGGACCGGTGCTGTTCAATATCTTTATCAATGATATTGACAGTGAGATTGAATGCACCCTCAGCAAGTTTGCAGATGACACCAAGCTGAGTGGTGCAGTTGCCACACCGGAAGGACAGGATGTCATCCAGAGGGACCTGGACAGGCTGAAAAAGTGGGCCTCTGAGAACCTCATGAGATTCAACAAGGCCAAGTGTAAGGTCCTACACCTGAATCAGGGCAATCCCCATTTTCAGTACACGATGGGGGATGATGTGCTTGAGAGCAGCCCTGCAGAGAAGGACTTGGGAGTGCTGGTCGATGAGAAGCTTGACATGAGCCGGCAATGTGTGCTTGCAGCCCAGAAAGCCAACCGTGTCCTGGACTGCATCAAAAGTAGCGTGGCCAACAGGTTGAGGGAAGTGATTCTGCCCCTCTTCTCAGCTCTTATGACACCGCACCTGGAATATTGTGTCCAGTTCTGGAATCTTCACTATAAGAAGGATATGGAACTCTTGGAACAGGTCCAGAGGAGGGCTACAAAGATGATCAGAGGGCTGGAGCACCTCCCATACGAGGACAGGCTGAGACAGTTGGGCTTGTTCAGCCTGGAGAAGAGAAGGCTCCAAGGAGATCTTATAGTGATCTTCCAGTGCCTGAAGGGGGCCTACAAGAAAGCAGGGGAGGGACTGTTCACAAAGGCTTGCGGTGATAGGACGAGGGAGAATGGGTATAAACTGGAAAGGGGCAGATTTAGGCTAGACATAGGGAAGAATTTCTTCACCATGAGAGTGGTGAGACACTGGCACAGGTTGCCCAGGGAAGCTGTGGCTGCCCCATCCCTGGAGGTGTTCAAGGCCAGGTTGGATGGGGCCTTGGGCAGCCTGATTTAGTGGGATGTCCCTGCCCATGGCAGGAGGTTTGGAACTAGATGATCTTTAAGGTCCCTTCCAACCCTAACTATTCTATGATTCTATGATTCTGTTTGAAGGCTGAGGTCTGCATTGGCTGCAGCAGCCATGAGATGGTTGAGTTTAAGATCCTGAGAGAGGTGAGAAAGACAAATAGAATCACAACCCTATATGTAAGGAGAGCAGTTTTCACTTTGTTCAGGTATCTCCTTGGCAGGATCTCATGGAGGACTGCTCTGCAGGGCAATGGGGCCAAGGAGAGGTGCATAATCTTCAAGGACGGCCTCCTCAGAGCTGAAGTTGTTTCTTATGGTGTGGAAGAAGTCAAGCAAGTGTGGAAGAAGGCCAGCGTGGATGAACAGGGAACACATGACTGAGCTCAAATAAAAGAAGGAAGCACACAGAAGGTGGAGACAAACATGGGATACCTGAATGGAATATAGAGACATTGCCCAGGAGTGCAGGGATGAAGTTAGGAAAGCCTAAGCTCAACTTAAGTTGGAACTAGAGAAGAATATGAAGGGCAACAAGAAGGATTCTATAGGTACACTGGAAGTAAAAGGAAGGCTAAGGAAAACAGAGGCCCACTGCTCAATGGGGCAAGGGACCTGGTACCAAAGGACACAGGAATGATTGTTGTATTAAGTGTCTTTTATTTGCTGCAGTTTTCACTGGTAAGGCTTATCCTCAGGCCTCACAGGTCCCTGAGCCTAGTGACAGAGTCTGGGGGAGTGAAGCACTTCTCATAGTAGAGAAAGATACAGTTAATTACCACTTGAAACAGTTTGACATATACAAGTCCATGGGATCAGTTGGGATTCTCTAAGACAGCAAAAGGAGTTGGCTGATGCCATTGTGATGTCATTCTTTGAAAGGTCATGTTGATCGGGGGAGGTTCTGAATGTTTGGTAAAAGCAAATGTCACACCCACTTTCAAGAAGGGCAAGAAGAGGAATCCAGGAAACTACAGGCCTGTCACCCTCACTGCCGTCTCCAGGAAGCTTATGGAACAAATCCTTCTCAAAGACATTTCCAAGTACATGAGGGACAAGAAGGTGACTGGCAACAGGCAGCATAGATTTATGAAATCATGCCTGACAGATTGCTTTCTATGATGAGATGACTGGCTATATAGACAAGGAGAGAGTAGTGGATCTTATTTGCCTTGATTTTAGTATGGCCTTTGACGTGGTCTTCCATAGTATTCTTATAACCAAACTAGTGAGATATAGACTGGATAAGTGGACAATAAAGTGGGTGGAACTTGGGCTGGCTCAAAGGGTACAAATCCAGCAGTACTACTCAGTAGCAGTCCAACTTGAATCATAGAATCATAGAATCACTAGGTTGGAAGAGACCCACTGGGTCATCGAGTCCAACCATTCCTAACACTCCCTAAAACATGCCCCTCAGCACCTCGTCCACCCATCCCTTAAACACCTCCAGGGAAGGTGACTCAACCACTTCCCTGGGCAGCCTGTTCCAGTGCCCAATGACCCTTTCCGTGAAAATTTTTTTCTTGATGTCCAGCCTGAACCTCCCCTGGCAGAGCTTCAGGCCATTCCCCCTTGTCCTGTCCCCTGTCACTTGGGAGAAAAGGCCAGCTCCCTCCTCTCCACAACCTCCTTTCAGGTAGTTGTAGAGAGCAATATGGTCTCCCCTCAGCCTCCTCTTCTCCAGGCTAAACAACCCCAACTCTCCCAGCCGCTCCTCATAAGACTTGTTCTCCAGCCCCCTCACCAGCTTCTCTGGACATGCTCTAGAGCCTCAGCATCCTTCTTGTGGTGAGGGGCCCAGAACTGAACACAGTACTCAAGGTGCGGTCTCACCAGTGCCGAGTACAGAGGGAGAGTAACCTCCCTGGAACTGCTGGTCACACCCTTTCTGATACAAAGCAAGATGCCATTAGCCTTCTTGGCTGCCTGGGCACATTGCTGGCTCATGTTGAGTCAGCTGTCAACCAACACCCCCAGGTCCTTCTCCTCTAGGCAGCTTTCTAGTCAGACTTCTCCTAGTCTGTAGCACTGCATAGGGTTGTTATGCCCCAAGTGCAGGACCCGGCATTTGGCCTTGTTAAACCTCATGCCATTGGTCTCAGCCCAGTGGTCCAGGCTGTTCAGATCCCCTTGCAGACCCTCCCTACCCTCCATCAGATCCACGCTTCCACCCAGCTTAGTGTCATCTGCAAACTTGCTAAGGGCGCACTCAATGCCTTCATCCAGGTCATTGATAAAGACATTGAACAGGACTGGACCCAGTACTGATTCTTGGGGAACCCCACTTGTGACTGGCCTCCAGCTGGAGTTAACTCCATTTACCACTACTCTCTGGGCCCGGCCATCCAACCAGTTTTCAGTAACTTGCAATCAGTTTTCCGTGGTGCCCCTTAAGGGTCAATACTTGGCCAATACTGTTTAATGCCTTTATGAATGACCTGGATGATGGGACAGAGCGCACTCTCAGCAAGTTTGTGGATGACACCTAATTGGAGGGGAAGCTCAATATGCTGTAGGTCAGAAGGTGGGCTGCTTTTCAAAGGAACCTCAGCAGGCTTGAAAACATCTGACAGGAACCTGATAATGTTCAACAAAGGGAAATGTCAAGTCCTCAGTGGGGATGGAATGGGAGTCAACTAGCTAGAAAGCAGCTTTGCAGAAAAGGACCTTGGAGTCCTGGTAGACAAAAAGTTGAATATGAGCCAGCAATGTGCCCTTGAAGCAATGAAGACCAACAGCGTCCTGGGCTTTATTAGCAAAAGTGCAGTCACCAGTTCAAGGAAAGCAATCCCTCCCCTCTATTGAGCACTGGTGAGGCCACATCTGGAGTGCTGTACCCAGCTTTTGTCTCCCCAGTACACAACAGACATGGACATACTGGAGCAAGCTCAGCAGAGGGCCACCAAAATGGACAGATGGCTGGAGCACATGATATATGAAAACTGCTTGAGGGAGCTGGACTTGTTCAGCCTGGAGAAGAGAAGGCTTGGGAGACCTTATTGCTTTCTTTAGCTACCTAATGGGCCAGACTCTGCTTGGAAACATTCAGCACAAGGACAAGTGGCAATGGTCACAAGTTGGAAAGTGAGAAAATCTGATTAAACATAAAGAAAAAAATTCACCACGATGTTGTCAAAACACTAGAACAGGAACCCAGAGAGGCTGTGGGATCTCCATCCTTGGAGATATTCAAATCTCAACTAAACAAGGTCCTGAGTGATCTGTGTGAGTGTTAGGTTACTTGTGTTTTTACTAAATGGAAATTTTAGCATTAAGATGGAGGGCCTTGCTGAATTGAACTTATAACAGTCTTGCAAAATATGATTGCATAAGCTGTTTGTCACTAAGAAATGGCTGAACAAGTAGTTTGGAGAAGAGAAATGTTATCTCCTGGTGTCTTTCTGGTACAGTACAAGATATACTTAGGAATGTAAGAACTTATAAACAACAGATTGGGTAAAGAAATATAATATGTAAAAAGCCTAGTAACAGCCTTGTTATAGCTTTGGGATAGCTTGTAAATTTGGGGAGAGGGTGGTCTTGTCCTGGAAGAAACAGTATATAAACTTCTTTGGTTTTCGACAAAGGTTGAGCACTTTCCTTCTTGTCAGAAGGAGACACTTCCGCGACTGCAATCACGAATAAATGAATAAATAATGCTGCTTCACAAGATGCATGCCTCAGTTTACCTGTTCAACTCATGAGCGTTTCTTACACCTGCTCTGAGGACGAGGTTGTCTTAGAGACCTTCAGAGGTCCTTTCCAACCTATATGGTTTTATGACTGAAAAATCAATAGGTTACTTTCATCTCAGAAGGACAGGAAGATGAGCTCACAGGTAAGAAACATGAACATGCACTTTGCATCTTTATCAGGGGCCTGTCAGAGTAGCTAGAACTGTCACCAACAGACTTCCATCAAAAAGTCTGATGCTTCAAGTCAGGCATGCTTTGTTTTGAAAACAGGGGGACAGAAATGAAAGTGCTCTGCTAAGTAACAGTGCATATGCAATTTATAAATACATTTTCTCCCATGATGCAATTGTTCTATAAAATACAGCAGCTCTAATTGGCAGAAATTTGAAATACAATAAAAGAGTTCAGTAATGAGATTTTCCTGGTAGAATGTCAGACAACATTTTCAGATCTATGTTCAAGCTCAAATAAATGCTATATAGAAGGCTATTGTGAATATGACATTTGGGGGAACAGAAGGTCAAAGTAGCAACTATATTCATAACATTTAAAACTTTTAGGTCTTTAATTAGAAGTCTCTTTTTAGAATGTGGATAAAGAACTCTTCATTTGTTCAATGTAAATACAATTTCACAGCTCACATATAACAATAACTCGATTTTTGTTATGGATTTAACCAGTAGGTTCAAGTATCTGCCTTAAATTTTAATTTTTGATTATGTTTTTGTGGGTTTGGGGGGGAGGGCGAAAGGGGAAGGAGGCTAAAACTCACAAATTAGGGCAGGGGTGTTGGTAGAGTGAGATGCCTGGAAATTAAAACAGTAGTCTTCAAATCAGTGTTAAATTTCACATTCTGAGATATACAAACTGGTTAAGATACATATATAAGCCAAACAAAAAACTTCACACAAATCAAGAGTCCTGAAAAGTTAACTAAAGTTCTGCTAACTTTGTGAATGTCACACGGTCCTTTATGAGTTTCAGTGAAACAATTCAGTGAGCAAAGTTTCTTAATGCATGAGAGTGGAACAATCTGACCCTCAGGGTATGACTGGCTTTCATTAATGCCTTGAAACCAAATACTATGGGAATAAGCTATATGTCTTATATAAACCTTGGGTGGCTACATACAGAGTTAAAACTGTAGGATTGAGGATTAAGACTGAGTATGCAGAAACCAGGACCTCAGTGGACAGTATTTCTTCTTTACAGAGTTAAAAACCACAAATCACAATGGACATTTAATAAGTCCTCTTTTCTAGGATGCAGCTCAAAAAACAATATTATATAGTACTCAAAATAAAAAGTATGAAATCCCTTTCTACTGCAAACCTTTTCTGGCAGTTGAGACTCAACCTCTTTTTTCAGTCTCCTTAGCAAAAAGGGCCGGAGCACTTTGTGGAGATGACAGATGGTCAAGATAGTCTCATTTAAGTCCACCTAGAAAATCTTATAAAGGACACAACAAGGCAACTCAGTGTGTTATGTGATGTCTCTGTGATTAGGTAAAAGATTATTTATCGTTATAAATGTTTGCAGTAACTACTTTTTCTGTTACAACTATATTGACTCAGAGTCCAGAAAGAGACACTTTAATGAAGATTTTTAAAGCTGAAAAAAGGTGGCTTTTAAGTATGCTAATTCTCTGAGCACAAAGGAGAGTTCAAAGACTATTTCTAAAACATGGCCTCCATTTTCTTTCCATCCTAATGGTATGTTTCTAACAAACTTTAAGCAAACAGTTGCAGTACCCTGTATTAGGTTCATTTATAGATCCCAGTGTGCAAAGACAAGACCACTAAATCAAGGTTAAATCAAAGATGTTTCATTGTTCAAATAACCTATTACACCTGGCTACATAAAAACTTATCAGCTTACCAACCCGTGGATTGGTGTCATTCACCAAGCAGGAGGAGATGGAGCATGGTGCTCCGGTCAGAGTCGAGAAGTACTGCACCTTCAGGGTGTCCCCTGGTAAAAGGCGTGCATGTAGTCCTTCTCCCCTCTCACTGGTCCAGCCCAGCTCCTTTCATCTTCCTCTTGGGGAATGGCAAAGAATTAGCAGCATCACCCACCCCTTGCGTGGCCAGCACACAAGCAGCTGAGTGCCACCTTGTTGTTTGTCTCATGCTAACAGTGATTACACCACCATGCCCTGTTCTCATAACAATTATACAGGTATTTATGACAAAATGCATACTTCTCAGAATTCATTTATGTACATACACTGCCCTCTAGTGGTTTTTAGGTGAAAGCTCTGGGTCTAACTCAAAGGTGACCTTTTCACTTTTCCTGGCTGCACATATTCCTTGGGCTCTGCTTCAAGGTCTTGTAAATACCAAGCAGTTCCAACCAATTTTCTACTTTTTTATCTGATTCCCTGCCTGTTATCTGCCTAGTTAATTACAAACAGTCATAGACTTTCTCACCGCAAGCTGGCTAAAATTATTACTTAAGCTAATTCACTACTTCAAAATTCGAGTGTACAATACTTTAACAACATATATATATCATTTGTGTGTATATATATATATATATCATGTCCAACAATGGACCATTATTTATTATCTCTGATACATACCCTTTCTCCAGTTATGGCAAATGGAGCATTGAATCACTGTTCAAAGGTGCTGCAGCTCTTGAAAATGGTAAGGAGAAGGAAGGTGAGAAGAGCCCAGAGTTCAGGTAATTTCTTCTGAAGTGGAGTTGCAGTCAACAGTATCCTCCTAGGAGCCACATAATGAGTGTTCAAGTCCTGGGTCAGCTTGCAGTGATGGTTCTTCATTAGATGGCCTTCATCTACTATCATGTATTTCCACTGAATCTGCAAGAAGAAGAAAAGCTGGTAAAGAAAAAGCAGATCATATATCATCAGAATTAGAACCTATCTCCCAGAAGGCTTAAAACAAGAACATTTAAAAAGTGAAACATCAGTCATTTTTGTTGAATGACTGGAAACCCAAATCTGACCGTATCAAATCATTAGTGGCCTTCCAAGCCTCAAGAGGTGAAACAAATACTAGGTATGCTACATCTGTAAATAAGCTTGCATCAGCAAACAGCTGAATCGCCTCACTTCTTGGGAGTTCGGGAGACTGGCACCATAAGGTGAGAATTTGTCTTACTGGGGAAGAAAAAGAACATGAGAAATTAAAACAAAACTGTCAGAAAGAAGAAACTAGACAGGATGCAAAGGCATTTTCAGACAAAATAATTGAATTCTCTCAAAAGATAGCAACCTTGAACTTTGCTTTGATTCAGTTAATCCTTTTCTTCTAAACCCAAAATGAAGCAACATAATTAAAGACATCTCAGTCACTGCATCTTCTGAAATAAAACTTTAATGCAGTCAGAGCAAGTGTTGAAAGAAAACTGCAATGGTTTTTATTACTTTCTGTGCTAATACATGGCCAGCTAACCTATACTCCATAGGATGATTTTGATGGGACACTGCTTGAACCTCAGCACATCAGTGATTGAGGCAGTTCTTTAGTTCAGTCCTTTCAGACACTGTGTGTGAGCTATTTAGAAGTTTTTGTTGTTGCTGTTTTTCCTTTTTAAAAAGCAAATATTGCCTCACTGTTTTGCGGAATCAAACTCTATAACCCAAAATGAGTTATAAAGCAGGTGTGTTTATTTCCAGCACTGGGGTGCAAGGGGGTTCTCCTCCTAGCTTGCACACCATATAACTTAACAAGCAGCTACTTATAATGTAAGACATGCATAGTTATAAGAGCCTACTACATATTCATAACATTTCCCGCTTTGTATTATAATTATTTGTATTATAATTACATTTCTTCTTGGAGGGGAAAATACTCTTTCCAAATTCCCTACAGTTTTACAATCAGTTTTGTTTCTTTGTTTTTTTTTTTGTTGTTGTTGTTTTTTGTTTTGTTTTGTTGTTTGGTTTTTTTGTCTTGGTCTTCTTGGAGAGGTGCCTGTAAAACTGTCAAAGCAGACCTTTCCATGATGCAGGAAGATACTGGACTATTCGGGGGGTACTGTCCGAGCCCGCATCCCATTCCTGTGTTTGAGGGGGAGGCTTAGGCAAATCAGGTAAATCTTGTTCTGGTGTCCAGAGAATTTTATTTATTCTAGTGCACCTTGCTCAATACTGCACATCACACAACACCACCTCAGTTTAGCTTTAAATTCTTTGTTATTTTCCTGCTCAAGGGCAAGTACCATAGGGTCCTGTGGTGGCAAAATCCCACAGTCCCTTTGCCACTCTGGATGGTTTCAGAGGGTGAAAAACACTTCATTCCACTTTCCCTCTCTCCTTGAAACAACATTAGTTGCAAAACTGTACTGCAATTATCTTCTTACTCATTGAGCCCCCGGCTCCCCATACCAGTTCCTTCCAGTGCTGTAATATGCATCCTAAGGGGCTTGCCTGAGGAAATTCTTGCTCGGTTTTGCCCCCATTATTCTACCTTCTGGCTCTGCCTTTCTCTAACTTCCACAAACCGTTTAAACACTTACAAATGGCCTGTCTCTTAAGTTCTCAGGGACTTCCTAGAAGACTAACAACAACAATTCCCATCTACAGATTACAGACACTCAGGACAATAGAGTGATCCCAACCTAGCTGAATAGCGCAATAAAACCTTATGATAGTCTGAACACCAAATCTGATCCGTTCCCGCAGCCTGCAGAAGTCTGGCCCCCCTGTCCATGCAAACCTTTTTGCTTTTACACTTCCAAATTATTTTTTTCTCTCGCACAGAACACTTAATTCACATTATGGGAGGGAGAGGGTTAACTCTCACACACAGCACCTAACTCGGCAGAAGATTAAAACCACTCCGAATAGATGTTGCCACCCAGACAGAGCCTCAGTGGGTCCATGCAGCTCCCCAGAGCCTGAGCCGTAGGCAGTGCCCTCCTCCTACACTAGCTCATGCCTCTGGCACTGGCTCCACTTGTGGAAGCTGTGCTCATGTAGGGGAACTACTTCGCATGGTGGCAGAGCTGAGGGAGGAGGTGAATAGACTAAGGACCATCAGGGAATGTGAGAGGGAGATAGATCACTGGAGCAGCGCCCTCTCACCAAATCAGCAGGATGCTGGAGTTAGTGCGGCTGAGCAACTCCCACCTGCAAACTGTAAGGTTGGGGGAACAAGAGATGGGGAATGGGAGCAAGTTCCTGCCCAGCACAGGAAACCTGCTCCCCCCACCCAGACAACAAACTCTCAGATCCCCCTGAGGAATAAATATGAAGCACTGCAGGTAGAACCCATCCCTAAGGATGAAGAAGATGGATCCCACAGCCTAGAAACATTCCCTAGGCTGCGCCATCCTCAGAAGACCATAAAAACATCCTCAGTAAATAAGAAGAGGAGAGTGATCGTCTTAAGGGATTCCCTTCTAAAAGGAACGGAGGGACCCATCTGCAGACCGGACCTGCTCCACAGAGAGGTCTGCTGCTTGCTGGGGGCATCAGTGAAGGATGTTACTAGAAAACTACCTTCCTTGGTGAAAGAGACAGATTGCTACCCTCTAGTAGTATTTCAAAGAGGCAATGATGACTTACAGTGCAGAAAGCTGAAAGCCATCAAGAGAGACTTTAGGACTCTAGGGAGAATGCTGGAAGGCTCTGGGGCACAAGTAGTGTTTAGCTCCATTCCAATGCTAAGGAATGAGAAGCAGAAGGTCAAAGAGAAACAGTTGATTAATGCCTGGCTCCAAGCCTGGTGTGAGGAGAAAGGCTTTGGGTTCTTTGATCATGGGGTGACCCACCCACCCCCAGGCTTTCTTACTAGGAATGGGACACGCTTGTCTCCTAGGGGGACTGAAGTCCTTACTAAAAATCTAGCCAGGCTCCTAAATAGAGCTTTAAACTAGATGTGAAGGAGGAAGGGGACAAGACCAGGTTAGTCAGGAGTGAGCCTGGAATTGGGACTCCAGTAACTGAGATATGGTGTGCTGGAGAGGACCGACAGTACATCACCTCAGAGCAAGTGGGGGCGATTATACCTGGGGACAGTAAGCATGAAACTGGCACTGTGGAGTTAGTTATTCCAAGGACCAGTCAATCAGGAATGAACTCTATTCCCTTTATGAGGGCTGAAAGTTTGCCAGCCCAGCTGAAGTGCATTTACACCAATGCACGCAGCATGGGCAATAAGAAAGAAGAGTTGGAAGCTGTTGTAGGGCAAGGTGACTATGATGTCGTTGCCATCACAGAAATGTGGTGGGATGACTTGTATAACTGGAGTGCAGCCATGGAGGTGTTCAGAAGGCTGGTTGGCAAAGTCCCATGGGAGACAGTCCTTAAGGGCAAGGGAGCCCACGAGTGCTGGGCGCTCTTCAAAAATGAAATCCTAGAAGCTCAGGAGCAAGCCATCCCCATTTTCCGGAAAAGGAGCCGGCAGGGGAAAAAACCACTTTGGTTGAGTAGGGAGATCTTGAGAGATATCAAAAAGAAGAGGAATGTCTATGAGCTTTGGAAGAAGGGACAGGTGTCTTGGGTGGACTACAGGGAGGAAGTGAGATCATGCAGGGGAAAAAATCAGGAGGGCTAAGGCCCAACTAGAAATCAAACTGTCTAAGTCTGTGAAAGATAATAAAAAAATCTTTCTACAAATACATCAACAAGAAAAGGAGGACTAGGGAGAATATTCAGTCCCTATTGGATGCAGAAGGTACAACAGTGACAGTGGATAAGGACAAGGCTGAGGTACTTAATGCCTTCTTTGCCTCAGTCTTTAATAGCAAGGAAAGTTGTTCCCTCTGTGTACAAACCCAGGAGTTAGAGGAGCAGAATGAGGCTCCCATGATCCAAGAGGAGGCGGTTAGAGACTTGCTTGCACAGCTAGACACCCTAGTCTATGGGGCCGGATGGGATCCACCCAAGAGTATTGAAGGAGCTGGCAGATGCCCTTTCCAACCCCCTATCCATCATCTTCCAGCGGTCCTGGCTGACTAGGGAAGTTCCACTGGACTGGAGGCTGGCTGATGTTGTACCCATCTACAAGAAGGGTTGCAGGGAAGATCCAGGGAACTACAGGCCTGTCAGTCTGACCTCAATGCCAGGGAAAGTCATGGAACAGGTGATCTTGAGTGCTATCATGAAGCACATGCAAGAGAAATGGGTGATCAGGCCCAGTCAACACGGGTTCATGAAAGGCAGATCTTGCCAAACTAACCTGATCACCTTCTATGACAAAGTGACTCGACTAATGGATGAGGGAAAGGCTGTGGATGTAGTCTTCTTGGACTTCAGTAAAGCCTTTGACACAGTTTCTCACAGCATTCTGCTTCAGAAACTGTCAGCCTCTGGCCTGGACAGGCGCACGCTCTCCTGTAGAAACATTTTATTTTATATTAATCTCCTCACTCTCCTGGGTTGAAAACAAGTTGGATGGCCAGGCCCAGAGAGTGGTGGTAAATGGAGTTAACTCCAGCTGGAGGCCAGTTACAAGTGGGGTTCCCCAGGGCTTGGTACTGGATCCAGCCCTGTTCAGTGTCTTTATCGATGACCTGGATGAAAGTATTGAGTGCAACCCTAGCAATTTTGCAGATGACACAGAGCTGGATGGAAGCATGGATCTGATGGAGGGTAGGGAGGGTCTTCAAGGGGATCTGAACAGCCTGGACCGCTGGGCTGAGACCAATGGCATGAGGTTTAACAAGGCAAAATGCCGGGTCCTGCACTTGGGACATAACAACCCTATGCAGTGCTACAGAGTAGGGGAAGAATGGCTAGAAAGCTGCCTAGAGGAGAAGGACCTGGGGGTGTTGGTTGACAGCTGACTCAACATGAGCCAGCAATGTGCCCAGGTGGCCAAGAAGGCTAATGGCATCTTGACTTGTATCAGAAATTGCGTGACCAGCAGTTCCAGGGAGGTTATTCTCCCTCTGTACTCAGCACTGGTGAGACCGCACCTTGAGTACTGTGTTCAGTTCTGGGCCCCTCACCACAAGAAGGATGCTGAGGCTCTAGAGCATGTCCAGAGAAGAGCAACGAAGCTGGTGAGGGGGCTGGAGAACAAGTCTTATGAGGAGCGGCTGGGAGAGTTGGGGTTGTTTAGCCTGGAGAAGAGGAGGCTGAGGGGAGACCTTATTGCTCTCTACAACTACCTGAAAGGAGGTTGTGGAGAGGAGGGAGCTGGCCTTTTCTCCCAAGTGACAGGGGACAGGACAAGGGGGAATGGCCTGAAGCTCTGCCAGGGGAGGTTCAGGCTGGACATCAAGAAAAAAATTTTCACGGAAAGGGTCATTGGGCACTGGAATAGGCTGCCCAGGGAAGTGGTTGAGTCACCTTCCCTGGAGGTGTTTAAGGGATGGGTGGACGAGGTGCTGAGGGGCATGTTTTAGGGAGTGTTAGGAATGGTTGGACTCGATGACCCAGTGGGTCCCTTCGGACCTAGTGATTCTATGATACTAACTCGCATAACTCACGTACCAGGAAGGGGAGAAAGGGAGGGGCACTCTCAACCGCTTCTCCTGTTTTTCTCCTTTTATTTTCCCTCTTCTATGCTAGGTATTTTAAAATTTCATCATTTGCAGCCTTCCATTCCAAAGGTCCGAGGTAAATATACCCATTTGCCAGCCCAATGGACTTTTGGAATTAAAAGGCTTCGTTGGTGCATTCCTAGGATCAAGCAAACAGGGCTTCTAAACAATTTGCAAGTCTTTCAGAGTTTTGAACTTAGTCTACCTCTGGCTCCTGTCTATGGAAGAAGAACGTCCCCCGGTATGCTATCCCTCTCAATTCCGCTGGTACTATGTTATACATCAAACAATTTACAGAGTATACTTATGACATAAAACACACAACCTATAGCAGTGATCACTCGCTTCGTTCATCTCTGGCTGCTTCCCTCACAGGAGAGCAGAACCGCGGATTGGAACTCCGCACTCAATTCATGGTCAATTGCATGTCTCATGCTACCACGCACTCACATACAAACACTCCACAACATATGAGAAATTTAAAATGAGCACTTAGTGATGTTAAA
This sequence comes from Cuculus canorus, assembly GCF_017976375.1. Lineage (NCBI taxonomy): Eukaryota > Metazoa > Chordata > Aves > Cuculiformes > Cuculidae > Cuculus > Cuculus canorus. The sequence goes on from NC_071440.1 coordinate 3,514,263, forward strand.
ATATACATGGTACCGATACTGAAGATTTGCAATAGGTGTTGAAGATGATAGCTATCTCATATGCAGCACTCGTGCTTCCTCAGCAAGGAGTACCCAATTCACTATAGTACTATAATAATATTATCTTATCTATAATACCGTATATAATACTATAATCCCTCACTCCGTGTACTCCGGATTATGAGAATCTTGGAATTATATTTTACCTGGTGCTTTGCTATCACAGCAGGGAGCACCCATACCGTATCACAACAGCGAATTCGCTATTTTACCCAGGGGCGGGCAGTGCCACCTCCTCACCCAGCGCAAGAAGGGGATTTCTATTCCCCCCTCACAGCTTACGGGATCTTGGCAAAGCAACCCTAACCCTTCATCATCACGTGAGGTGTCCCATACACGATTTACAGTCTCTTCCTCTAAGTCCCCTACAGGTACATCCAAATTATCATACCATATCACACACAAATCACATACCTGGTCCGCCCGCTGATGGGCTGTCTCTTCCCCTGCAGCAATCAGTTAGAGATGGGAGATTCTCCAGAGAAGCAGTCTAGGGTGCACCTTAGAATGTCCCACTCCCCACAGATCCTGTAGCCGGGCAGACAGGGGGTCCCATCTGGGTCGCCAAATTGTTTTGCGGAATCAAACCCTATAACCCAAAACGCGTTATAAAGCAGGTATGTTTATTTCCAACACTGGAGTGCAAGGGGGTTCTCTTCCTAGCTTGCACACCAGATAACTTAACAAGCAGCTACTTATAGTGTAAAGACATGCATAGTCATAAGCGCTTACTACATATTCATAACATTTCCCGCTTTGTATTATAATTAGTTCTGGAAAGTTTGCTCCAGTCTTGCACCTGCGTAGTGCAAGTGACCTACTTTGTCACAGATGTAAAGCTTTTAGTGCCTCTTGCTGCTTTATATACTTGCTATGGTTCTCAGTGGTCAGAAAGAAGTGGGTCAGAAAACCAATGGCTGAGTATGTTTCACATAAGCAAAAATATAACCAACCCCTCCAACAGATGTTGGGCATATGAGGTCTGACACAAAAAAACCCAAGACTAACCCTATAGCTCAGGAACCAAGAGCAGAAAGGGAGAGACAGAGAGATGGTTAAAGAACACATTCTAACCCGTCATGGTGAGACAAGGCTCAACCCAATCTCATCATTCAGTACGAGTGGACATGTGTTCATATAGAGAGGTTTTCTTTCAGACGTTGGAAAACATTGGTCACAATGCTCCATCAATGGAGCAAAGAGGCTGTGCAAGCCTTTGAACAGCTGAAGAAAGCCCTGATGTCAGCCTCGGCCTTCGGACTCCCAGATGTAAGTAAGCTACTTTTCCTTTTCTCTCATGAGAAGCAAGGGATTGCCCTAGGGCCTAGCTCTTTATGAGCGGTTGCAGCTGTCGTGATAAACGTCCAGGAGGCACGAAGATTTACCATGGGCCAGAAAATGACTGTATTAATGTCCCATATAGCATCTGCAGTACTGGAAGCAAAAGTTGGGCACTGACTTTCTTCACAAACGTTCCTAAAATACCAAGCTATAACGTTGGAACATGATATGGGAATTGTGGTTACTAACATCATCAACCCAGCTTCTTTTCTCAGTGAAAATACAGGAGAACCAGTGCACCAGGACTGCTTACAGACCCTTGAGACCACATACTTGAGCTGTTCAGACCTGAAAGACAGTCCCATGGGAGACGAGGAGAGCTGGTTCACGGATGGAAGCAGCTATGTCTTAAGCAATAAAAGACGTGCCAGGGCAAAATCATCAAGCATGCAGAGGGATCCTGACGCTGCTGGAAGCAATCCAGCTACCTGAGAAAGCAACAATCATGCACATCAAGGCGCACCAGAAGGTAAATTCGGAATTGGAAATAGGAAATGAGCTGGCGGACAGAGAGGCAAAACTGGCGGCCAAAGGCAAGGTAAAACCAGAAGGGGCTTTTATCCCTGACAGGTTGTCACAGTGTACTCATAAGCATATGCATGATGATTCTTTTCAGCTATGATCTAAGAGTGCAAAAAGAAAGCAAAGGAATAATTCAACTAGTCAAGGGAGTTAAATTTCAATAACTTTTGGAACTTTATTAATTGTGCCCGTAAAGCAGCTTGCAATAGAGAGAGAGAAATAAATGAAAAGGATGGGGAGGAAAGGGAAGGAAAAGGGGGGTTATAGCTACCACCACAGGTCCACAGACGTCTCTGGCGTCCTGGTCCAAAAGGCGTTCCTCTGCTTCTGCCTTCGATCAATGTGATCTCATGGTGGGGAAGATCTTCAAAAATCCGCTGCTTCAGAGCTGTCCTTTATGCTAGTCCATACACCTGGTTTCTCCTTGCGACTCGCCTTTGCTCCATCTCAGTCCTGCGGATATTTGCCAAACTCCACCTGGCAGGCTACACATGCCAAGAGAGGAGTGTCTGAGGTGTGGTCGGCTTTGGAGGCAGGTCTCATCTCCTTGCACATGCGCTCCTCCTGGTGGCGGTGGTCACCTTGGGGTCTCCGATGAAGGCTAGTAGTCATCATCACTTGAACTTTGGATGAATTAGTCCTTCCACACGCTCTGTTGGAGCATGGGTCTATGGTATGTCCCAACATTAATTCTCCTGTCTTGCTTCACAATGGTGGGGAGTAGGGAGGTAGGTATGGGGAGCAGGGAGGCTTGGAGACACGTACAAAATATTTGCTATGCACCAGCCTTGGCCGGTACAAAGCACTCCAAAGTTGGTACAGAATGAACACACCGCACCGTATTTTGTAAGGCTGTAAGGCCAACATCTGCAATTAATACAGTCAGGCTCTGCGGCTCAATATCTGATGAGAAATGTTGAGACAGAAATTGATCCTTTGACTGACCCTTACACAGGTGAATCTCCCTAGAAGGTAAGCCAGAATATACCAAGGAAGATCAGATAATCAGAAACTTATCACAGACCTGGAAGAGTCATATAATAAAGAGGGGTGGGTCCTCACTCCACAAGAGAAACTAATCATTCCCTTTTATTTAACATGATCTTTGATGAGGGAGGAACATAGAAAGAGACATGGAGGGAGGCAGAAGCTCTATATAAACACCTAATTAAAGGAATTGCAGCTAGAAATTTATATACCACTGTGAAACAAGTGACTCAGCAATGTGACCTTTGCCTCCAGACTAATCCCAAAATTACCCCAAACCAGAAATGGGCCAGATTGGAAGAGACAATGGGCCTGGGCAACAATGGCAGATTGATTTTCTGGAACTCCCAAGAAAAGGGGGGGGGTATCGATACTTATTGGTATTAACTGGTACCTTTTCGGGTTGGCCGGAGGCATTCCCTACTAGAACAGCCAAGGCTCAGGAGATAACCAGAACATTAATACAGGAGATAACACCATGCTTTGGGGTTCCAGTAACTATGTCTACTGATAGGAGACCACATTTTATCTCAGAAGTAGTACAACAGATCAGTCACTATTTGCATATGAAATCATGACCTCCTACATGGTGGCATTGGATAAACAACTCTGAAAAGATTGAAAAACATGAGGTTGAGAGGTGAAGTAGGGGTTTGGATGAATCTGTGCATAACATAGGACCTGGAGATTATGTATATGTAAAGTCTCTTGCAGAGAGGACTCTGGAACCACAGTGGGTAGGACCATTACAGGTGCTCCTTACATCCTTCACAACAATCAAAATCAAGGAGCAGAATGCATGGATCCATCGCACCCGTGTGAAAAAGGCACATAAACCTCCATGGAGGGTCACACAAGTCCAACCAGGAAAATTATTTTTCTCACAATCATAATTCTAATCCAGGGAGGGAAAGGCACCTCTAGCCAAAAGAATACTGAGTGGCCATGGTCTCCAGCTTTTATTGGGTATACTGGAGCCCTGGGAAATATTTTGATTGAAAGCATTTAATTCTATCAACTGTGGTTATGCATGAAAATCAAGTATATGTGTTATATATATGGGAGATAAATATATCTCCCACAGATAAGAACACAAAGACCTGTATTTCCAATGAATTAGATTGTTGGCATAATTTTACATTAGTACAGACCTTTAAGGTGGTTTGTCTCTGTGCCTATGATACTATAGGGCTCTCATTCAAATTTAAAATAAATACTATAGCTAAGCCTGTTACAACCCAGAATTTATGAGATTGGTCTGTATATAATCAGGAATACAGGCCAACAGCAAATGCTGTTCAACCCAGAATGGTCTCTTAAACGTTTTGAATGGATAATGCAAACTGATATTTCTGAAATTCAACCAGCATGTTCTCATACACTAAAAACATCCTTGAAGGGCCAGACAACCTGGCTGTGAAAACAAGTGCCCTTCAGAGGTAGAACACAAAGGGGCCTAACCGGAGTGTTAGAGACAGTATCGGCGGCCCTAAATGGAATTGACTCTGAAATCATACTAAATAAATTGGCCACCACAACTAGTGATTTAACAAAATTAAGACAATCTTTACAGTCTTCTCTATTAGCTTTAGGAACTAATCAATTATCAGAAGTGTTACCAAAGTGGGAAAAGGTGGAGGAACAGGACCATAAATTAATACTAAATGCACTCGGTGTGATCCAAGAAAACGTTTCTTTGGCCCTCAGTTGTAGACAGGCACAATTATGGATGCAATCAGTGGCCACCTTAATTATAAGAGAAGGTGGTGACGGTACTTTCCCCACTGAAATCCAGAAAGTGATTTGGGACAGTGCCACTGGCTTAGAGAGGACGTTTCAATCCTGGTAAACTCTGGTAAATTTTACCTATGAACCCATCACTAATATGGCCACAGCCTTTGTGTTTACCATACGTAACGCCTCAATATATCTAATCCACCCCATCATTGCATTAGGATTAAGCTATGATAAAACTGTGGTCTGTCCTTTTGAACATAGAACATGGGCACAAATAGTGAATGGGAAATGGCAAACTGTAAATTTAGAATCTTGCATTACACGAGAACAACAAGGATTCATTTGCTAAATAATGCAATCAATGCTCAAGACATCTGCCTTGACACTGAGCAAAGCATCTGTCACTTTGAGATCCATCCAAGATGCTAATCAGAGGACCATACTTGTATATATCGGCCAGGGTTTTGTGTGATTGAGAACTGCTTGTACCTTTATAGTAATAGATGAAATAATTAAGGGTAGTAAGAATCACTCTAATTTCTAATTTCTGTATTTGTAGTTTTGTTAAGATTGTTGAGTGTGACTTTTCTTATTTAGCACCAGTCATATCTCATCAGCTGATAAAATCCAATTATACAATGTTTCACAGATTATCACCTGTACCTATTGGAATGAATCTTACATTGGTAAAATAATTAATGAAACAGTTAATGAAACATCAATACTTGATTATAATCCTGGACGAGGTCCAGGAAAGCGGGGAAAGTCCCTGATAACAGTCCACCATGACACAGAGGAAAGAAAGGAGGTCCTAAAATGGGTAAAAGAAAATGTGAACCATCATTGGTGGGACGTATTGTTTGGATGGTCCCCTACCGCGATTGGCATTCTAAATAAGTTGTGTCACCCCATTATTGTCCTTCTGATGCTAGTTTTAGTTAGCTTTGTTTTCTCTTCTATGTTATTTATTTGGAATTGGAGAATGCTACAACAACTAACAATTTTGACTTCTATGTCTACTGCTCATGAGAATGCATTAAAAGTAATTTTCAAGCAAAATATTATCCAATTCCCCTTCGAGAGATAGATTACGCATTTGGCAAATGAATTTGCCCATGTTCAAGGGACAGGGGGGAACTGATTAGCAAAAGCAGACAGGGGGGTTGGGAGTGTTCGTTAGAGCTTGGGTTGTTTGCCTTGAAGACCTTGGAAGTTGATAATGAAGGAGCCAGCTAGCAGAAGTTTACTGATAAGTGGGCATTGAAATGCAGAAAGCTGGCTGCATTTGGTTCAGGAGTTTGGAAACAGTCAGAGGAGACTGCATCAGTGCAAAGTTCAAGGAGAAAAAAAAAAAAATTCATCCCGAGGAAGACTTCGTGCTTCATCCCTAAGACTCTGGCCCATGACAATCAGGAGGCACTACGCAGGCAAAATACTGGAGTGAACTTTCCAGAACTAATTATAATACGAAGCGGGGAAAGGTTATGAATATGTAGTAGGCAGTTATAACTATGCATATCATTACACTATAAGTAGCTGCTTGTTAAGTTATACAGTGTGCAAGCTAGGAGGAGAACCCCCTTGCACCCCAGTGCTGGAAATAAACATACCTGCTTTATAAATCATTTTGGGTTATAGGGTTTTATTCCACAAAACAGTAGGATGCCCTGGGATGTGGTCCTCCAAGACAAGTGAGTGCAACAGAGCTGAAAAATATTTATGGAAGCTTTCCACAGGGCGCAAGAGCGCTCAGTCCCATATGTAGAAAATCAGGCAGGAAAGTGAAGAGATCAGCATGGCTGAGTCAAGACCTGCTGGTTAAACTGAAAAAGAAGAAGGAACTGCACTGGCAGTGCAAGCAGGGACAGGGAACCTGGGGCGTGTATAGGGAGGCTGCCTGGTTGTGTAGGGATGAAGTCAGGAAGGCCAAGGCACAGCTAGAGCTGAACTTGGCAAGGGAAGTAAAGACCAACAAGTAGGGCTTTTACAGGTACATCAATCAAAAGAGGAAGATCAAAGAGAACGTACCCCCACTGATGACTGGAAATGGGGATCATGTATCAACAGATGAGTAAAAGGCTGAGGTACTCAACAAATTTTTTGCCTCAGTCTTCATCAATAACTGCTCTCATTGCCCCTCCTGGGTCATGGGGCAGCAAGATGGAGACCAGGGGGGTAGACCCCCTCTCACAGTAGAGGAGGATCAGTTTCGCGAACACCCGAGGAACCTGAACATATATAAGTCCATGGGACCTGATGAGATGCATCCCAGAGTCCTGAGGGAATTGGCAGATGTGGTTGCCAAGCCACTCTCCACGATATTTGAAAAATCATGGCAATCACGAGAAGTCCCTGGTGACTGGAAGAAGGGTAACGTGTCCATTTTTAAAAAGGGTAGAAAAGATGACCATGGGAACTACCGACCTGTCAGCCTCACCTCTGTGCCTGGGAAGATCATGGAACAGATCATCCTAGAAGCTCTGCTAAAGCAGATGGAGGACAGGGAGGTGATTAATGGCAGCTAGCATGGCTTCACCAGGGGCAAGTCCTGTGTGACCAACTTAGTGGCTTTCTATGATGGAGTAACCGTAGCAGTGGACATGGGTAAACTGACGGATGTGATCTATCTAGACTTCTGTAAAGCCTTTGACACAGTCCCCCACAACATCCTTCTCTCTAAACTGGAGAGATGTTGTGAGGAAGGTTCAGAGGCCCTTGTTTTTTGTCGAGAAAGGAAGACGTGCACAACCCAATATGAGTTATAAGCAGGCTCCGTTTATTGCCTTCAGATAGCTCAGTTATATACAGTGTGAGTTAATTATGCCTACTAGTCCTACTCTGATTGGCGAAGCCTAAGGGTTAGGTTTTTGCATGAGTCCTCCTACTTGCGGTTTCAGCTTAAGCTAGTTTTTCATTCTTTCTACAGCTAGTTCCCTAAGGTTATTTATGGAACTAGTCAAGGCCGCAATGTCCTTGCCAGTTCGCGCTATCAACATGATTGTGCAGCTTCTCAGTACTCCTCCATTCGGTCTATTGTGCAGGCTTATGCTTTGCTTGAATGTAGCGTTTTTAAAGAGCCATGTCCTTGTTCTTCGAGCCATTTTCCAACAATTCCCCCTTTTTCTTTTTGGACCACTAGCACTTGTTTTGTGATTTTATTGACAATAGCCATGATACATCGCCAAAATATCAGAAATCCAATTACTAATACTAATAAGGTCAATAAAATTGTAATCAATTGTTGGAAAATGCCTCTCAGCCAACCTGGTAAGTTGAGTGATCTTAACCAGTCATCCAATGGACCTGTTGAGATAGTGATCTTCTTCATGTTCTCTTTTAGTTGAGTGAACTGTTTATAAATAGATACCGAATGATTAGATAAGTTCATACAGCACATCCCCTCAAAATCCTCACAACCGTGCCCTTGCGCTAGAAGCAAAAAATCAATGGCTGCAAGATTTTGTAACACAGCGTGTCTTATACTATTTGTATCCTCTAATAATTCTGATAGAATTAAAGAGGTAATATTGATTTGCTTTTCTGTCCAGCAAGCGAGCTTTGTTAATTGAGCTAAAGCTTGAGCAGTTCCTACCGGATGCGAAAATATTTCCTGCTGGGCCCCACAATCGTAAATTATCTTTGCAATTCGCCCCCAAATGTGTTAGTGATCTTTTTTGCCTATTGATTGTCTGACTCTTAGGCCAATTTATTGCTTGTCGCATTGAAGGGACAAACATAGTTAGTTTGCCAAGATAACAAGGTCCTCCAATGACGTTTTTCGGGACACCTTGCCATGCTCGGTCACCGCAAATTAAAAAGGTTCCTTCGGGTAACTGCTTAGCGGTCTTGTTATTCCAGACAGGTATCTTAGCTCCTCTTATTCCCACACCAACAGGGTCAGCACAATAGGTGCTGCCCGCTGTTAGCTGATAGATAGGGTTTTTGCTGCTAACATCTGTCCATTGAGACCACTTAAATTGTTTATAATTTGCTCCTGTGTATGCGGGTCCCCCGAAAAAAAATACAAGAGAAGCTCCCTGCTACTGACCCTAACATATCTAATTCTTGAGGGTCCCAAGGCATGGTCTTGTTTAAACTTCTAATGAGGGCCGCAGTAGCTATGCCTGCTAGGTGGTTTCCGTTGGAACAATTGATTTTGCTGGAATTAAGGCCTTTGTTAAAACATTCTGTCATGAGCATTGTTCTATTAAAGTTGCTGCTATTGTTCACCCAGCCCCGCCATTCAGACTCTGTGAGTTGGGGGATCCCTATTAAGCAGGTTCGAAAGGGATCACTTGGATTGGCCATCGACAGGCAAAAGGACTACTGGTTAATGCTTTTTGCCCAAGTTACCCACATGTTTTCTCTTGGTTGAATGCGATATACGCAGGTTATTATCCCTACAAAACAACAAAATCCGATAAGCCTGATCATAATGTCTAGTTGCCCGAGGGAGGGCTGCTTTCCGGTGTATTTGGCTTCTCTGTCGGGCTGCCTTAGTCCACCTCGATGGAATCCACTGGGGTCCTGTGGGGGTAATTACACACATATAACCTCGACCCACATACTGCACTTCTGCAGGTCCTTCCCAACTCCGGGTTCTGGGATCCCTATATGTTACAAAAAAGGGAGACAGGTCCCTGCATTCTGCTACCCCATTATGTATACAGGCAGGTGGGTCGTTAAAGTTCCCGAATACACACAAATAGTTCAGTGTAAATAATGTCTTTGATACTTTTTTGGGAATGTCTGAGATGTCGTGGAATTTTGACAAATATTTCTTGAATGTTAGGTTCGTCCTTTCGATGATGGCCTGTCCTGTCGGTGAGTGGGGTATGCCAGTAGTGTGATTTATCCCCCACATCTGTAAGAATCTTCGCACCTTCTGACTGGTATAAGCAGGTCCATTATCAGTCTTTATTTTCTGTGGGACTCCCATTATAGCAAAACAGCTGGTCAAGTGTCGACTAACGTGCAGGGCCCTTTCACCCGCTTGCGCTGTTGGCCATATGAAATGGCTGTAGGTATCTACAGTCAGGTGCACGTATTTCAGTAGCCCAAATTCTGGCACATGCATCACGTCCATTTGCCATAGTTCATTCGGGCCCAACCCCCGAGGGTATACTCCTAGGCCCAAGCCGGGACCATGATGACTGCAAGAGGGACACGATCGTACTATTCCCCTTGCTTCTTCCATTGTGATGTTGAATGAATTCTTTAGGCCTTTTGCATTCTGATGGAAAGTGGTGTGTGCTTCCCTGGCTTTGGCAAATTCATCCATTGGTGTCGTAAATGTGACCAGCTGGTCTGCACGGGCATTTCCTTCGCCAAGGTCTATATCCCACTTATGACTTCTTATGTGAATGATTGCATAATCTTTAGTTGTTTGTCCTACATGTGCTCTCAACTCTCGCAGGAGTTCGAACAAACGTCTTTTCTGGACATCTCAAATTCGTGCATCTTCTATCCTTTGGACGACACCCACCACATATAGCGAGTCTGACACTATGTTGAGTTAAGCATCATGCCATTTTTGAAAGGCCCATACTGCTACTGATAGCTCCAATGTTTGTAAGGAATCAGATGGTTCGGCACTAAGTATTTGCTGATGCCAGTCTCCATCTATCAGCCAGACAACCCCAGCAGTGCGGGAACTTTTTCCCGCATCAGTGAACATGGTTACCGCATCTTTCAATGGAACAGGGCTCAGCTTTGGTTTCTCAAGCCACTCTTGCTGCCCGATCCATTGTAGGGTGGGAGTTTTCGGAGCACTCAACTGTATGGTGTTTGCGTGTGACAACAAGCTGGATTGCAAGTCTGGTGATTGTTGAAGGAACCAATTCAGATCTTTCTTCTTGATTGGCACGTAGATCTCTTGAGGTTCATGACCGCTGATTTGAAGGATTCGTCTTCTTCCTTTGATAATTAACTGCACCAAATTTTCGATTTTTGATTCAATGCACCATTTAGGTTGAATTGTGGTGAAAAGCCATTCCAGTACCCGAACCCGGGTCTCCCCCTTTTTCTTTTTGTGAAGTTGTATTAAAGCTCCTTGTAGGTGAGCATCATTACTAAACATAATTAGGGCAATGGGAAGATCAGGATTTCTGCAGGAAACACTCTGTGTTACAACACGTTGAGTGATATTTTGTATAACAGTTTGTTGTTCCAGTGATATTTCAACTGGATGTGAAGGATCCGTACCACGCAGCAGTGGTCGGAGTTTGTCTAATTCATTGTTTGTGATTTGTATTACTGGTCGTAGTCACTGTATATCTCCCAGAAGTCATTGAGCGTCATTGAGAGTCTTGAGTTCCGTATTGAGCTGAAGTTTTTGTGGTCTAATTTGGGATTCTGTAATTTCCCAGCCCAAATATTTCCAGGATGGTGTTCGCTGTATCTTTTCTGGAGCAATTGAAAGGCCATGACATTTGAGTTCATGGTTCAGATATTCCTCCTGCTGTTTGGTGAATGGTTCCCACTGTGCCATTAATATGTCATCCATATAATGGTAAATTATCATTTGTGGCCATTTTTGTCTGATAGGTCAGAGAGCGTTATCCACAAATAACAGATGGCAGAGCGTAGGGCTGTTTTTCATGCCCTGGGGCAGTACCACCCACTCAAAGCGCAGTGCAGGGCTTTGTCTGTTGATGGAGGGCACAGTAAAGGCAAAGCGTTGAGTGTCCTGTGGATGTAAGGAGATTGTGAAAAAACAGTCCCTGAGGTCTATAATTAAGGTGTTCCAATCTTCTGGTATCATCGCAGGATTCGGTAATCCTGGCTGAAGAGTTCCCATTGGCTGCATTTGGCTATTGACTGCTCTCAAGTCATGCAGCAGTCGATATTTTCCTGATTTTTTCTTGATTATAAAAATGGGAGTGTTCCAAGCACTGACAGAGGGCTTGATGTGACCTGCGTCAAGTTGCTCTTGTACCAGCCTGTGAACTTCTTAGAGACTTTCCAATTTGAGAGGCCACTGATCAATCCACACTGGCTTATTTATGATCCAGGTGAGCTGGATTGGGAAAGTCCACGGTGCAGTGACCGCTACTAAAAATTTCTCTCCGTAGTTACGATTGCTCCAATGCGATCAAGGACGTCACGTCCAATTAGCGCCATCACGCCGCTAGGTAATTGCATAACAGTTAATGATGTAAGAATTTGTCGACCATCTATTGCTAGCGTGACTTGTCGGGAGCTCTTCCAGACAGGGGCTGTTCCACCGACTCCTTCAACCCCTCCCAGTAGCCTATGCTTAGGCCAAGTCAGAGGCCAAATGGCTTCTGAGATAATCATAATGTCAGCCCCAGTGTCTAGGAGAGCTTTGATGGAGATTGCCTGTCCGTCGCAGGATAGGACGATGTCTGTTGTCGGGCGAGAATTGAGAGGAATGGTGAGCATTGCTATCTGTCCTGTTGATCCGAATCCTCCATCCTCCCATGGTGTAGGAGTGATTGGAGTCACGTCTTGAGTGAGGTGCGGTATCAGCACTAGTTGTGCGATTTTGCTTAGAGATGGTATATGCATAGGTGGAAATTGAGTCTGCACCACTATTTGAATGGTGCCTGTATAGTCCTTATCAATAGGTCCAGGCAGGACAAAAAGTCCCCTTATACCTGTTGATGATCGTCCCAAAAGGAGTGCGCCTACTGGCTGACCATTAATCAAGATGGGCCCTTTGGTGGTGGTTTTTATCTTCACGGGTCGGTTATCCACAATGGTCACATCTATTGCGGTTGCCAAGTCCAGTCCGAGGCTGCCACTGGTGGCCGGCTGGAGTGAGGTGTCGTTGTGGTCGCTACTGTTGTCTGGGTGAGGCGAGCCTTTGCGCTCTGCATTCTGTTTCCCGACCTCATGCAAGCCTCAGTACTATGTGAGTCTACGTTGCAGTTGTTGCACTACACCCGTCTGGCACGGCATTGCCTTCTGACATGCCCCTCTTTTCCACAGCGAAAACACTTTAGGCGTCTGGGCTTGAATGGCCTAGAAGCCTGTTCCGTGGTAAACCGCAGGGGGGGCCAAGGCAGCGAAAACTTGCGTCTGGGACTGTAATACATCTTTCCCTACTTCCTTAATTGCTGCTATTAACATAGCTTGAGGCCCTATCGGTACCCTGCTCATACGCTCCAGCATCATTTCAATAGACGCATCCCCTGGTAACGTGACTAAGATAGCCTTTGTAGCCGCATTGCTATTTTCCATAATGCACTGTCTTAACAAGGCACCCTTCATCCACTCCTGGACATCAGCCATATTGATAGCAGTAGTGAGACCGTCAATAAAATTTGCGAATGGTTCCTCCATTCCTTGTTTGAGAGACATGTACGATGGGGTAGGAGGAGAGGTTTTGACCATGCCTATGGCTTCTCGGGCAGTCCTCATGGACTTCAGACACACGGCTGGCCCCATTTGCATCTGTATTGGTATAGCTGCAAATGGCCCCACCCCCACGAGTTGTTCCGTAGTTACTCCGAATAACTCATCGTTCATGGGACGCGGAGCATGGGCGGATGTTTCACAAAGGCAACGCCAGTGTGACTGCCACAATAATTGCTGGGACTGTGTCATAATCATTCTTATAATAGTTTTAATATTTTCTGGACGCAGCAGTCTGTTTCCCCACATATAATTAAGCATTTGTCTGGCCGGTTCACTATGCAATCCTGATTCGTTGATGGTGGCCCGCAACTGCGATAAAATTTTCCACTCCAGAGGATAATGAGCGCCTTGCAGGTCCCCATCGTTATTTAATTCATATACTACAGGGAATGCCTGCATTTCCAGGCCGCTAAAAAGGCTCTGATCTCCAGCCTCTATGGCATCTGCTGCAATTTTCTGCCAATTGATACGGTTTAATATCCTTCGGTTTGGTCGTGAGCCTTTCTGGCTGATGCTTAACTTATTTTCGCCACACGGTGTCGCTATAGGATCACAAATGGGCAAGGCGGCACCAGCTTTCTCATTTTCCCATGTAGAGTCCGAATCAAGAGGTGGGGCGGAGGGTTGAATCTGTCTCCTCTTGTTCAGTACAAACAGTACCACAAGCATTATTCGTGGTATTTTCATTTAAATTATGAGATGCCGGTCCGCAGACCTTTACTGGATACCCTGGGGACGGCACGGAAACATAATTGTTTCCCAAAGAAATCTTTCCCGGCATATTATCAGGCCCCTCTAGTTTTTGCGTAGCTATTGCTGCTAACTGTTTTTCTACCTTATAACGTTTTATACAATTTATAATCTCTCTCCAAGCTTTCATTAGTTTCTTCGCAGTTTTATCATCATCTATAACTGCCTCCCACAGGATGTTCCTAAATTTGCGCCATTCACTTTCCTCAAATACCCCGTCCGGACCTCGTCCGGATCCTTAAAACATCCCTTAGTTTTTCCTAAGGCAATGAGGCCCTCAAGTGGTTTGAGATATTGTGAGTCAAGTCCTCGCTTCTCTAAGAAGCTTTGTAATATTTCATAAGCCACTTCTCTATCCATTTCCGGACAGAAAAAACCCAAAACCTTATAAATTTATAAGGTCTTACGTGCAGCCCTGTTCCGTCTTATCTCTCCAAAGCCTTATGATGACGGGCTGCGGATCCCTTTTGGACAATCCAGGCGTTCTGACTAGAGTGCGACGATCACTAACGAAATCATAAGCTCTTAGTTTTCGCCCTCCGGTCGCTGAATCCCGGCACTTTTCCCGACTCTTACGTGCAGCCCTGTTCTGTCTTATCTATCCAAAGACTTATGATATTCCGTCTTATCTCTCCAAAGGCTTATGATGTCCCGTCTTATCTCTCCAAAGCCTTATGATGTCGGGCGGCGGATCCCTTTTGGACGATCCAGGCATTCTGACTAGAGCGCGACGATCCCTAACGAAATCATAAGCTCTTAGTCTTTGCCCTCTGGTCGCTGCATCCCGACGCTTTTCCCGAGTTCCTCGACCAACAAGGATCCCTCTGTTCGGGTGCCAATTGTTGTAAGAGAGGTTCAGAGGTCCTTGTTTTTGTCGAGAAAGGAAGACGTGCACAATTCAATATGAGTTATAAGCAGGCTCCGTTTATTACATTCAGATAGCTCAGTTATATACAGCATGAGTTAATTATGCCTACTAGTCCTACTCTGATTGGCGAAGCCTAAGGGTTAGGTTTTTGCATGAGTCCTCCTACTTGCGGTTTCAGCTTAAGCTAGTTTTTCATTCTTTCTACAGCTAGTTCCCTAAGGTTATTTATGGAACTAGTCAAGGCCGCAATGTCCTTGCCAGTTCGCGCTATCAACATGATTGTGCAGCTTCTCAGTACTCCTCCATTCGGTCTATTGTGCAGGCTTATGCTTTACTTGAATGTAGCATTTTTAAAGAGCCATGTCCTTGTTCTTTGAGCCATTCTCCAACAGAGAGATATGGATTTGATGGGTGGACGGCAAGGTGGATAAGAAACTGGTTGGATGGTTGTATTCAAAGAGTAGTGGTCAATGGCATGATGTCCAGATGGAGATCTGTGACCAGTGGTCTCCCTCAGGGGTCCGTACTGGGACCAGTGCTGTTTAATATCTTCATCAATGATATTGACAGTGAGATCAAATGCATCCTCAGCAAGTTTGCAGATGACACCAAGCTGAGTGGTGCAGTTGGCACACCAGAAGGATTAGATGTCATCCAGAGGGACCCATAAAAGCTGGAGAAGTGGGCCTCTGAGAACCTCATGAGATTCAACAAGGCCAAGTGCAAGGTCCTACATGCCGGTCAGGGCAATCTCCAATTTCAGTAAAGGATGGGGGATGATGTGATTGAGAGCAGCCCTGCAGAGAAGGACTTGGGGGTGCTGGTTGATGAGAAGCTCGACATGAGCCGGCAATGTGCGCTCGCAGCCCAGAAGGCCAACTGTATTCTGGGCTGCATCAAAGGAGTGCTGCCAGCAGGTCGAGAGAAGTGATTCTGCCCCTCTCTTCCTCTCTTGTGAGACCTCATCTGGAATACTGTGTCCATTTCTGGAATCCTCAATGTAAGAAGGATATGGAGCTGTTGGAACGGGTCCAGAGGAGGGCTACAAAGATCATCGGAGGGCTGGAGCACCTTCCCTACGAGTACAGGCTGAGAGAGTTGGGCGTGTTCAGCCTGGAGAAGAGAAGGCTCAGAGGAGATCTTATAGTGACCTTCCAGTACCTGAAGGGGGCCTACAGGAAAGCTGGAGTGGGGCTATTTATAAGGGCTTGTGGGGATAGGACCAGAGGGGCAGATTTAGACTGGACATTAGGAAGAATTTCTTCACCATGAGAGTGGTGAGGCACTGGAACAGGTTGCCAAGGGAGGTTGTGGATGCCCCATCCCTGGATGTGTTCAAGGCCAGTTTGGATGGGGCCTTGGGCAGCCTGATTTAGTGGGATGTCCCTGCCCATGGCAGGGGGGTTGGAACTAGATTATCTTTAAGGTGCCTTCCAACTCTAACTATGCTATGATACTATTATGACTTACATATGTTCAGGTTCCTCAGCTCTCTTAACACCTTCAGGCAGATACTGTCAGGGCCCATCGATTTGTAGTGATCAATCTCCTGTAATCTGGTTCACATACCAACTCTTCTTCATCACTGACGGTGGGTCTGTGTTTGCATCAACCTGGATTCTTGTTCCCAAGGCCTGGGGCCCAACAGTGCTGGTAAAGTCAGAGGTGAAGAAAGTGTTGAGAACCTCTGTCTTTTCAGCACTGCTTGTGACCAATTCACCTCTCCTGTTTAACAGTGGGCCAATATTTTCCTTCTGTTTCTGCTTGTTGTTTACTTACCTGAAGAACCCTTTGTTGTAGTATTTGACCTCTCTGGCACACCCTGGTAATGCCCTTGTAGTTCTCACCAGGCATTCATCCGCTTTTCCATCTCTGGCACGCTTTTCTTTTGGTTTTGAGCAGACCCAGAAGCTCACAGTTAAACCAAGTGGGGCTCTTTCTCCTCTTGCTTCCCTTGGTTGAAAGGGAATGAACTGTTTTAGTGCTTCCAGGAAAGCATTCTTGAAAAACTCCCAGCACTCGCTAGCTCCTTTATCCTCCATGGAAGCTTGATAATACAAAGATGTTTTCATTCTTGCCGATCAGTGCTTACAGAGTCAAGGGCTTTTCTGCTCCTCACACCTCACCACCAGTGATAGGCTGGAAGTGCACAAGAAGTTGAGAGGACAGTGGGGACAATTGACCACGACTGACTGTGATGGCTTTAGATCGATAAACAAATTGCTGCTTCTCTCTTAAGAGCAAAGTGCATCACTCTCTCTCCTTCCATGACAAATTGACATAGTCTGGCTGGATGGTAAACAGTATCTCTGATTATTTATGGAGGCATGGAGGCATGGAGTAAATCCAAGTCCCAACTTCTCAAAGGAATGGGCTCATGACAATTGGCATAATTTGGAAGCCATTGAAGAGCACCTAAAATAACTAGGGACCGCAGAAAGGATGGAAAAGATAAAGGAATTATCTGTAGAATGCTTAGTACCTGTTTAGAAGGTGTCTGTCAAGAAAGGGAGAAGAGAGATAAGAGGTAGCAGGACCTAGAGAAATAAATAGAAAGTAGAAAGGCAACTGAACTGTTACTGTCATTAAAAATTGAACAGCTACAGAAACAGATGATGCTGAGATAGTCTCCCCACTGCCCTGATATTGTACAGATCAGGAAACTAATAGTACCTCCTGAAGACTGGGACAGAGATATCTGAGGTAATTGCAATGATAATAAGTCAGAAGATGAGGACCTTTTGTCCCCCCCAAATCCTCTTGAATATGAAATCAGACCTGTTGTTAAAAAAGAAGAAACTGTGGGACCTCGGAGTCGTTGTCTGTAACACACTACATGAACTGTCCTCTGGGATCTGGTGTAATTGACAAATTTGCAAGAAAAATATAGCAGAAAACCAAGTGAGACTGAAAGTGAATACCTGTGACAAGTATAAGTGGCAGCAATGTTGAGTGAGTGTGAAGCAAATGGATATTGGGGTGCAGGAGTCTTTTGAAATTTGGGATCTAATCCAACAAATATACCCCATTCTATCATCAGCCAAGTAACTTATTGGTATGGCGGACCAAGGTGAACCTTTCATAATTCCCATTAAATCTCTAAGTGAACTCTCTACAGCTGTCACAAAAGCTGCTTGCATGCAAGTCATGCATGAAAGAGGACTCCACAATGTCCCACTATCTGCTGCAGTAAATTTTGCAATTTTAAAACCACTGATTAGAGGAGCCCCAGAAAATCTTAAAACCTATCTAACACCTGCATAACAGGATGAGATTAAAAGAGATACTGAATTAAACAGACAGGGAAATGGTGCTGCTAAGCAACTCCTTGCATAAGCAGAATTGATGCACAGCATTATTAACTACAGCCGTGAAATGGGCTGGGATGCCTGTCGCAACCCAGTCTGGACAGCTCAGGGGTTGCCAGGGTAAGACCCTGGGTCACCCCATAAAATTTATGGGTTCAGTACCCACTGGGCTAAATGAAGGCAAAATTATGTCCGTGTTAAGGGAAAAAAAAAAGAGAAAAAGAAAGGAAAGGAGAAAGAGAGAGCAAAGTGCAAGGACACTACCTAGGCTCTGGTTAAAGGGTTTGATTCCGCAAAACAGAGTCCTCAACATAAGAAGGATATGGAGCTGTTGAGTGATATCAATTAGGAGAATGGTTACATCAAAACTTAGGCCACATACATAAAGAAGCACTTTGCCGCACAGAATAAAGACTGGCCTATTAACAGGAAAACCTGTGAAACTATTCTTATAGAATGTCATCAGTGTAAACTGAAATTAGAAACAGATCATCCGGCTAAAGCATCACCTCTATCTATCAATGAAAAGAAAACTTTATGGTCTACATGGCAAATTGATTATATCAAACCATTCAAATCCTGAGATATCAATACATCCTCACAGGAGTAGAAGTAGTCTCTGACTTGCTTATGGCAACTAAGTGTCAGAAAGCCAATGGGCGAAATACAGCACAAGGGCTATCATTTTGGTTCTCACATCTGCCTACTCCTGATGCTATACAAAGTAATAACGGTTCACATTTTTCATGTAAGGAAGTGCAAGATTGGACAAAACCAAGAGGGAATTAAATGGATATTCCACATCCCATACTACCTTCAATCAAATGGGATGGTAGAAAGAGCTAATGGCTTATTGAAAAGGAACCTCAGACCACATGAGGCTCAGTGGGATACTCAACTTCTCAAAGTACTCCATCAAATAAACAAGCCTACTGGAAGCCTTGTTTGCCAAACATTTTTTGTAAAAACTGAGCTTAGTGCTCTACCTACTGGGGAAAGAGAGCACCAAACAACACTATAGCCAGAACAGCCTGTGATGGTCAATCATCAATCACATCTACATCTGTGCTGTAAGAGACTGATTCTTTTTGGCTGCCTTAAACCACTGTTGAGACTGCAGCAGAGGCAGTGTCCTTCAACATCTTATCTCACTCTCGCAAGCAGCCCAGCTGCACTTGCTGCCCAGAGAGCCCCCTTGAAGGAGCAGCCTCCTCAAACTCAGTTCCAGAACTTTCCTAGAAGAAGCACTGTGCAGGCCCACCAAAAAACTATAAATAATACTGTGCAAGAGGGGCCATTGGCACCATCCTGGGAGGAGGAGAGGAGAACTGGAGCCCAGGTGGTGTCCTTGCACTTTCCTCTCTCACTCCCTTTCCTCCCTTTTCTCTCTTTCTTTCTTTCTTTTCCCTTAACACAGATTTAGCAGCCAATGCCAGTATGATTCCTAAGAATGCCTGTACAAATAAATTCCTTTTAGATCAATCATTTGGCATTGTTTTGTCTTCATTTAGCCCAGTGGGTACTGAACACATAAATTTTACGGGGAGACCCAGGGTCTTACCCTGGTAACCCCTAGACTGTCCAGGCTGGGTTGTGACATGTGCCTATGACTTTAACTAAACCTTGTGGCCCACGTGCCTGCGAAGCTATCGATAGCAGTGGTGCAAAACATAGAATTAGTGCACAATGGATTTTTCCTTCTTTTTAAGGGATTAACCTGTTTGGGCTTTCCTCGCCGAAACAAGTCTCTGTTTTCTCTTACAGCACTCTGCAGGATGGTGAATGGAAATGCTGTGTTCATATTGCTAGTCCAAATCCTGACAATGTGGCTCTTCCTAACTTGTGGTCAAAGAACCCTAGAGTGGCCGTGGTCTCAAGCCCATGTTACATATACAAGCAATACGAGACTGAATTCTAATAATAAAGACTTGACCCTCTTAACTGTAGTGAGGCATGGAAACAAGATGTATTTAGAAAGTGAATGGAGCAGGGATCCTAAGGTTATTGACCAACTCTCCTGACTCGACCGACTCTGAGGAGTGACAGGCCAGGAAATAAAGGTAGGATGCCAGATGATCAATGGATCCACCTATGAGAAACATCTCTAATCAGTGTGTGCAATAATACACCAAATGTATTACCAGAGAACCCAAAACTTTGTGCAACTGAAGGATTAGACTGTTGGTACAATTTTACCTTAGTACAATCTTTTTTTTGTAATTTGCATCTGGGATTGCGATAACATGCGACAACCCATCTGGCTGCCTGGGGGAAAATGGATGATGGCCATGGAGGTGGCTCCAAGCCCTCATAAGGGGAATATATCTGGATTTGATGTATTAGCAGGCAAACAGTGGTATCTGCCCACTGGCAGCCTGCAGAGTTTCAGGAGCCACAGGGTGGAAGTCGCTTACATTAGGACCCTACAGATTGCCCCCGTACTACCGTAATCTAAAAAAAACCTTGTGTTTCTCAATACCCTCTGCCAGAATAACTAAACAGGCATTACCAAGTGATTGACAACCTGGAGAAGAGACAGATAATAAGCTGCACACCTTCCCCTTATAATTCTTCAGTCTGGACAGTCCATAAGCCTGATGGCCGGTGGCATTTAAAAATTAATTATAGAAAACTAAATAGTAATACCCTGCTGCTAATGGCTGCCATCTCAACTATAACTTCAATAGTAACAGCAATACAGGTAGCTGCCCACTCATGGACGGTTGACCTAAATGTTAAAGATATGTTTTTTATGATTCCCCTAAGAGGATAAACCCCAGTTTGCTTTCACTTGGGAAGGAGTGCAATATACTTTTAACTGACTACCTCAGGGATATAAACACTTCCCTACCATTGCCCGCAACGCCTTAGCTAAACTTCTTGATGCTGTAGAAGTGCCATCAGGCATCCACATATATCAGGACATAAACAATATTCTAATTGGTGGAGATAATAAAAAACAGGTGGGGCAAGTGGCTGAAGCCGTCTAGAATCTGCGAAGAATGGACTAGACATTCTGCCTTCCAAATGTCAAGGTCACAGATGAGATTAAATTCCTAAGAGCTTGGTGGATAGCTGGCATAGTTGTGGTACCTGATGATACACTGTCAGCTATTGAGAAGGGGCAAACTCCAGACAATGAGACAGAACTGCAGGAGCTGCTGGGTACACTAGGCTATTTGAGGAAGCATATACTTGGGTTTGCAGTAACTGCCCAGCCTTTGTATGACCTGCTCAGAAAAAATAGGGCATGGGATTGGACTCCACAACATACAGAGGCCCTTCACATCCTAAAGGATAAATGTAGACTTATCAGAGGCTATGGCCACTACATCCACAGGACCCGTTCAGGGTAGAATAGGGGTTTGCAGAGCAAACCTCTTATTACAATATATTCCAAATGGAACTGAGGGGGCTAACTAGACCTTTATTATTCTTGTCTACCTTATTTAAGGAAACTCAACAACACTACTCAGAGTTGTAGAAGGGACTCCTCTCACTTAACTAGGTAATCAAGGAAGCAGAGAGATTACATACTTTGCAGGATATTATAGTGCAAGGTCTTTTCCCTCTGCTAAATTCGATCCTCAAGGGATCACCCCCTCCTGAGGGGGTAGCCCAAAAGGCCACAGTATGAAAGTGGTATGCCTACCTAAAAGGAGTCAGTTACTATGACTAAAAGAGGGCCCAGCTAAGGTCTCTAAGTTGCAACAACCTGTGAATTCAGATCTGGTTTTGTTAAGCTAACCCTATAAACATTCCTCAATCAAAGAGACACCACAAGCTCAGATACACAAGGAGTGTGGTTCACAGATGCCTCTGCCTGTTGAATTGGATCCAGGTGGTAATATAAAGCAGCAGCATTGGAAATTGGTACTGGAAAAACAATTACTGAAGAGTGAGAAGTTAGTGCACAGATGGGAGAATTGCATGCCCTCCTGCTGGCAGCAGAGTGATGCCAAACTGAATAATCAATGCCGATTTGATTATTAAGTAGGTATTTGTTTTAATGCAACGTCTGACACACAGGGAATCATTCCACCTAATGTGTGTCCATTGAGGTTGGTTACATGATTTTTATACTAGTTAAACATACATACTCGTATGGATTTCAGGAAATACTTGAGGAGATTAATAACACAGACTCCGATATCTTGGATCGAAGACCTTTATTGCTCTTAGCGAGCTCCTTATATACACAATGTTATGTTGTATCTAAAACTTGGCATCATTGGATTGGTTACAAACAACTGTTCACACGTATATGTTTATACTACTATTGGTTAGTTGCTACTGTCCACACGCCTAGATCAAATGCTTACTTGGTTAATTAGCTTTGCATATTTTACATGCTTTTCCCCTAAGTTATCATGATTTCTACTTTTCTAGCTTACACCTCCCTCTCAGCTTCTGGGCATACAGCCATAACTTACTGTTGCTATCTATTGTTTCCTCTTACTACACTGTTCATGGTCCTTCAAGGGCATCGTGGCCTTCGTTAATATAAAATGTTTCTACAATTCCCCCTTTCTTTTCTTCAACAACTAGAGCACGTAGTTGTTGGTATTGGTTTTTTATCATTCCTTGGACACATTGTAGTATGCAAGGAATTATCATTAAAATCACAATGATCACAAGTAAAATTATTCCAATTTTCATAACTAGTTCTTGATGCCAATCTCCGATGCCCCATCCAAGACGACAACTGCCTTAACCAATCTGGATCATTGTTATGTTGTAATTGTTTTGTCAAATCCTTCAACGGTTTCAATGGATGGTTTATTGGTTCAGAATGATCCAATAAATTCATACAACATATTCCTTCAAATCTTCACACCCATGTCCTTGCGCTAATACTAAAAATCTATTGCAGCTCTATTTTGTAATGTAACATGCCTAACACTATCAACATTAGTTAACAAGCCACTCAAAGCAATTGAAGTAGCATTAGTCTGCTTACTCAACCAACATCCCAAATTTGCCAGCTTTGTCAAGGCTGCTGCACTTGCTGCCCCAGGAGCCAAAGCTGAGGCAGCTACAGTTTCTCCAGGTTCCCAGAAAGGTGACTGTACTCTCACAGTCAGCCCCAAATTGATGGATAGATCGTTTATTTCATTTACTTCATTTCTTGTTATAAATCATAGTGAGATTGGGAGTTAGTAGCGTAAGCCATCCAAGGCTACATGGCCCACCATTAAATTTCAACAGAATTCCTCCTCACACTGTCTCCACAAATTAAAAAAATTCCTACAAGCAAATCAACGGGAAAAGAAAAGGAACGTGATACTTTAGGAGAGATATAACTGTACCAGGCCATAGCATTTCTATACACAGGTAAAGCAGCATTTACATTCTGACCTTTACGAGTGATGATATAGGTATAATTATACATTACACAAGCATCCATTATTACTGACCCATTTTGCTGGAACCTGTCTTGGACCGCTGTCTGTAATGACACAAGCATATCCTCGTCCCCAGGTTACCAATGGAAATGGACCTTCTCAATTTCTTTCCCAAGTTCTTACCATGAATTTCACTTGATTTTTATGTTCAATCATTCCTGTTGACATGGTTTGCACATTTCACTATTGGAGGGATTAAAGTATCTCTCGGCAATCGTAAAAAATTCATAACATATTGTACGTCAGCTAACCTATTTGCTGGTGTTTCTCCCTGTTCCCCCTGGTTTTGTTTTTGCAAAAAAAGTTTTGATGGTGCAATGCGTTCGTTCTACAATTGCCTGTCCAGTTGGGGAATGTGGAATGCCAATAAGGTGTTGCACTCCCATCTGTAAAAACTGTCAGCCCATTTACCAGTGTGGTACTACACTTAGATTTTTCCTCTGGACATGCTTGTTGCAAAAAGGTTATCAACCGATGGCCTGAATGATGAATTTTAATTTGTCCACTAAAGTTCGCCAAGGCCACTTGTAATTCTAAACTATTCTGCACATTCCATTGTAAGTATTGTTCTGTCATTGGAATGACTGTTGTTTCAGGCTCTTTCCCATTCAGTTCCTCAAGGACTGCCATTCTATAATTTTTAATTTTTCCAAATCGGTTTCAACCCATTGCATTATTAACCCAACAGGCTGATAAGCGTTATTGATGATCAAAAAATTGACAAGCCACCCATATACTACACTATGTGCTTGTCTGTTGCTTACTGCATTTTCTATTTTTTCCAATGTTTGTTCTGCTTCCTTTGTTAGTTTCCTTGGTGCTAATATATCCATATCTCCTTTTAACAACTCAAACATAGGTAACAACATTTGATTATCTACCCCTATCAAATTCCTGATCCAACTGATATTACCCAGCAAGATCTGCACATCGTTAAGCATTTGGATGTTAATTCTAAATGATACCCTTTGTGGTTTGATGGTTTTATCCAAAATTTTTCACCCCAAGTACTTCCATGGTGCAACACTCTGCACCTTTTCTGGTGTGATTTGCAAGTGATGTTTTTGTAACATGTCACATAATTCCTGTTTATACCTTTCCAAGTTATCTTTCCCCGTCACTAGTATATTATCCATATAATGATATGCTAACAGCTGTAGATATTTTTTCCGAAAACCTTGTTAGTCTTGGTCAACATAAAGTGGACACATTGTTGGTCCATTTTTCATCCCTTGTGGTAGCACTGCCCATTGATATCTCTGTACTGGTCCCTGTCTGTTTGTTTTCGGAAGCAAAAAGGCAAAATTTTTGCTATTGCTGGGGTCAATAGGTATGGTAAAAAACCAATTCTTTAAGTCAATAAATGAAATGTTCCAATCTCTATAAATCCTTGAGGACTGACCAACGGCCATCCTTCAGGCCAGTCTTTTTCTGCCATGATGGTGACATCCGCAATGGTATCCACCAACATAGTTATTTGAATTGTTTGATTTTCTAATATCAATGTCACCTTTAATTGTGGGTTTGATTTTTTAATTTCTAATGCCCATGTTATCTGTTTTTCTTATCCTGTAGATCCAAAGCCTCCACTCACCCTTTCTTTGTTTTCAGTTTGGGGAGCTTTACTTTTAAAAGGTACTAATTGTGCTATTAGACCGAACGTCTGACACAGAGTAACAAAAACAAAGAAACATATTGGGTGACCATCAAGTCATCGATGGGCTTTTCTCTGAGTAATGGCTTTTTCAGTTTTGCCCAAAGTTTGTTGTGCATCACTCCTAAGAGTAGGAGGTGCTGTTAAAGCCATGTCCCCCTTAAGAAGATCAAATAATGGACTTCGTTCTGCATTAGTAATATCCAAATAGTGTTTAACTCAATTGATTGTTCCTAGGAGCTTTTGTAAATCATTTCAGGTTTTAACTACTATTTGCAATTTGACTTGCTGAGCTTCAAATGTGGCATTCAAAATTTTCCACTCAAGATATTTCCAGGTTTGAATTTTTTCAGGTGTGACTTGAAGGCTTATTTTCTCTAATACAATCTTTGAAATGGTATTAATTGAACAATACAACTGCTTTGGGTGATATACACAGGTGAGAAAGGAATATAAACCATAGTTTGTATTTGTCCAGTAAAATCAGAATTAATAACACCAGGTTACACAAAAAGACTTTGCAAAGTATCACTCGAATGACCCACTAACCAAGCACTTAAACTATTACTGATAGGACCAAAAGCTTGGAGTGATACCTTGAGGACGCATTAATCCCTTATTGTGATTGAGGAGGCTGTGGAAAAGATCTGAGCGGGAGCATTTACTGTTGTCTCCACTGCACACTGGGTTGCTGGTTTCCTTGGTTCTTTGATGTTAAGGGTTTACTCCCAATATCGTATTTGGAATGGCGTTGATTTGTAAAGTGACAAACTTTTTGACATTTATGGTAATGGTCCAGGCATTGTTGAATTCCTGGCCCCTTTTGTCTTTTTTCACCTGTATGGGAATTCTCAAGGCTGCAAATGCATCAACTTTTCTATTCCTTTGCAGTTTTTTAATCTCAGAGGGTATTCCTTTCGGACTCTTAAATTATGCTTTCATTAGTGTCTGGCTAAAATCCCCTTTATGGTTTTCTGCACTAGGACCCAGCAGTTGCTGATCTGATAAGGGACACTGGAATGCAGAGTGTTCTTCATAAATTGTTACTCCTCTAGAGAGATAAGGACTCCCAAGTTAAAAGGAAAAAAAACCCTTCACATTCAAAAAAAAAATCAAGAGAAGTGGGGGGAGGAAGGTGGGGAGAACTCACACACAGCCACAGGGCTGGGTTTTATCCCTTTTTTTTCTATTTTCAATTTTCTTTTTTCATTTTCTTCTCTGTTTTTCTTTCTGTTTTTTCTATTTTCTTTCTTTTTTCTACTTTTTCCATTTTCCTTTTTGTTTGTTTGTTTGTTTTTTGTTTTGTTTTTCTCGGCATTTTAAAATTTCACCCTCTGCAGCCTTTCACTTCAAAGGTCCCAGGTAAATCTACCTGTTTCCTGGCTTAGTGGACGTTTGAGATTGAAAGGTCCCAGAGTTGCATTTTTAAGATTAACCAAAACAAGCAGAGGCTCAAACCCTTATAACCAAAACCCAATTTGTAAGTCTTACAAACATTTAAAGCGCTTTAAACACACACACACACACACACACACAGAACCACTGTTTTTAAAGCTAGCTTAATATACCCATACAATGTTGTTTACCACCAGTCAATAATTATAAAATAAGGTTTGTATCAATTGTTTAACAGGTAATAGTCTTTGGTTGTTACAGAATTTTCGTGGCAAAGGACTATCCTGTGACGGCTGTGAATTATTCATGCATGCAATGGAGCTGGCGGCTGCTTCAGGCACTGGGGCAGTGGGCAGCTTGGCGGCGAAACAGTCAGTACTTTCTCTTTTTACAGCTTTTCGAATTTCTTTTATCGTTTCATAACTAACTGATTCCCAGCAAAAATCTGCATCTTGTAATAAATCATGGGAAAAATTTGCAACAGTTCAACCTGTTCCCTGCAGCTGTGCCTCCCTCCTCAAGGAGGAGGACTTGTGCCCATCTGAATTACTTTCATCCTCAGAAGTTTCACTTGATAGTGGAGGACAGAGGAGTGGATTAGTGGTATTCAGTGGAGATCTTACATCGGAAAGAGGTGGGGCAGAGGATTGTACTACAGCTAATCATTCGCCTTTACCTTTTAGCTCAGATTCGCTCACAAGTTCAGTGGGCATCTTATAAGTCCTGTCTTTAGTTGGATATGATTGTTTCTTAACAGCTTCCTCATCCTCAGAATCACTCCAAAATGGTGATCCCTTTTTTATTTTCCTTGAAGCCCTTTTAGAAGTCGCCTTTAGGTCCTTCACTACCGGACCAGGAGGGTCAGGATTATTTAAGGCACTAGCCTCTGCTAGATCTTGCTGTGTTTTAAAATCTTTCAGTGTTTCATATAGCAGTCGCCATGTTATTAACACATGGGAAGCATTTAAATCTCCCTTTGTGGCATGTTCAAACAGTAATTCACCAGCCTCCTTCCAAGTCCTAATGTCAAAAACACGTGGTGATTCCACAGGCACATTCTTACTCCTTGACCATGCTAATAACAATTCCAGTTTGTGTTCTTCATAATGAGCTCCTTTCCTTTTCAAAATACTGGTTAAACATACATGTCCATATAGATTTCAGGAAACACATTACATATTTGTTATTTTCCAAGACCACATTATCATAGTTTATCATCCACTCTCGCATGCGCATCATAATTTCTCTGCGTCTTCAGAAGCTTGCGATAGTCTTTATCTTCCCTCCTTCATCATTGTGTCCTCTTGGTGAGCTCAGGTCCGTTCTTTGTTTCTGCCTTTTCCTTGGCTTGGAGCATCAGTCAGAGATAAGTTTCTTTAAGAAACACATTGCTTGATTTGTTGCTTGTTTCAACTAGTAAACAAGTTAAACTCTTGTTACAATCACATTCTTTCTAACTGCAAGCTGGCCAAGATTTGCTTAAGCTTATTCTTATTATTGCTTAAGCAAATTCATTCTCTAACATAATGTCACAGTCCACTCATAAATGGACCCGTGATGGTTTGTTTCAGCTATGATCTCAGAGTGCAAAAAAAGCAATAATTCAACAAGTCAAGGGAGTTACATTTCAATCCAAACAGGAACTTTATTAACTGTGCCTGTAAAGCAGCTTGCGATAGAAAAAGAAAGAGAATAAAGCAAAAGATGGGAAGAAAAGGGAAGAAAAAAAGGGTTTATAGCTACCGCCATTGGACCGCCATGGGTTCACAGACATCCAGTGTCTCTGGGGGTCCCAGTCCAAAAGGTGTTCCACTGCTTCTGTCTTCAATCAATGTGATCTCATGGTGGGGAAGATCTTCAAAATTCAGCTGCTCCAGAGCTGTCCTTTATGCTAGTCAATATACCTGGTTCCTTCTTGTGACCCACCTTTGCTCCACCTCAGTCCTGTGGAGATATGCCAATCTCCACCTAGCAGGCCACACATGCCAAGAGAGGAGTGTCTGAGGCGTGGTCAGCTTTGGAGGCAGGTCTCCTCCCCTTGTGCATGCGTCCTCCTGGCAGTGGTGGTTGACTTGGGGTCCCTGATGAAGGCTAGTAGTCATCATCACCTTGAACTTTGGATGAACTGGTCTTTGTGCATTCTCTGTTGGGGTATGGGTCTGTGGTAAGTCTCATCATTAATTTTCCTGTCTTGCTTCATGGATCTTTCACAATAGTATTGAAATAAGGAGGTAGGTACGGGTAGCAGGGAGACTTGGAGACAGGTACAAAGCATTCATTCTGTACCAGCTTTGGCAGGTACAAAATATTCTTTGTGTGCCAGCTTTGGCTGTTTTCATAAGGCCGGCATCTGTGATTTATACAGTCAAGTTCTGACGCTTAGCACCTGATGAGAAATGTTGAGACTGAAATCGATCCTTTGACTGAGCCTTACACCCTCCAGTGGCTCAACATTTGTAAAATTAGGGGAAGAATCAGGAAAACGACAATAGGGTGACACAGCTTATTCAGGATGCCTGTAGCAGTAAGCAACCACCCGAAAAGTGTATGCCACCAATTATGTTCTCCATCCCTTTTCACTCTTTTCAGGATTTGTTCTGATTTGCCCACGCTATGGTGAATTGTTATCAGAGGTTTTTGTCCGTTTTTCTTGATCTCCTCTAATATTTGAATATAATCTCGATGATGTACTAATTCCTTCGTATGAGTTATGTTCATTCCAATAGATATGGACATTAACTCATGAATCAATGTGAGGTTAGATTTCAGAATTTGGTGGGAAGTGACTGGAGTTGAGTAAGAGAAGTCACATCCTATGATTTCAGTAAAATTACAAACACAGAAATTCATATGATTACTGGTATAAGCTATTACATTTCCTACTGTGATATTATTACAAACAGTTCTTAAGCATATACAACCTTTGCCAATATAGATTATTACAGTTTTAGGGTTAACCTCAGGACGAACTTAAAATGGCAAACTTTTTGGTCAATGTCTAAGCAAAAATCTTGTGTTCTGATAACGTTACTTTCACAGAGAATTCCTAGTTATTCCCGCACAATGCAGGATTCCAGGTCTACCGTTTGCCATTTATCATTCACCTTTTGGGCCCATGCTCTATGCTCAAAAGGATATAGTCCCATTGTGGTTCAAGCCTAATGCGAAAACAGGATAAATCAAAGATACTGAAGCATTGTGAATGGTTAACACATAAGCTGTGACAGTGTTATTAACAGGATCATAGGTAAAATTTACCAACTTCCACCAAGACTGGAGGTTCTTTTCAAAATTGTTAGCACTATCCCAAATTATTTTCCGGATTTCTGTAGGAAAATTGCCTTCTTCACCTTCTCTAATGATTGACGCGGCCACAATTGAGCCTGGATGCAACTGAGAGCCAAAGAGATATTACTTTGGGCCACACTAAGCGTGTCTAGAATTAGTTCATGATCTTTTATGTTCATCTTTTCCCATTTTGGTAATATGTTGGACAGCAGCCACTGATGTGTTCCCAAAGCCAAAAGGGAAGATTGTAAAGGCTCTTGTATTTTTGCCAAATCAAAAGTTGTAGCAGCCAATTTGTTCAATAATACCTCTGAATGAATGCTATTCAGAACCCCCAATCCAGTTCCCAAAACACCAGTCAGGTCTCTTGGTGTTCGTCTCCGGGAAGATCTACGTAACCAGGTGGTCCATCCCTCATAAGATGTGAGTAAAAAGGGAGAACAGGCAGGTTGAATTTCCGAGACATTATTTTGCATCAGCAATTCAACCCTTTTGAGAGACCATTCTGGTTTAAATAACATTTGTTGTTGGCCGGTGTTTCCAATTACAAATGGTCCAACCTCATAAATCCTTTGTTGAAGTGTTAATTTGGGAGGAATCGTAGGTATTAAAACTTCTGTTATTAATTCCCCCAATGTCTGGTGTTATTTTTTCCACACATGACCTTATGAGAAAATTTTACTGCGGTGAAATTTAACCAACAGTCCAAATTTTGGGTTCTGCATGGTAGAATAAGGCTGTGTGGTCCAATACCATAGCTGTTTGCTAACTCAATGAGGGATTCAGTCATTAACTGGCATCTTATATAAATGTCATTACCTTGAGTAACGACAAAAAAAGAAACTGTTTCTTTATCGTTTAAAATAAGGGAAATATCTCTGCCTTGGTGTGTGAGTATTGCTACAAGTTTTGGTTTAGTTACAACATTCATTTTGAATTCCTGAGTTAAACCTAATAATGTTGGTCACGGTTTTGGGTCAGCACTCCAATCGCACACTGCAGAGAAAGAATTAACCATAGTAAAATTGAGCCAGCAATCACCTTGCTCTTTCTTACAAGATTTGGTAACCTCTACATTAATATCACTCAGGTTCCAGGAAGTACTGTTGCCAGTACTTTTGTATAATTTCCCTTTTGCTGACATCCATGTCCTGTGCCATTAAATGGCCAAGTCCAATTACTGTAACTTATAGGAATCTCAAATAAAGGGAACTGCATATTTCTGTGGTAGCAATGCCAAATATGTGGAAGATTGAGACTAAGATAAAGCATGAAGCTGGTACAAAGCATATTGCAATAAACATTATTAAAAACACCAGGTGTTCTGAGCTCTACACACAGGATGACGTATCTTGAATGTGTAATAAGGTCAGGTTGCGAATAAGTGAATTGGATATATGGCTGAAAACAGTCAAGAGAGTGTGGAATAGACGAAAACTAAAACATCCTGTTTGTCTGAAGGTTGGAAAACTGAGGAACTGTATAAAGATCTGCCTGAATGAAAGAAGCTGGTACAAAGAGAAATAGTAGTAGTACTTTCTTAATTTGACTCCTGTATGCCATGCTGATTGAAAAGAATATGCTTAAAGAAATCTGCGAGGTCTGTGTCTCTTTCATCGCCGCATATTTCCTCTGGGAAGAGCTGTATATACCCAGCAACCTAACCAATTAAAGACTATTATCCACTTCTTGTACCAATCACAGATACGTATTTTGAACCCAAGCAGTTACTGACAATACCAGCTATTAGAATCAACACTTATGGATTCTTCATCCTATTTTCATTGTAGTCTCAGCTTTAAGGGCCCTAAAGGTTCAGAAGTCCAAGGTTTTCCCGGGGCCTTCTTCACTCAGGAACAGTGGATCCAAGTGGGTTGTTCTTTATTCTTGATCATGGTGAAGGTGGTAAATAATACTTGAAATGGTCCATTCCATTTCTCCTTGAGCGGGTCACCTGAAAAGTTCTTAACATAAATCCAATCCCCAGGGCTAAACGGGTAGATGGGATGGTCTAGTCCTTTAGCCCTTGTCCCCAAGACAACTTTATCAATTTCCTCCAGTTGTTTTCTCAGAGAAAAGACATATTGTTGGAGATAAGAATTTCCTAATTGGTTTAAATCTTCTCCTTTATATCTTGTCTGATACAGTCTTCCATATAAAATTTCAAAAGGACTCAAATTTTCTTTCACTCTTGGCTTTACACATAGCCTGAGTAAGTCTATGGGTAAAGCATGATACCAATACAAATTTTCTTCTTGACTTATTTTTAGCTATTTGCTGTTTTATTATGTGATTAATTTTCTCTACTTGCCTACTTACCTGGGGTCTATATGGAGTATACAATTGCCAATTGATACCTAATGCTCTACTAACTTGTACTACTCGTGTGTAGAAACATTCTTAGAAGCTGGAGGCCACGATATTTTTAAAGGATCTTGAATGGCGAGATAAGAAGGAGTTGGAGGGGGGAATGAGAAGAATAGGCAGCACGCCCAGAGTAGAAGAAAGAAAACAAGGCTTAAGAAAATACAAGTAATGATGACAATGCAGAAGAGCATGTAAATATGTGCAGAGTCAGTTAACCGATTAAGTATTTAGAATAGGCATGTGAACAGTAGTGATTAACCAATAAGATTGTAAGCTTGAGCGCGTGGACAGTCAAGAAAACATATATAAGTTTAGCCTTCTGATTAATAAAGGGTCTTTGATTTGCACTCGGAGTCCGTTGTCCTTAATCCCCTCACTTGTGCACAAAAATGAGTGCCTCTATGTGATGAAATAATTATGGGTACCCTGAACTGGTGTATTATTTCATTCAACAAGACCTTTGCCCCTTCCCTTGCCTTATTTGTCCTGCAAGGAAAGGCTTCTGGCCATCCAGAAAAGGTATCCATGAATACTAACAAGTATCTATACTCCCCTTTTCTTAGGAGTTCAGAAAAATCAATTTGCCAATGCTCTCCAGGCATGTTTCCTTTCCTAATTACTCCTAATTGTTTCTGATTTTCTGTATTAGGATTATTCTTTAAACATATTTCACACTGTTGAGTCACTTGCTGAACCGTGGTATAAAACTTCCTCCCTATCCATTTCTGACTTAGGAATTTATATCAGGGATCTGGTCCCTGTGGCATATTGAGGCATGGACTCCGAGTCAGACCTTTATGAAGCAGAAGTAATCCCTTTTATAACCCTGCCTCATCAAGACAGTACCTGCCCAAATAGCTCAGGCATGCTTTCTTGTTTCCCAACCTTGAATAGTCTTTTTTTTAGCACAAATATCTACAGCTCTTAACAACAATCTTCAGCCTGCAGTTTCCTCCCTTTTGTGTCCTTGCTTTCTGCCCACTAATCCCACGGTTTCTTTGTTTTCCTTGTCTTTACTGGTTTTGGTTAACAAATCACCAACTGGCCCCACAGGTCCCCAGTGGGTTTCATTATGTTCCCTCTTGACAAGTTCCCAAACCAAGCTGGCAGGCACAATAGTTCTGCTATCTTTTAATTGTGCCCACTTTTGGGAAGGGACCTGTCCTCCAAGTTATTTTCTAAGTTTTCATCTCTATTATGTAAGATTAGAGCTAATTTTTGCCCTTCTTGCATTCTTTCTGCCACCTGTTTAGCCTCATAATCAGGCAATCTATTACCTGTTTCCTGGTCGGTGTTACCTCTCAGGTGCCCTTGACAGTGCATGATGGTGATTTTATTTGATAACTGTACTGCCTCCAATAGGTGAAGCATTTCTTCAGCATGTTTAATCTGTTTTCTTTGTGCCATCAGTAACCCTCGTTCCTTTCCAAATCGCTCCGTGAACATGAACAACTCCAAAGGCATATTTAGAATCTGTCCATATGTTTATGTTTCCCTTTTGCCAGTTCTAAGGCTCTGGTCAAGGCAATAATTTCAGCCTTCTGAGATGAAGTCCCAGCAGGTAATGGTTGGAATTCAATTACCTTGTTCTTAGTAGTTACTGCATATCCAGCTTTACAGGTACCTTGTTGGACAAAGGTAGTAGTTCCATCTGTAAACCAGGAATCTTGTGCATCCTCCAGAGGTTCTTCCTTCAGATCTGGTCTGCTGGAACACACCGTTTTGCGGAAATCAAACCCTATAACCCAAAATGAGTTATAAAGCAGGTATGTTTATTGCCAGCGCTGAGGTGCAAGGGGGTTCTCCTCCTAGCTTGCACACCATATAGCTTAACAAGCAGCTATTCATAGTGTAAAGACATGCATAGTTATAAGCACCTACTACATATTCATAACTTTTCCCTGCTTCGTATTATAATTAGTTCTGGAAGGTTCGCTCCAGTCTTGTGCCTGTGTAGTGCCTCCTGGTGGTCGTGGGCCAGGGTCTCAGGGATGAAGTCAACAGCCTTCCTCAGGATTAATTTTTTTGTCCTCGAACTGTGCACAGGCACAGTCCTCTTCTGGTTATTTTCAAACTACTGAACCAGGTGCAGCCAGCTTTCTGCTAGGGCTTGCATTCCGATCCCTGCTTATCAGTAAACTTCTGCAAGCTGGCTCTCTTGTTATCAACTTTCAGGGTCTTCAAGGCTACCACTAACAAAACAGCGTGAGTTCCAGTGAGCTATGTATTTTCCAAATATGATGTGATTTACATTTACAATTAAGTCCTTCGAACTTCTCAGCTTCCCAACTCCCCGTGTCTGCTTTTGCTCATCAACACAACTTCTATTGTTTCAAGACAGTCATGTATTGGCAGTTTGGTCATCATTCCACTGAGAAAAGAAGCTGAGTTCACAATGTTCGTTACTTCAATTTTGATATCATCTGATTCGATCAGAGTGGCTTGGCATTTCAAAAACCTAGATGGGGAAAGCCAGTGATTTCCCTTTTGTTCCAACACAGAAGATACTGTAAGTGAGACCAATACCATCATCTTGTGGCCCAAAGTGAATTTTCATGCTTCTTCAATGTTGAGTATTACAGCGGCCACTGCTCATAAGCATCCTGGCTATCCTTTACTTACTTCATCCAGTTTTTTGGAGAAGTAAGCTACAGCCCTTTTATAGGGTCCCAACCATTGAGCCAGGACCCTTAAAGCTATTCCCTGCTTTTTGTGATAGAAAAGCCAAAAGGGCTTGGTCACATTCAGTAGACCCAAACCTGGAGCTCTCATAAGTTCCTTTTTATGCATTTTTAGCCTCCTTAGACCATACCAGTTGGGGAGAGTTGGTTTTTAAAAGTTCATATAACAGCTTTACGATCACCCCATAATTGTAAATCCATAAATGGCATCAACCTGTCATTCCTGGAAAAGTCCTGAGTTCTTTTACCATCTGTGGGAGTGGAGTCTGACAGATGGCTTCCTTTCACTCAGTTCCCAGTTCTCATCCCCCGGACAGCCCATATCCCAAGTATGTTCCTCGTTCTTGTACCATTTGGGCTTTCTGTTGGGAGACTATCCATTTAGTCCAAGGAAATTCAACAAACTTACAGTCCACTGAATGCACTCAGATCTTGTTTCTGTTGTGATCAGCAAGTCATCTGCATACTGCAGGAGAGTCCCATTTCCAGGAAGGGATTTCCATGTTTCAAGATCCTGAGCTAGTTGATTCCCAAAGATGGTGGGGCTCTTTTTAAACCCTTGAGGCAACACTGTCCTGGTAAGTTGTGGTTTTCTGCCAGCGGTGGGGCTCTCCCACTCAAATGTAAACATTTTTTTACTTTCTTTAGCCAGAGGCAGGCAGAAAAATGCATCTTTAAAGTCTAATACCATAAACCAAATTTGGCTGTTCTTTAATTTCATAAGTAATGTATATGGATGAGCTACTACAAGGTGCAAGTCTTTAACAATTTTATTAATTGCCCTAAGGTCCTGTACCACCCGGTAGGTTCCATCTGACTTCTTAACTGGCAGAATAGGGGTATTATATTCAGATTCACATTCCACTAATAGTTCATGTTTTAAAAAGATATTAATTGGTCCTTCTATTCCTTTGCAATCTTCTAGCCTTAAAGGGTACTGCTTTTGGTGAACGGGACTTGCTCCCTCTTTGAGCTCTATTACCACAGGGGTAGCATTTTTCGCTTTTCCTGGAATTCCTGAAACCTATACCCCTGGACAGACTTGGTCAATGATTTCCTTAACCTCTAGTGACAAGTCTGGAAGTTTTCCAAAATTTACCCAGGGTCTTATTGCAACCAAACTTAACACATCAATTAACTGATCCTCTTTCACTTTAAACTCTGTTTTTCCTTGTTTAAATTCTATTACTGCCCTGAGTTGTTCCAATGAGTCCCATCCTAACAAAGGTTTAGGAGAGTCAGGCAAATGCAAAAATCAATTTATACAAATTTGTTTTCCTATTTTAAATTTTAAAGGTTCATAAAATAATGCCTTTTTCTGTTGGCCAGTGGCTCTGATTGCTCAAATAAAATCTTTCCTTAGGGATATCAGTTCTTGATTTAGAACAGAGAAGGAAGCACACGTATCCAACAAAAATTCAACTTCTTTCTCGTGTTCCCCTAGCTGGATTTTAACCAGTGGATCTGCTAAGGTAGATGCCCCAGGTTCCTGTCAGTCTATATTCATCACTGCTATCACTACCTGGGATGTCTTTTGAAGTTCCGGACACTCCTTCTTCCAGTGTCCCTCTTTCTTACAATAAGCACATTGGTTTAATCTCAGTCTATTTCCTGCTCCTTCCCTATTATTCATTAATCTGCCTCTACCTTGTCCACTATATACTATACCCCTCAGCTCCAGTGCTGTTGCCATCAGTCTGGTCAGTTTTTCTCTCTCTGCATCTTCTCTGTTACTAAAAACTCTCCAAAGTTCCTCCAACAATTTCTCCAAGTTTCTAATCTCCAGATCTCTCAGCTTCTGAAGTTTTCTTATAATGTCAGTCACCGACTTGCCCAAAAACAAAGAAACAAGCTGTTGTTCCCCTACATCCAAGGAGGGATCCAGAGTAGTGTACTTCCTCATGGCTTCCCTTAATTTATCTAAAAATTCTGTAGGGGTTTCCTTTTTTCCCTGTTTTACAGCATATAACACTGACCAATTCACTGCCTTTGGAACAGCATTCTCCAGCCCTAACTTTATCTAGTCCCGATATTGTCTCAACATTCGGTAATCATGATTATCATTAGAATCCCAATGTGGATCCATCAGCAGGATGCATTCATCTATATTTCCCTGTAAAGTACTCCCAGTACATGCGTTTGAGCAGTTTTTAGTATCAATTATTTCTTTGTTTCTGTCAACTGTCCTAAAATCAATTCGACACCTCCCCAATCTGGGTCCTGATTTTTAACAATCAGCTCAAACCGCTTAGCCACTTCAGAGAGATCATGCCAGTACCCTCTGGCTGCTTCCTTCCAAGCATCCAGATCCGCTGTGGAAAACGGGACTTTAACTCTACCTGGGCCTCGTGGCCCCATCGCCTCCCGTAACGGAGCCAAGAATTCTGGAGCTTTTTGAGTCTTACTCCTAGTCTTCCAGAGACTGGGGAGCAGTGGCCCCCTGCTCCTCCCTCATTTTCATCCTCGCTACCTTGCGGACTGACTGCTGGGGGAGGCATCCCTAAATCCTCTGGATCTACTATCTCTTCACATACTTTAGTCTCTTTCACTTTTAAACACCATTGTCTGATGCTACATACCAAACAGTATCTTTTCATTTTCTCTCCCCTCTCTTTTTCTAGGGACAGAACTAAGGGATCCTGCAGAGGGACGTTAAACCCACAGTCCCATTGCCATTCCGGATGATCTCATAAAATGAAAAACACATCTGCATATGTTGCTTTGTCCCATTTTCCTTCCCTTCTTAAAAACAACACCAGCTGTAATATAGTGTTATAATTTAACGTCCCATTAAAGGGCCACTTCTCCCCATCGTCCAATTTATACAAAGGCCACCACTGGTTGCAGTACATTATTAGCATTCTCTTATTCATGGTTCCTCCTATATTTTTCCAATGTACTAGTATGCACCCTAAAGGACTCTTCGTGGGGACTTCTTTACTCTGACCACCTCCCATCCTACTATCTCTTAAATCCTATTAATTTCAAACAATTAGTCTTTTTATTACTATATAATTGTTTCTCCTCATGTCACGACAAATGGAGTCTAGCTCCCTCACAAAACCACTCTGGTCTATCGCTGGGAGTTTTCAAAACTAATAGTGTCCCTCCGCAATGCTGACAGCTGGAATTAAAGCTTTCCCTTAAATTCAAGTCGCTTGGGAAATTATTTAGCCAACAATAAGGACACTTGAAAAACAGACACAAATGATAGCACTTACAATGTGGACACAGATAAACCAAGGGATTATTATTCTGAGTAGTTTTCTCTACATTCCCAACCTGTACATCTCCTCCTCTCAGTTTTAGTTTTAGCCACAATTTTAGCCACAGAGTGAATATATGAATGGGAATCCAGTCCATGGGAAATAGGTCATACAAAAGTCTGGAGAGTTGGGGACTTGTGGTGATGGAGATGCAGACCTTGCAGTTTTCTCTAAGTATATTCTTTTAATCAGCACAGTATACAGAAGTTAAATTAAGAAAGTACACTGGCTTCTCTCTTTCAAGCAGATCAATACAGCTCTTCGGGAACCGAACTAAGACAAACAGGATATTTTGTTTTGTCTATTCTACACTCTCATGACTGTTTTCAGTCACGTCTCCAGTCCACTTCTTCCCAGCTGGGTTTTCCCAGCCTGGCTTTCTCACACACTCAAGATTCTTGTTTGGAGCACCTGGTCTTTTAATCATGTTTATTCTGATATTCTTGGTACCAGATTCATGCTTTATTTTAGTCTCAATTAATCTTCCATATACTTGGCGTCGCTCCCACAGGGACTAGCAGCAATTGTTAGAAATAGGCAGATCACAACCCCTAAAGGTGGAATAGGTAAAAGGCCATGCAAGGAATGGAACCCCCATCACAAAATTGAATCAGCAAGTAGATCACCTAGCCATAACTAAGGTAGAAAGGAGGAAGACTGAGTGGTTGCACATTAAGCGAGGCCACTTGGGGAAAACAGGCCTCTATTACGCGTGTTGGTCTCGGGGATGGTCAGTGTCATAGCTCCCAGCTCATCTCCACAAGACTTCAACTGTGCCACGGTGTCCCCAGCATGCCCTGGGGCTGCAGGTGGAGGGCCCTTACCAGCACTCCGTCCCTCTACACATTGTGTGTCTTCCTGCAGCTTGTTACAGGCAAGCCTGATATTATCCCCCTCCCACTTCACATCCAGTTTAAAGCCCTGTCAATGAGCCCTGCAAGCTCCTGAGTAAAGACCCTCCTCCCCCTCTGAGAAAGGTGGCTCCCATCTGATACCTGTAAGTCTGGTGCCATGTAGGCCATCCCATTGACAAAAACCCCAAAGCTGTTATGGTGACACCAGCCACGGAGCCATGTAGACTGGACCCATCTTTTCCTTCCAGTGTCACCTCCCATTACTGGAAGGAGAGAGGAAAAATTCACCTGGCCCCCAGATTCCCTCAGTAGCCATCCCAAGGCCCCGAAGTCTCTTTTGATCACCCTTGGGCTACGTACTGCAGATTCATCACCTCCCACATGGAAGAGCAGTAACGGGTAGTAGTCTGAGGACTGTACCAGACTGGGGAGTTCCCTACCGATACCCCTAACCTGGGCTCTTGGGAGGCAGTAGACTTCCTTGTCAGTAGGGGCTGCCTGACATATTGGACCCTCTGTTCCCCTCAGCAGGGAGTATCCCACAACTATGACTCACCTTTTCCTCCTCGTGGCGGTTGTAGTAATATGGGGGGGGGGGGGGGGGGGGGTCGTTCTGGTCTTAGGCCTTCCTCTGGTGTAGATAGATCAGCACCCACACTGTCCACTGACTGGTCCTCCACAGCTAGAGCCTCATATCTTGTTGTGCAGAGGCACCTGGGGAGGTGTGGGCAAGGAGGGGATTCACTTACTGCCCTGTTGGTGGACTTGATTCCACTCACTACTTCCCTTTAAGTCCCTGCCTCCATCCCAGTGGAGAGAGGATACCAGATTCCTTCAATCAAGGGCTTTTTTCCAGTGGCTGTCTCTGTTCCTGTGTGAGGGAGCTCAGGGTGTGGTTCCACCAGTCAATCTTTTGCTCACAATCCCTGATGCTCCTTAGCCTCTCTACTTCCTCTCACAGCTCTGCTACCAGGCTGAACGAGAGCATCCACCTGCTCGCACCTCACACAGCTGTACCACTGCTTCCCCCTGTTTCCAGTGCAAGCTGGGAGCCCTCCTTGTGGACTGAAACCTGGATGGCTGCGTGTTTTCCTGGGAGCTCAGTCTGGGCTGACGCGTCTCTTCTGGCAGGCACAGAGGATGCAGCCTCCTGATGAGCGAAAGCAGATGGGGGGGTTGGGAATGTTCACTGCTGCTCATCCTGAAAAACTTAGAAGCTGATAATGAAGGAGCCAGCTAGCAGAAGTTTACTGATACTGGGCATTGGAATGCAGGAAGCTGGAAAACAATCAGAAGAGACTGCGCTTGCGCACAGTTCAAGGGGAAAAACTTTTTTTCATCCTGAGGAAGACTTGCTACTTCATCCCTAAGACCCCGACCCACGACCACCAGGAGGTACTATGCAGGCGCAAGATTGGAGCGAACGTTCCAGAACTAATTTTAATACGAAGCAGGGAAAGGGTATGAATATGTCGTAGACACTTATAACTATGCATATCGTTACATTATAAATAGCTGCTTGTTAAGTTATACAGTGTGCAAGCTAGGAGGAGAACCCCCCTTGCACCCCAGTGCTGGAAATAAACATACCTGCTTTATAACTCATTTTGGGTTATAGGGTTTGATTTCCACAAAACACTCCCACTGGGTGGACGCTATGGCTAGGGTCTCTCTCACTGAATGAACTCACCTCCTAAGCACAGAGACTGTGCCCTCCCTGCTTGCCCTGCCTGCGCAAACTGCCATGTCCCACCCTTCTTATGAGCCATGCCCCTATTTGCCTGGTCTTGTTTGCTGTGCTCCTATTGCTGGTGCTCGTAAGGGGTCATTTAAATCTCCCATGGATGCTTCCAGGACAGTCCCCTGGCATCAGCCGCCATGCGGGACCTGCAGAAATTATTGCGCTTGCCAAACATTTTCAGTGGGATACTTAGTATCACACCCTTGAGCTGAAAAACCTGATACATTTGTGTTCTGAATGTCAGTTTGAAATGCATAAAAGAATCTGAACTCAAAATTAAAACATTTCTTAGAGTCTCTGTCATGCAAGTTCACCCTCATCGCTCCCTGATCATGCAATCACACCGTCCAAGAAGGAAAGATTTCCCCTGGCTTCTGTCTAACCCTTTCAATTATACCATTTAGTTCATGCTCTGTCAGGATCCCACTGCACACCTGCTCCCGCAATCACCAAATGCACTTTCTCATTATTTACTCATTTCCTCTTTTTCTTGTATGCATTCTGTGCAACTTGCATTGCAGCTCTTTCAGATATGGTCTGATAAGCTTCCAACTTACCAGAAAGGAACTTATTCTGACACTGTAACACTACGATTTGATTCTGCAAGTCAAACATCTGTCGCTCCACGTGGGAGCGTTCTAACAACAACCATTCTCATTGTTGGTGCTGTCTCCGATATGCTTTTAACAAGATCTGCACTTACACTATCTTTCCTTTTCCATTATGTAGTTTCTGCATGCATTTTAATCCATTTAATGGTTAAACCTTCCTTAACTGTTCTTTCCAATATTCGCACGGTCCTCCCACTCAACCAACTCATGTGCTAAGGAGCTATAGGGGGGGTCTTCCCTTCTGGGAATCTCAAAAGACATTGGCAAGGGAAGTGAAGACTACAGGTACATCAACCAGAAACAGAAGATTAAAGAAATCTTACCCTGACTGATGGTTGAAAATGGGTCCTTGTATCAACAGACAAGGAGAAGGCTGTGGTACTCAACAACTTTTTTGCCTCACTCTTCACCGACAATCACTCTCCTCACCCCTCCTGGGTCAAGGGACAGCAAGATGGAGACCAGGGGGTAAGGCCCATCCCAACATGGGGGAAGATCATGTTTGTGACCACCTGAGGAACCTGAACACAGTCTATGGGACCTGATGAGATGCATTCCAGAGTCCTGAGGGAATTGGCTGATGTGGTTGCCAAGCCACTCTCCATGATATTTGAAAAGTCATGGCAGGCAGGAGAAGTCCCTGGTGACTGGATGAAGGGTAACATTGTGTCCATTTTTAAAAAGGGTAGAAAAGATGACCCTGGGAACTACCGTTCTGTCAGCCTCACCTCTGTGCCTGGGAAGATCATGGAACAGATCCTCCTAGAAACTATGCTAAAGCACATGGAGGACTGGGAGGTGAT
The DNA here is from genome assembly GCF_017976375.1 of Cuculus canorus. Lineage (NCBI taxonomy): Eukaryota > Metazoa > Chordata > Aves > Cuculiformes > Cuculidae > Cuculus > Cuculus canorus. The sequence continues at coordinate 3,556,283 of NC_071440.1, forward strand.
AAGTGGCAGCCAGCATGGCTTCACCATGGGCAAGTCCTGTATGACCAACTTAGTAGCTTTCTATGATGGGGTAACCACAGCAGTGGACATGAATAAATCGATAGATGTGATCTATCTAGACTTCTGTAAAGCCTTTATCACAGTCCCCCACAATATTCCTTCTCTCTAAACTGGAGAGAGATGGATTTGATGGGTGGACTCTTTGGTGGATAAGGAATTGGTTGGACGGTCATATTCAGAGAGCAGTGGTCAACAACTCGATGTCCAGATGGAGATCCGTGACAAGTGGTGTCCCTCAAGGGTCCGTACTAGGACCGGTGCTGTTTAATATCTTCATCAATGATAAAGACAGCAAGATTGAGTGCACCCTCAGCAAGTCTGCAGATGACACCAAGCTGAGTGGTGCAGTTGTCACAACTGGACTAGCTGGAGAAGTGGGCCTGTGAGAACCTCGTGAGGTTCCACAAGGCCAAGTGCAAGGTCCTACACCTACATTGGGGCAATCTGTGGTTTCAGTACAAGTTGGGAGATGATGTGACTGAGAGCATCTCTGTGGAGAAGACTTGAGGGGTGCTGATTGATGAGAAGCTCGACATGAGCCAGCAGGAGGGGATTCTGCCCTTCTACTCTGCCTTCATGAGACCCCACCTGGAGTACTGTGTCCAGTTCTGGAATCCTCAACATAAGAAGGATATGGAACTGTCGTAATGGGTCCAGAGGAGACCACAGAGATTATCAGGGGACTGGAGCACCTCTGCTATGAGGTCAGGCTGAGAGAGTTGGGCTGGAGAATTGAAGACTTTGAGGAGACTTTATAGCATCCTTCCAGTACCTGAATGGTACAGGAAAGCTGAGGAGGGACTTTTTACAAAGGCAAGGAGGAGGGGGAATGGCTTTAAATTGGAAGGGGGAAGATTAGAGTAGATATTAGGAAGAAATTCTTCACAATTGTGAGAAGTCCTCACAAGTCGAATGGGTAAACTGAGGCACGCATCTTGTGAAGCAATATTATTTATTTATTTATTCATGATTGCAGTAGCGGAAGCATCTCCTTCTGGCAAGAAATGCTCAACCTTTGTTGAAAACCAAAGAAGTTTATATACTGTTTCTTTCAGGGCAAAATCCCCTTCTTCCCAAATTTACAAGCTATCTCAAAACTATAATGAGGCGGTTTCTAGGCTACCTTTTTACATATTAGATTTCTTTACCCTATCTGTTGTTTATAAGTTCTTACCATCCTAAGCATATCTTGTACTGTACCAGAAAGGTATCAGGAGATAACATTTCTCTTCTCCAAACTACTTGTTCAGACACTTCTTAGTGAAAAACAGCTTATGCAATCATATTTTTCAAGACTGTTATAAGTTAAATTCAGCAAGGCCCTCCATCTTAATGCTAAGACTTCCATTTTGTAAAAACACAAGTAGCCTAATGCTCACACAATGAGGGTGGTGAGGCACTGGCACAAGTTGCCCAGGGAAGTTGTGGCTGCCCCCTCCCTGGAATTGTTCAAGGCCAGGTTGGATGGGGCCTTGAGCAGCCTGGTCTAGTGGGAGGTGTCCCTGCCCATGGCAGGGGGGTTAGAACTGGATGATCTTTTAGGTCCCTTCCAACCCAAATTATTCTATGATTCTATGAGTCTATGATTCCAGGATTCTGTGATGATATACCAAATAATTGCATTAGGATTAAATAATAACAGAACCATACCGTGTGCAGTTTTGGGTGCTGCAGTGTAAAAAGCATATAAAGCTTCTGGAGAGTGTACAGAGGAGGGCCACAAAGTTGGTGAAGGGTTTAGAGGGGAAGCCATATGAGGAGCAGCTAAAGTCACTTGGTCTGCTCAGCCTGGAGAAGAGGAGACTGAGGGGATATCTCCTTGCAGTTTACTCCTTCCTCACAAGGGAAGGAGGAGGAGCAGGAGCTGATCTCTTCTCTCTGGTGACCAACAATAGGACCCAAGGGAATGGCAGGAAGATGTGCCAGGGAAGTTTAGGTTGGATATTAGGAAAAGATTCTTCACCCAGAGAGTGGTGGAGCACTGGAACAGCTCCCCAGGGAAGCAGTCACGGCACCAAGCCTGACAATATTGAAGAAACATTTGGACAACGCCCTCAGACACATGGTGTGAATGTTGTTGTTGTCCTATTCAGGGAAAGGAGTTGGACTCGCTGATCCTTGTGGGTCCCTTCCAACTTGGGGCATTCTATGAAAAATCACAGCAGCTATTGTAATTGCCTAAAAATATACACAGAGAGATGCAATAGAATTCTCAAAACCGTTCAGAGATCTGAGCACCCCCTCACACCACTCTCACAGGTAGTTTTAGGGCTACAAAAGAGAGTAAGAAACTGGGAAAGAGCAATGCAAAGTATATCTGGCCTTCAAAGTGTTGCATCTCAACCCCACCCTACAAGTGGATGATGGGGTGGTGATTTGTTAAAATGAAATACTAGGATGTGAATTCAGAGTGATGACAACACTGTATGGCTAATTTAAACTAATCGACTAATACCAAGACAGTTTGCAAATATTTAGCTGTCTATTAGCATAAAACAACTATTGATTCATGGTGAAGGCAAAGATTTGCACATATATATTTAAGCAGGTGTGAAGGATCGTGTTCTTGTTGTGCTTCTTTAAAACCACTTTCAACCACTTCATCTAAAAACATGGCTGGAAAACAAGACAAAAGATGAAGAATAGTTTATCTGTGACTTATGGCACAGTCCTTGACACAAACATTCCTGTTAGGGCTGGGAAGGACTGATAGGTATAACAATCATGACCTTGGCCACCCACTGCTTCAGACAGAGCTGTAAGAAAGAGTAGTGCTGGGTCACTGCATGGTGCTTGCTGGTTTGAAGGAATCATAGAAAGAAGTACAGAGGTTAAAATGGACATGGATGCCACAGCTCTACTATGCAGTGCAATTTATCTGATAGTCAGCTATAGGATTATGCAGCTATCAGTTGTTGTAGGATTTCTAGTCCCAAATGCTATTCTCCACGGGCGTGCCTGTGGTCAGTATCTCTGCATTGCAAAAAGGACACTTAGCATATGGCAAGGGGCAGTGCCTAAACTCTCAGCCTAAGGACAGTTTAATCTTACCCCATAGTTAGCACAATGGAGACAGACCTGAAACATCCCATTTTGTGACAAGTGCTTGCTGCTGAGAAACTATGCTTTCTCTAATTCAGTGAAGTGGCTTGAAGTGTTTACTTGGCTTGAAGTAAATGCAGAAGAGGCAGCTGGAGCTTGTAGACAGGAGGGTAATGTTGTGTACCAATAGGTGCTTGCCTATAAAGATCAGCTGCAAATAGGTAAACTCAGAAAGCCACGCTCTTGGCTGAAAATAAAACAGTAGAACAAAGCAAGTGACTTTTGTAATTTCAGTACTGATTTCTACTGGAATAGTCATAGAATCATAGAATGGTTTGGGTTGGAAGGGACTTTAAAGATCATCCAGTTCCAACACCCCCCCCTTCCCCCCACCATGGGTAGGGTCACATTCCACTAGATCAGGTTGCTCAAAGCCTCATCCAACCTGGCCTTGAACACTCTCTTTCAGATTAAAACTGTTAACCCTCGTCCTATTGCTACATGCCCTTGTAAAAAGTCCCTCCCCAGATTTCCTGTAGCCCTGTTCAGGTACTGGAAGACTGCTATAAGGTGTCTCCAGAGCCTTCTCTTCTCCAGGCTGAACAAGCCCAACTCTCTCAGCCTGTCCTCGTATGGGAGTTGCTCTAGCCCTCTGATCATCTTTGTAGCCTCCTCTGGACTCGCTCTAACAGATCCATGTCCTTCTTGCGCTGAGGACTCCAGAACTGAATGCAGGGCTCCAGGTGAGGTCTCATGAGAGCCGAGTAGATGGGCAGAATCCCCTCCCTCGACTGGCTGCTCACACTTCTTTTGATGCAGCCCAGGACACGTTTGGCTTTCTAGGCTGCAAGCAGGCATTTCAGGCTCATGTTGAGCTTATCCCTCAGAACTCCCCAAGTCCTTCTCCGCAGGGCTACTCTCAATCCATTCTCTGCCCAGCCTGTATTTGTGCTTGGGATTGCCCCAACCCAGGTGCAGGACCTTGTACTTGGCCTTGTTGAACTTCCTGAGGTTCGCATAGGCCCACCTCTCAAGCCTGTCTAGATCCTTCTGGATGGCATCCCTTCCCTCCAGTGTGTTGGCTGCGTCACACAGCCCAGTGTCATTGGTAAACTTGCTGAGGGTGCCCTCAGCAAATCAAATGGTCATCAAATACTTAGATCAAATCAAATGGTAACTAAATACTTACATTTTATAACTGGATTACTTGACTTTTGAAATTCTTGGGAGATGCCATGTCTTACAGCTGGCTCTGTCTGGGTAAATGCTATTGCACAGCACTGCGGTTGTATTTGGAATCCTAACCAAAAGACTGGGGATTCAGAGCTCAGTCTGATCAGGTCCTTAGTGATGCTGTCTCTTCAGGACAGAGCCAGCATCTGTTAGAATCAAATTCTGGGTTTTGTATTTGGACCATCTCACAGAGACCATGTGAGACCACAGAGACCATCCATCACCTCAGTCCTTACTATGCCTTAGGTGGGCATCCAGCAGTTGAGGAAGTGATCAAAGGCATTGACCTTGACAGGTGGGAGAGATGGGCTGACAAAAACCTCATGAAGTTTAGCAAAAGTGAAATGTGAAGTCCTGCATCTAGGATGCAACAGCTGGCACAACAGTACAGGCTGTCTGAGGACTGACTGGACAGAAAACAGGTTCTTGGAGCAGGACTTGGGAGTTGTGGTGGACAAAGAGCTGAAAGAGAGTCAGTGGTGTGCCCTTGCAGCAAACAAGGCTAAGTGCATACTGGGCTGTATGAGCAAGCATGCAGTCAGTAGACTTAGGAAGCGATTATTCTCCTAATTCAGGCCACGCCTTCAGTACTGAAGAGCCCCAAATGGAAGACAGTACAAGACAGACATTGACATCTTGGAGTAAATGCAGCAAACACCTATCAAGATGATGGGGGCTGGAACACATGATGTAGAAAGAGAGGATGAGAGAGATGTGTTTGCCCAGCCTTAAGAAGGCTCAGTCTGACTCTTCGTGTTGTCTAAAGCTCCCTAATGGGAAGGTGTAGAGAAGATTGATTGACTCTTCTCAGGGATAGAAAAGGAAAGGGACACAATACAAATTCTGTATTTATATTCCATGTAAGATAGTAGTGCTTTTGGTCTAACTGGGACCAATTTTTCTACATGAATTTCTTCAACATCAGCAACAAAATTTGTATTATAGATACCACTCAGCAAGAGTAAGGCAACTAGAACCTGATACTTGGCTGAAGAACACTATTTATTGTAATTACAGATAGCTAATTTTTTATAAAGGTCAAAATCAATGAAGAGAAATTTCATACAAGCTTATGATAGCATTCATGTAGGAAGGACAACTCAGTCCAGTTGTATTTATGAAGTCATCACAGTTTAATTAAGCTCTAGTCAAATTAGTTATTACTCAACTAAATTAAAGGGTAGATCGAAAACCATTTCATAGAATCATAGAGTAGTTAGGGTTGGAAGGGACCTTAAAGATAATCTAGTTCCAACCCCCCTGCCATGGGCAGGGACATCCCACTAAAGCAGGCTGCCCAAGGCCCCATCCATCCTGGCCATGAACACCTCCAGGAATGGGGCATCCATGACTTCCCTTGGCAACCTGTTCCAGTGTCTCACCACTCTCATGGTGAAGAAATTCTTCCTAATGTCCAGTCTAAATCTGCCCCTCTCCAGTTTATACCCATTCCCCCTTGTCCTATCACCACAAGCCTTTATGAACAGCCCCTCTCCAGCTTTCCTGTAGGCCCCCTTCAGGTACTGGAAGGTCGTTATAAGATCTCCTCTGAGCCTTCTCTTCTCCAGGCTGAACAAGCCCAACTCTCTCAGCCTGTCCTCGTAGGGAAGGTGCTGTTTTGTGGAATCAAACCCTATAACCCAAAATGACTTATAAAGCAGGTATGTTTATTTCCAGCACTGGGGTGCAAGGGGGTTCTCCTCCTAGCTTGCACACCGTATAGCTTATCAAGCAGCTACTTATAGTGTAAAGACATGCATAGGTATAAGCGCCTACTACATATTCATACCCTATCCCCGTTTCGTATTATAATTAGTTCTGGAAAGTTCGCTCCAGTCTTGCACCTGCGTAGTGCCTCCTGATGGTCGTGGGCTGGGGTGTTAGGGATGAAGTAGGAAGTCTTCCTCAGGATGAATATTCTTTTTGAACTTTGCACAGACTCAGTGTCCTCTGGCTGTTTTCAAACTCCTGAACCAAATGCAGCCAGCTTTCTGCATTCCAATCATTCCAACACCCACTTAATCTGTAAACTTCTGCTAACTGGCTCCTTCGTTATCAACTTCCAGGGTCTTCAAGGTGAACAACGCCAAGCTCTAATGAACACTCCCAACCCCCCTTGTCTGCTTTCGCTCATCAGTGCTGCAGCCCTCCAATCATCAGAGAGACTGTGGACTGACACATCCACAAGATCCTATGGTATTAGCATTGGAAAGGGGAAAAAAAGGGAGAAGGAAAAAGTTGAATTTTTAATAGATAGGGGAGCAACCTACTCGGTTTTAAATCAAGCTTTGACACCTGTAGATAAAGACTTTTAATGGTAAGGGGAGCCACTGGCCAAAGCAAAAAGGCATACTTTTTGAAGCCTTTTAATTTTAAACTAAGTAAACAATTAGGGGTACGTGAATTTTTATATATGCTAAATTACCAAAACACTTATTCGGGAGGGATTTGTTGGAACAATTGGAAGCAGAAATAAAGTTTGAAAAAGGGAAGGTAGAGTTTATAAGTGGAGGACCAACAGTTAATCGAAGATTTAAGTTTGGCCCTTATTGAAACCCCTATTAAGGCGGGAATATCTGAGGAAATTAAGAATCAGGTGTATCTGGGAGTATGGGCATCGGAAATGCCGGGAAGAGCAAAAACCGTCTCCCCTATTGTAATAAGAATCAAACAAGGGGCCAATCCAGTCAGAATTAAACAATATCTGTTGAGAACGGAAGACAGGGAAGGCATTCGGCTGATCATTGATCGATTTATCAAATATGGATTATTGACAGAGTGTGAGTCAAAATACAATACGCCTATTTTACCAGTAAGGAAACCAGATGGGGGCTATAGGATAGTACAGGATCTTAGAGCTATTAATAAAATAACTGAGGACCTGCACTCTGTAGTGGCTAATCCATACACACTATTGATTAAATTGTCACCAGAACTGATTTGGTTTACCGTCCTGGACCTAAAAGATGCATTTTTCTGCTTACCTCTAAGCCAGGAGAGTCAGCCATCATTTGCCTTTGAGTAGGAAAACACAGATTTGGGCAGAAAGGTACAACTAACATGGACAGTGCTACTGCTGGGATTTAAGAATAGTCCTACCTTGTTTGGAAATCAGTTGGCAAAGGATCTAGAACAATGGGAGCGACCTCCTGAAAGGGGAATAGACCTTGTAGATGACCTATTGATAGCCACAGAAACAAAGGAGACCTGCATAATATGGACTATCAGCTTATTGAATTTTCTTGGACTATATGGCTATTGAGTCTCTCCACAGAAGGCCCAAGTAGCCCAGCAACAAGTAACTCACCTTGGATATGAAATTACCACTGGACAATGAACCCTAGATACTGCAAGGAAAGAAGCTATCTACCAGACTCCTAGACCTCAAACCGTTAAGGAACTTTGTACGTTTCTGGGTATGATGGGGTGGTGCCACCTGTGGATCTACAACTATGGACTCCTGGTAAGACCTCTCTACGAGCTTTTAAAAGCTAACCCTAAGGAACTTGTGTGGAATAGGGAAGCGGACAAGGCCTTCCACAAACTAAAACAAGAACTAATGAGAGCACCTGCTTAGGGTTTGCCAGATACTACTAAGCCCTTCTGGCTATTCTCCCACGAGAGACAAGGAATAGCCTTGGGAATCCTAGCCCAAACTTTGGGGCCTTATCGGAGGGCAGTGGCATACTTCTCGAAACAACTGGATGAGGTCAGTAAAGGATGGCCAAGCTGCCTAAGAGCACTTGCAGCAGTTGTGATCAATATCCAGGAGGCCTGTAAATTTACACTGGGTCAGAAAACCACCGTTTTAGTGTCCCATGCTGTGTCTGCGGTGTTGGAAGTAAAAGGGGGCCATTGGCTGTCACCACAGAGATTTTTGAGATATCAGGCTGTCATGGTAGAACAAGACGATGTGGAAATAGTAGTTACCAATATTGTCAATCCAGCATCTTTTCTTAGTGGGACTTCCAGAGAGTCGGTATCCCACAATTGCCTGGAAACAATTGAGGCAATGTTTTCCAGTCAACCAGACCTGAAAGAAACACCACTAAAGGACACTGAGGATTCCTAGTATACTGATGGAAGCAACTTTGATCGACAAGGTGTACGAAGAGTGGGATATGCAGTAACCACTACAGACCAGGTAATAGAATCTAAAGCTCTATCTCCAAACACCTCAGCACAAAAGGCAGAAATTATTGCATTGACATGGGCACTAGAACTATCAAAAGGGAAAAAGATCAATATATGGACTGATTCTAAATATGCTTTTGGAGTAGTCCATGCCCATGGTGCAATTTGGAAGGAGAGAGGACTCTTATCTGCTCTAGGAAGGAGTATAAAACACGCTGAAGAAATTCTGAAGCTATTAGAGGCAGTACAACTTCCAGACAAAGTGGCCATCATGTACTGCAGGGCTCACCAGAAAGGAACTACTGACCCAGAGATAGGGAACTCAATGGCAGATCAAGAGGCAAAAAGGGTGGCAGAAAGTGGTCCAGTAGAGGTACAGTCATTGCTCCCAGACGGTAAAATAGAAATTGATCAGGAATGTTGGGAACCTAGATATTCACAAGAGGATCAAAAATTGATTGAAGACTTGGGAGGGAAAATAGAAAAGGGTAAGTGGGCAAAGACCCCACAAGGGAAAATAATAGTGCCCTATTATGGGCAGTAATAATGGCAGAACATAAGAAAACTCATTGGGGAGCTGAAGCCTTATAAAACTACCTAAGCCAGAGAATCAGAGCTTGAAATTTGTATTCCACTATTAGACAAGTCACTCAACAATGTGAAATATGCTTATGAAACAATCCTAGAATGACTCCAAGGGCCCCATTAGGACAAATAGGAAAAGGAAATTACCCTGGTCAGCAGTGACAAATTGATTTTTCAGAATTGCCAAGAAAAGGGGGGTAAAGATATCTATTAGTCTTAACAGACACCTTTTCTGGATGACCAGAGGCTTTTCCTTGCCGAAGGAATAAACTAGGGAAGTAACTAAGGCCTTATTACAAGAAATAATACCTAGGTTCAGAGTATCAGCAACAATGTCCTCCGACCAAGGATCACACTTTATAGCAAAGGTGATTCAACAGGTTAGCAAGTGTTTGGGAACAGATTGGCAATTATACACACCATATAGACCACAAGCGAGTGGCCAAGTGGAGAAGATGAACCATTTGATAAAAATGCAGACTGTAAAACTAGGGCAAGAAGCTGGGCTGCCCTGGCCTCAACCATTTCCCTTAGCCCTTTTAAGAATAAGGACAAGACCTAGGGCCAAAGAAGGGCTAAGTCCATTTGAAATATTATATGGTAGACCTTATAAGGTACAAGAAGGAACCTCGGCACAGGTGGGAGAGGAAACATTAGCTAAATATATAATTAACTTGCAGAAGCAATTAGGAGAGATTGAAAAACAGGTTATGGGAGTTCGAGCCAGAGGCCTTGATGGGCCAGTTCATAATGTTACACCGGGTGATTACATATATGTTAGATGTCTTTCAGAATCGTCTTTAGAACCCAAATTGGAAGGTCCGTTCCAGGTACTATTAATATCGCATATAGCAGTCAAGATCAGGGAACAATCATCGTGGATACATCACACCAGAATAAAGAAAGCTCCTGAGCCACGATGGGAAGTAACTCTGACCGGACCTATGAAACTGCAGAAGCAACGAAAAGATGAGCATTGATTACATTTGTTAACATAATGTTACGTGCAGGAACAGCAAAGTCTTGCAACCAAAATGCATATTTGCAACTGACCACAAACATATCCAAAAACTCCAATCTGTCAAATTGTTGGTTATGTACAGCTCTTCCAAGAGGTAATATGGAAATGCCCATGTTTGGGGTGGCATCTACAAATTGGACATGGGGACCAGAGGTGTGGATAACTCCAATAGAAGCAGATCACTGTAAATTTGGAAAAGAAGTCATGGTTGGAAAAGGGCGAAAATTTGATTTGATAGCATTAGAACCTAAACTAACTCTTTTTGTAGAACAAAACAGTACAGGAGAAAATGTAGGGTTTAGGAATATTAGTGGAATGGGTTACAGTTGAACTTTTGATAATCCAGGAGAATTATCCGGTATCAATTATACATAGGCACAAGGAGAAAACTGTAATTCATCAAAGCCTTGTGGGTGCAGGATTAGCCCTGCAAACTCAGTCATATTGGAAATTACCCTATGGATATTGGTGGCTCTGTGGAGATGGATATGCTAGAAAAACTTTACCACAAAACTGGTCAGGCACTTGTATAGCAGGTTATCTAACTCCACAAAACACTATCCATAAAGAACTGAAAGGAATCCTAAGAACTCCCTGGATACGAACCAAGAGAAATACTAATCCTCTCATCAAAAGACCATCTAAATTTCATAATTTTATGAGATGGATTTTTTCCTATGTTAGGAGTTAGTGAATTTGAAGAGGCAATAGTTAATGTCACAGCAGAAATGGAAATGATAACTAATCACACTGCAGAGGCCCTCACAGCTAGCCAAACTGAAGTGACATCATTGAGCAAAGTGATCTTACAAAATCAAATGGGTTTAGATATATTAATGGCACAAAAGGGAGGAGTATGTACCTTAATAAATACAAGTTGCTGCATCTACATTGACCAATCAGGAAAGGTGACAAAAGACAGATGAAATCTGGAAACAAGCCAAGGTTTTACAATGAAGCAGCACAAGATAGTACCTCTTTTGGTTTTACTGAACTTTGGGAAAAGCTTACCTCTTGGTTACCTAACTTTGCTTGGCTTAGACAGTTGTTTGCTTTGATAGTTGCTTTAATGATTTTAGGAATTGTATTGTGGTCTATGTTTAAGTGTTTTATATGTTATACTAGAAGGGCTATTAATGATTACGAACAATGGAAAAAACATCAACTTTGCCAGAAGAAAGAATCAGGAAAATAATTTAAGAAGAGCCTCAATACAGAAAGCACCCTTTAAATCATAGAATCACCAGGTTGGAAAGGACCCACTGGATCATCGAGTCCAACCATTCCTAACACTCCCTTAAACTATGTCCCCAAGCACTTCATCCACGCGTTCCTTAAACACCTCCAGGGAAGGCGACTCGACCACCTCCCTGGGCAGCCTGTTCCAGTGCCCAATGACTCTTTCTGTGAAGAATTTTTTTCTGATATCCAGCCTGAACCTCCCCTGGCAGAGCTTCAGGCCATTCCCCCTTGTCCTGTCCTCTGTCACTTGGGAGAAGAGGCCAGCTGCCTCCTCTCCACAACCTCCTTTCAGGTAGTTGTAGAGAGCAATAAGGTCTCCCCTCAGCCTTCTCTTCTCCAGGCTAAACAACCCCAACTCTCTCAGCCACTCCTTATAAGACTTGTTATCCAGCCCCCTCACCAGCTTCGTTGCTCTTCTCTGGACATGCTCTAGAGCCTCAGCATCTTTCTTGTGGTGAGGGGCCCAGAACTGAACACAGTACTCATGGTGCAGTCTCACCAGTGCCAAGTACAGAGGGAGAATAACCTCCCTGGACCTGCTGGTCACACCATTTCTGATACAAGCCAAGATGCCGTTGGCCTTCTTGGCCACCTGGGCACACTGCTGGCTCATGTTCAGTCGGCTGTCAACCAGCACCCCCAGGTCCTTCTCCTCCGTGCAGCTCTCCAGCCACTCTTCCACCAGTCTGTAGCACTGCATAGGGTTGTTATGCCCCAAGTGCAGGACCTGACATTTGTCCTTGTTGAACCTCATGCCATTGGCCTCGGCCCAGCAGTCCAGCCTGTTCAGATCCCTTTGCAGAGCCTCCCTACCCTCCAGCAGATCCACACTTCCACCCAGCTTAGTGTCATCTGCAGACTTGCTGACGGTGCACTCGATGCCTTCATCCAGGTCATTGATAAAGACACTGAACAGGGCTGGACCCAGTACCAAGCCCTGGGGAACCCCACTTGTAACTGGCCTCCAGCTGGAGTTAACTCCATTTACCACCACTCTCTGGGCCCGGCCATCCAACCACTTTTCAACTCAGGAGAGCGTGCGCCTGTCCAGGCCAGAGGAAGACAGTTTCTGAAGCAGAATGCTGTGAGAAACTGTGTCAAAGGCTTTACTGAAGTCCAAGAAGACTACATCCACAGCCTTTCCCCCATCCAATAGTCACTTTGTCATAGAAGGCGATCAGGTTAGTTTGGCAAGATCTGCCTTTTGTAAACCCATGTTGACTGGGCCTGATCACCCGGTTCTCTTGCATGTGCTTCATGATAGCACTCAAGATTACCTGTTCCATGACTTTCCCAGGCACTGGGGTCAGACTGACAGGCCTGTAGTTCCTCGGATCCTCCCTGCAACCCTTCTTGTAGATGGGCACAACATCAGCCAGTCTCCAGTCCAGTGGAACTTCCCTAGTCAGCCAGGACCGCTGGAAGATGATGGAAAGGGGTTTGGAAAGGACATCTGCCAGCTCCTTCAATACTCTTGAGTGGATCCCATCCAGCCCCACAGACTTGTGGGTGTCTAGCTGGGCAAGCAAGTCTCTAATCTCCTTCTCTTGGATCATGGGAGCCTCATTCTGCTCCTCTAACTCCTGGGTTTGTACACAGAGGGAACAACTTTCCTTGCTATTAAAGACTGAGGCAAAGAAGGCATTAAGTACCTCAGCCTTGTCCTTATCCCCTGTCACTGTTGTTCCTTCTGCATCCAATAGGGACTGAATATTCTCCCTAGTATGCCTTTTCTTGTTAATGTATTTGTAGAAAGATTTTTTATTATCTTTCACAGACTTAGCCAATTTGATTTCTAGTTGGGCCTTAGCCCTCCTGATTTTTTCCCTGCATGATCTCACTTCTTCCCTGTAGTCCACCCAAGATGCCTGCCCCTTCCTCCAAAGCTTGTAGACCTTCTTTTTGATGCATCTCAAGATCTCCCTGCTCAACCAAGCTGTTTTTTTCCGCCGCCGGCTCCTTTTCCGGAACATGGGGATGGGTTGCTCTTGAGCTGCTAGGATTTCATTTTTGAAGAGCGCCCAGCCCTCGTGGGCTCCCTTGCCCTGAAGGACTGTCTCCCATGGGACTTTGCCAACCAGCCTTCTAAACAGTCCAAAGTCTGCCCTCTGGAAGTTTAATGTGACTGTTTTGTTAATCCCCTTCTTTATCCCACCTAGAACTGAAAACCCTATCATCTCATGATCGCTTAGTCCCAGGTGTCCTCCAACCATCACATCCACCACAAGACCTTCCCTATTCTCAAACAGCAGGTCAAGGAGGGTACCCTCCCTTATTGGTTCACTAACCTGTTGTGTGAGGAAGTTGTCTTCCACGCACTCCAGGAACCTCCTAGACTGCTTCCTTTCTGCTGTATTGTACTCCCAGCAGATATCCAGAAAATTGAAGTCACCCACGAGGACAAGAGCTAGAGATCTAGAGACTATCCCCAGCTGTTTATAGAAGAGGACATCAGCTGCTGCTTCTTGGCTGGATGGTCTGTAACAGACTCCCATCACAATGTCTGCCTTCTTGTGGGCTCCTCTGATTTTAACCCATAGGCACTCAGTCCCTTCCTTACCGTAATCCAGCTCAAGGGTATCAAAGCACTCTTTAACATAGAGGGCTACCCCACCTCCTTTTCTACCCTTCCTGTCCCGCCTGAAGAGTTTATACCCCCCCATAGCTGTATTCCAGTTATATGAGTCATCCCACCACGTTTCTGTGATGGCAACGACATTATAGTCACCTTGCCCTACAACAGCTTCCAGCTCCTCCTTCTTATTGCCCATGCTGCATGCATTGGTGTAAATGCACTTCAACTGGGCTGACGAACCTTCAGCCCTCGTAAAGGGAATAGAGTTCATTCCCAATTGACTGGTCCTTGGAATAACTAACTCCACAGTGCCAATTTCATTCTTGCTGTCCCCAGCTGTACTCGTCCTCACTTCCTCTGTGGTGGTGTACTGGCGGTCCACTCCAGCACACCATCTCTCAGTTACTGGAGTCCCACTTCCAGGCTCATTCCCAACTAGCCTGGTCTCGTCCCCCTCCCCCTTCACATCTAGTTTAAAGCTTTATTTAAGAGCCTAACTAGATTTTTAGAAAGTACTTTAGTCCCCCTTTGAGACAAGCGTGTCCCATTCCTAGCAAAAAAAAAAAAAAAAAGAATTTACTAATAGGCTAGAAAAGGGGGGAATTGAAACAAGGAATGAGAGGGTTAACCAACAGAGGTATTTGGTAACAGGAATTGAAGGCATTTTTCAAAACAAGGACACATTATGAGGAACACTCGGGGCCCAGGCAGAAGCTGTGTAGCTGTGCTTCAGTGAGAAAGGAGACTGTCCAAGTCTAACCATTTCTGTGATTTGAAACATAGTCAACTCAGCTAAGGCGAAGAGTGAACTTATGATAATGGAATAATGGAAATAATTGTAACAGTAACGTCCTTTTAATGAAGTAATTGTAATAGCCTAGCCCACGTAAATGAATATGTATGCCTTTACACTATAAGTAGCTGTTTGCTAGACAATACGATGTGCAAGCTAGGAGGAGAAATTCCCTCTTGTACCCCAGCTGGCAATAAAACATATCTGCTTTATAACTCTCCTGAGTTGTGAAGTTTGATTCTGCACGTCACTTTGGGGAATGGAAGAGGGTAATAAAATAATTCGTGTAACCTTCTGATTTATTGTTACGCGGCACTTGGTTTGAAATGCAGCTGGCATTGCCTGAATTGGACCTATATAGCATGAGTCAATTATTCTTGGTAGTACATATAAAGTTTGTTTTGAAATACTCAAACACCCTACAATCAGTCCTACATATCCTGTTGGTAAAGGTCCACACATATTAGTCCCTACTTTTTGAAATTTATGTGCTTGTAAAAGAATTACTTCTGAGACAGCTGGCAGATCCAATCCGGCACTGCCTGTTGTAACAGCTGAAAGGTTGGACATGAAGCATTTATCAGAGGTGGGGCATGGGTATATTGTACAGGAGTATTCAATATCCTGTTGGTTTGAGGGGCACCTCAATTAGTGGAGATTTGGCTGCTGTGAAGTTCATAATATCATTAAAATTAGTCCTTGGAAGTTACAGAATATGCACGAGATTTCTGGGAAATGTTATCCATACGCATGTAAGTGGGAACTATATTCTGTAACCAGCTCTCATCTCTTTACGCATGAGGCTGCTTTCTTTCTAAAACTCCAAAACGAGTCTTAGATAGTTTATCTGCCATCATTTTTGGTATCAGAGAGATATAGGTTTGATAGTTGAACTATTCGCGCCCCACTGCCCATTTCCCGAGAGATGGTGCTCATTTTTGTCAAATTTAGATTTGCATTGATTAGCTCAATGATGTCCTTTTTGACATCGGAGACAAAGCTGTTTAGGGTTTTTTTATTTAGGCATCTGCCACTTTTAAGGACAGTCTCTGCTTATGTGTCCTTGTGTTCCACAATTAAAACATTTAATAGTGTCCTGATTAATCTGCTGTTTTGCTAATGCAGCAGCAAGAACTGATGCTCTGTGAGTTTCGGTTCCACCATGTTGATATACTTTAATATATTCTCCAAGGTCAGTTGCTTTTCCTTTCAGTGGTTTTAGTGCTGTTTGACAGTCAGTGTTTGCGTTTTTCAAAAGCTAATTGAAATAACAGTATTTTAGAGGCTTCAGGGTTATCTACTTGCCTTAAATCACCCCTTGCAATCTATCTATAAAGGTCATATAGGGCTCCCGAGAACCTTGTCTTATTGCTGCAAAAGATCCTGTTGGTTGTTGAGAGTCAGGTGCTCGTTTCCATGCAGCTACAGCAATACACGAGACTTGTTAAAAAACTCACCTATCAAGGGCTATTTGTGCTTATATAGGTATATATTGTCCTGTACCTGTTAACATATCCTGATGAATTGGTATTCCCGCAGTCAAATTGTCCATCACTTGCTCTGTTACTGAATCATTATATTCTAATTGCCAAATGGCATATTGAGCTGAGGATAACACTGTTTTCATTAATATTTTCCAATCCCATGGTGTCATTATATATGCTGTAGCTACTGTCTCTGTTGTTCCTACAGTGAATACATTTTGTACTCCATTGTCCGTAACAGATTTTTTTAAGCTCTTTGAGAAGTTGGTAGGGCAAAGTTTCATAAACTGGAGGCCAGTTTAGATCATGTATAACAGGGACGGCAAAACTAAAATCACTCTGTTTCATAGCTTCTTCTTTACACTTTTGCATTACTGATTTTATGTCTGTCGACTCCTCCATAAAGGGATTAGTAGGAGCCGTAGGGAGTGTAGGAGTTAACAGCAGTGGAGGCAAAGTTTTTGACAAAGCAGAAGAGTATAAGTCTGAGTCATTCTGTGAATTAACTGACCCAGGACTAAAAGGGTCCTCAGCCTCAGAGTCATTTGGGGCTTTTTTAAACTGATCATGTATATTTTGGCATTTGTTTCTATCTTTTTTAACTATAGCCTCTGATGGTTTGAGCTGCACTAATGCACAGTATAAGAATCGCCATGTCACAAGAACAGAATCAGGGATTTGACCACCTGATGATTTACATGCCTGTAAGCATTCCCCTACTCGCTCCCAAATAGTACTATCAAAAGAACTATCTGCCGGGAACCAGTCACAATGCTCTTTTACCAGTAGTAATAACTGTGTTAAATGTTTTCCAGTTTCTCTATAGCCAGCGACATACAATACTTGTTGAAGTACTTTTAAATATATCCCATGCTCTTGCAAAAGTGTTTGTCCCATTGCAGTATGATCCCCTATCTTTCCCGTTCAACAGGTGCTACTGTACCCTTTCTTAAAGGCTGTGGCCACAAAAATCCTGAAAAAAATGAACAAACTCGCCCATTGGATTGTGCATTCACCCAGAAGAGGCTCACACGGGGCACCATTCTGTGGCGATGAAGGAGACGCAGATCTCACAGTTTTCTCTAAACATATTCTTTTAATCAGCACAGCACACAGGAGTAAAATTAAGGAAGTACTACTACTTCTTATTAAATTAAAGAAGCACTACTGTACTCGGCACTGGTGAGACCGCACCTCGAATACTGTGTTCAGTTCTGGGCCCCTCACCACAAGAAGGTTGTTGAGGCTTGAGCGTGTCCAGAGAAGAGCAACGAAGCTGGTGAGGGGGCTGGAGAACAAGTCTTATGAGGAGCGGCTGAGAGAGCTGGGGTTGTTTAGCCTGGAGAAGAGGAGGCTGAGGGGAGACCTGATTGCTCTCTACAACTACCTGAAAGGAGGTTGTGGAGAGGAGAGAGCTGGCCTCTTCTCCCAAGTGACAGGGGACAGGACAAGAGGGAATGGCCTCAAGCTCTGCCAGGGGAGGTTCAGGCTGGACATAAGGAAAAAAAATTTCGTGGAAAGGGTCATTGGGCACTGGAACAGGCTGCCCAGGGAGATGGTTGAGTCACCTTCCCTGGAGGTGTTTAAGGGATGGGTGGATGAGGTGCTGAGGAGCATGGTTTAGGGAGTGTTAGGAATGGTTGGACTCGATGACCCACTGGGTCCCTTCCAACCTAGTGATTCTATGATTCTGGCTTTTCTCATTCAGGCAGATCTTTATACAGTTCCTCAATTTTTCGACCTTCAGACAAACAGGATGTTTTTGGTTTTGTCTATTCCACACTCTCTTGACTGTTTTCAGCCATATCTCCAATTCACATATTCCCAGGTGTTTTTTTCCAGACTGGCCTTCAAGATTCGTCATCCTGTAGCCTCTGCGACCTGGGATTCCTGAAGGCTGGTCTTGCTAATAAAGACTGAGGCATAAAAGGCATTTAGTACCTCAGCCTTTTCCATGTCCTGTGTCACCACGGTGGAGCAGATATCCACACTGCACCCCATGGAGGGCCCTACACTGGAGCAGTTATCTAGTCCCTGAAGGAATTGCAGACTATGAAAAGGACCCACACTAGATTAGGGGAAAAACATGAGCAGGAAGGACAAGTAGAGAGGAACTGTTACTACTGACAGTAACCCCCCATTCTTCATCTCCCCTGTGCTGCCGGTGGGGACGGGTAGAGAAGTTGGGAGTGAAGTTGAGCCTGGGTAAAGGAGGGATGGAGAAAGGTGCTGTTATATTTTTTTTTTTTTGTCTTTGTTTCTCACCATCCAAATGACCTCCAGTATAGTTTATTTTCCTGACTATATTCCACTGATCATAATGACACATGGAAATTCTGTGTTGTTTTTTTTTTTCTTTTCATTAGAGCTATTCCATAAATTGAAAAGGAAACAGAAAATAGATGTCTACACCAGTGGACCCTGGCACAATGCCTCATCCTGGTCCTTTCCCAGGGCTAGGTCCTTCACCTGGACTAGTTCTAGGACCTAGCCCAGGACCAAGGCCATCTCCTAGCTCAGTACACAGCATGATGGGACAGAGTCCTGAACCTGATGATCTTAGAGGTCCTTTCCAACCTAAATGATTCTACGATATTAGACATTTACAACTACCATTTCCTTGTTTGTGGGGTCAGTAACTGCCCAAGATGCCAGCATTCTGGTGAATACCAAAAACTCAGTTGACAATCTGGGTTTGCATTCAGTTGCCTCTCTTGAGACATTCCTGAACCGCACAAGAGAGGAAGCACCTGTAATTCTGCAGTAGAACAGCTGAATACTCAATACAGTAAGTGTGACTTCTACATCTGGCTTCACCTTGTGCATTCATCAGGAGCTGTATGCTATGTCAACAATGGAAACAAAGACATACCACAAAGCTTTTATAGATATTTTAGGAGCATCTTGGAGAAGTTTTCCTAATTATATACGGACCAATCTCATAAATTCTAAGAGGCTTAGCTATGGTATTTATTTTAAATTTGAATGAAAGCCCAATAGTATCATATGCCCAGAGACAAACTACCCTAACGGTCTGTACTAATGTAAAATTATGCCAACAGTCCAATTCATTGGAAATTCAGGTCTTTGTATTCTTATCTGTAGGAGTAGTCAAGATAGTAATTTGGGATGCCTTTTTATGGATAATCCTATTAACCATTCGGCATCCTACTTTGATTTCTCCTCCTACAGCCCCCTGAAGTTGCTGAATCTCCTGTTCTCTATCCGCATTCCATTCTTGCCTCACATATACTTGATTTTCATGCGTAACCACAGTTGATAGATTTAAACCCTTTCATTCAGAATATTTCCCCATGGCTCCAGTATACCAAATAAAAGCTTGGGACCAAGGCCACTCAGTATTCTTTTGGCTAGAGGTACCTTTACTTCCCTGGATTATAATTATAATCATGAGAAAAATAATTTTCCTGGTTAGACTTCTGTGACCCTCCAGGAAGATTTATGTGCCTTTTTCACTCGGGTGCGATGGATCCATGCACTTTGCTCCTTTATTTCGATTGCTGTGAAGGAGGTAAGGAGCACCAGGAATGGTCCTTCCCTCTGCGGTTCTAGAGTCCTCTCTGCAAGAGACTTTACATATACATAATCTCCAGGTCGTATGTTACGCACAGGTCCATCCAAACCCCTACTTCGCATCTCAACCACATGTTTTTCAATCTTTTGGAGTAGTTTGTCCAGTGCCACCATGTAGGAGGTCATGATTTCATATGCAAATAGTAACTGATCTGTTCTACTACTTCTGAGATAAAATGTGGTCCCCTATGAGAAGACATAGTTGCTGGAACCCAAAAGCATAGTATTATTTCCTATATTAATGTTCTGGTTATCTCCGAGCCTTGGTGTTCTAGTAGGGAATGCCTCTGGCCAATCTGAAAAGGTACCAGTTAATACCAATAAGTATCAACATCCCCCCTGTCTTGGGAGTTCTGAAAAATCAATCTGCCATTATTTCCCAGGCCCATTGCCTCTTCCAATTTGGCCCATTTCTGGTTTGGGGTAATTTTGGGATTAGTCTGGAGGCAAAGATCACACTGCTGAGTCACTTGTCTCACAGTGGTGTATATATTTCTAGCTGCAATCCCTTTAATTACGTTTTTATATAGAGCTTCTGCCTCCCTCCATGCATCTTCCTGTGTTCCTCCCTCATCAAAGGCCATGTTAAATAAGAGGCAATAATTAATTTCCCTTGTGGGGCGAGGGCCCACCCCTCTTTATTATGTGACCCTTCCAGGTTTGTGATAAGCTTCTGATTATTTGATCTTCCTTAGTATATTCTGGCTTACCTTATAGGGAGATTAGCCTGTCAGGGATCAAAACCCCTTCTCTTTTTACCTCCACGCCTTGATGTGCATGATTGTTGCTTTCTCAGGTATATGGACTGCTTCCAGCAGTCTCAGGATCCCTCTGCATGCTTGATGCTTTTGCCCTGGCATGTCATTTACCGCTTAAGACATAGCTGCTCCCATCCATGAACCAGCTCTCCACGTCTTCCATGGGACTGTCTTTCAGGTTTGAACGGCTCAAGTATGTGACTTTGATGGTCTCTAAGCAGTCCTGGTGCACCTGTTCTCCTGTATTTCCACTGAGAAAAGAAGTTGGGTGGATGATGTTAGTAAACACAATTCCCACATCATCATGTTCCACCGGTATAGCTTGGTATTTTAGGAACCTTTGTGGAGAAAGCCAGTACCCACCTTTTGCTTCCAGTACTACACATGCTGTATGGGACACTAATACAGTCATTTTCTGGCCCAGGGTAAATCTTCGTGCCTCCTGGATGTTTATCACAATGGCTGCAACTGCTCATAAACAGCCAGGCCCTAGGGCAATCCCTTGCTTCTCATGAGAGAAAAGGAAAACTGGCTTACTCGCATCTGGGAGTCCTAAGGCCAGGTCTGACATCAGGGCTTCCTTCACCTCTTCAAAGGCTTGCACAGCCTCTTTGCTCCATTGAAGGTATTTCTGTTCGGCGGTGGTTAGTGCATACAGGGGTTTAACAAGCAGTCCATAGTTATAGATCCATATCCGTCACCACCCAGTCATCCCCAAGAAAGTTCGTAACTCCTTCACTGTTTGTGGTCTCGGAGTTTGGCATACTGCCTATTTTGGGCCTGTCCCAAAGTTCTTTGTCCAGTGCTGATTTTATAGCCTAAATAGATCACCTCACGTTGCATTATTTGGGCCTTCTTTTAGATATCCTGTATCCCTGGAGCCCCCAAAAGTTTAACAGACTCACCATCCAGGTCATGCAAGTGTTGTCTTAGTGGCGGTCAGGGTATCATCTCATAGTGCAACAGTCTCCCTTCCTCAGGTGGGGCTTCCAGGCCTCAAGATCCTTTACAAGTTGATTACCAAATGTCCAGGTGAGTTCAGTTCTGCACCCGCTTTCAGGGTTTTCCCATTCAAATGCAAATATTTTCTGGCTGGCTTCATGGAGAGGGAGGCAAAAGTAGGCACCCTTCAGGTCTAAACCAGTAAGCCAGGTTAGTTCAGGTATTAATACAATCAACAGGGTATAAGGATTTGCCACCACCGAGTAGAGGTTTTCGGTTATTTTATTTACATCCTTTAAGCCCCGGTCACATCAGTGGCCCTTACCTCAGGGTATACCTGGTTCGTGATTTCTTTGCTGATTTTTCCTTCTCTGGGAACACTGGCTAAGGATAAACTCATTATTTGTATATTCTGCTTACCTCCAGTGTAATCTCTCTCTTTTCAAATTTGATTATTGCACCAAATTGTTCTAATTACTCTTTTCTCAAAAGTACCTTCGTGGAGTACCTTCCACAAGAATCTGTGGATGCCCCATTGTTTTTCCAGTTTATATCTTAGAGATTCACAAAAATACATCTTTTCACTTTGGCCAGTTGCCCATTTTACCATGATGTAGTCATATCCTAGGGACATCAAAGCTTGGTTGAAAACTGAATATGTTGCCTCTGTGTCAACTAAAATTCTACTTTCTTCTCCTTTTTCCCTGACTTCATTATAACTAGTGGATCTGCTAGGGTGGATTCCCCATGTCCCCATCAGTCTTCCTTCACATGAGCCACTATTCCGCTTTTAGACTGGCCCAAACCCAAAGAAACTAGTTGTTGTATTCCTACCCTTGACCCAGGATCCAGCAGTGTGTTGTGGCATGTTATATCCCTCAGTCGATTTAGTAGTTCACATGGTGACTCAGGGGGACCTTGTTTAATTGTTTGGGAATGGCCCTTTTCATTCCCTTCGAGGTCCACCTCTGATATGCCTGTAATTTTTTCTACATGTTTAGATCTGTCTGGATCCCACATTGTGTCTTGGAGGGGAAAATACTCTTTCCTAATCCCCTGCAGTTTTAAAATCAGTTGAGTTTTGGGGGGGGGGGTTGGTGTTTTTTTTTCTTCTTTCTGTCTCAGTCTTCCATGAGAGGTGCCTGCAAAACTGTCAAGGCAGACCTTTTCCTGATGCAGGAAGATACTAGGCTATCCGAGGGGTGGGGGTCCCTTCTGATTCCTTATCCCATTTCTGTGATAGAGGGGGATGCTTAAGCAAATCAGGTAAATCTTGTTCTGGTGTCTCATGGATTTTATTTATTCTAGTGCACCTTTGCCCAATACTGCATGCCAAGCAACATCGCCTCAGTTTACCTTTAAATTGTTTGTTGTTTTCCCACTCAAGTGCAAGTACCATAGGGTCCTGTGGAGGCACAATCCCACAGTCCCTTTGCCACTCCGGATGGTTTTGGAGGGTGAAAAAACCCACTTCATTCCACTTTCCTTCTCTCCTTAAAAACAACATTAGTTGCAAAACAGTATTGTAATCTTCTTCATACTCATAGAGCCCCCAGCTCCCCCGCTAATTCCTTCCAGTGCTGTAATATGTATCCTAAGGGGCTTGCCCAAGGAAATTCTTTGATTGGCTTTGTCCTCATTGCAAAAAGTACTTTCTAGCTCTTCCTTTCTGTAACTTCCACACAAACCGTTTCAGACAACTTGACTCCACTGTCTCTCAAGGATCACTCACAAAACTGACAACAACAATTCAAAACTTGACTTGTCTCTGACCCCCTGTCCATGCAAACCTTTTTACTTTTACATTTTCAATTTATTCTTTCTCACACACAGAACACTTAACTCTCATTCTGGGAGAGGGTTAACTCGCATTCCAGGAGAGAGAGGGTTAACTCGCACACAACAATGAAACTGCCTAACAGATAAGCCTAACTCACATTCCAGGAAGGGAGGAAAGGGAGGGGTACTCTCAGCTGCTTTTCCTGGGTTTCTCTTTTTTTTTTTTTCCTTCTTCTATGCTAGGTATTTTAAAATTTCACCCTTTGCAGCCTTCCATTCCAAAGGTTCGAGGTAAATCTACCTATTTGCTGGCTCAATGGACGTTTGGGAGTGAAAGGTCTCATAGATGTATTTCTAGGCTGTTTCTCTGGCTAGATCGGAGCTCTGCACTCGCGTGTCTCAAAAGCAATACCACACACAGTCCACACACAAGCACTTGAACTTAAAATAGGCTCTAAATGATGTTAGAATACACAGGTACCAGTGCTGAAGATTTGCAACAGATGTAGAAGATGATAGCTATCCCACACAGCGCTCCTGTTACCCCAGTTCACCATAATAGTATAGTTCCTCACCCCACGCAAAGCGCCTTACGGAATTTTGGGACTGTATTTTTCCCGGTGCTATCTCAGCAGGGAGCACCCCCTTGGGCCCAAACCACCAATTCCCAGGGGTGAGCAGTATAGCTATCTCACCTCTCGCAGAATGGCTTACAGGGTCTCGATAACCTATCCTAATCCCCATCTTAGCGTGAGATGTCCCATACACGACTTATAGATTCTTCCCCTGTTTCCCCTGCAGGTATTCCCCAAATCACATACCTGGTCCGCCTGCTGATGGGCCATCTCTCCCCCCGCAGCGATCACGTAGGGATGGGAGATTCTCGGGAGAAGCACTCCAGGGTGCGCCTTAGAATGTCCCACTCCCAACCGGTCCTGCAGCTGGGCAGAGAGGGTGTCCCATCTGGGTCACCAAATTGTTGTATGGATTCAAACCCTATAACCCAAAAAATGAGTTATAAAGCATGTATGTTTATTTCCAGCGCTGGGGTGCAAGGGGGTTCTCCTCCTAGCTTGCACACTGCATAACTAAACCAACAGCTACTTATAGCGTAAAGACATGCATAGTTATAAGCGCCTACTACATATTCATACCCTATCCCCGTTTCGTATTATAATTAGATCTGGAAAGTTCGCTCCAGTCTTGCGCCTGCGTACTGCCTCCTGGGGTCTCAGGGATGAAATCAACAGCCTTCCTCAGGATGATTTCTTTCTCCTCGAACTGTGTGCAGGTGCAGTCCCCTTCTGAGACTACTGAACACGATGCAGCCAGATTTCTGCTAGGGTATGCATTCCAATCCCCTTGTTATCAGTAAACTTCTGCAAGCTAGCTCCCCTTAGCAGCTTTCAAGGCCTTTAACTAACGAACAGCAAGTTCCAGTGAGCATTCCCACCCCCCCACCCCCCTCTTTTGCTCATCATGGTCCCTCCCCTAAACATTCCATAATAACCATTGCACGATTCCAAAATGTTCTTCCTGGTATCCCATAATGAGTTCCATATCCTAGTAGACCATAACCCCTCTCAGTCTGTAGCTGCTTGGGAGTGTTCCCATTGACTCACATTGGGTGGGTTTCATGTTTGAGCTGAGACTCTCCTTGGGACAGTCCTGGGGGGGATGCAGGGCAGGGCCTCTGTCTCTGATTAATTTATTGGTGTTCCTCCACCTGCCATTGTGCCTGTGCTCCTTTGTGTTTACAGAGATTTGCTTTTAATAGCATAATCTAACATTAGATTGGCATTAATAAAACATATGGCTCCTATACTTAACAATAATTATGTGAAAATTCAGTGCTATATATTCAAATAACCAGAAAATATGTAGAGGAAAACTTACTATTGATTTACAGAATATAATTAGGCCAAAAAGAATAACCTAACTTTTTCTCACTAATTTTTTTAATAAACTTTAGTCCATCAATCACGCTGTCAGCAGCATCAGGAAATTTCCTGAACTCAAAATATTTGGAAGCTAGGAGAACAGAAGAGGGAAGCATTGCTATATGTTTGCCCTGATCGTATTATTCTTGGATGTTCACCTCTGGTCCCTTCTGGAGACAGAAGAAAGAGAAGGATGATCTTGATCTGAAGTGGTAAACCTGTTCTTATGCACCAACTGGGATGTGGACTCAGCCGCTCACTCGCTCCTCCTCCTCAACAGGACAGGGGGAGAAAATAGGATGAAAAAGCTTGTGACGTGAGATAACGACGAGGAGATAGCATACCAATTACTGTCACAGACAAAACAGACTTAACTTGGGGAGAATTAATTTAATGCATTTATTTATTAAAATACATTTGGATGGTGAGAAACAAAGACAAAAAGGTAAAGCATGGTGTCCTCCATGGGCTGCAGGGGAATGCCTACTCTGACATCTGGGGCACCTCTTCCCTCTCCTTGTTGTCTGACCTTGGTGTTTGCACTGCTTTTCCTCACTCTTCTTCCCCCCTCAGCTCATTCAGCATTTGGCTCAGCTCTGGCATGCAGTGGAACTATTGCTGAGCTGGCTTTAACTGACTGTCAAGCACAGGGCAGCCCCTCTCCACTTCTCCCTCTTCTCACTGAGGTCACCTCTGCAGTCCTGTCCCATCCCACTACTAAAGCCTTGCCACTTTGATCCAATACACCATGTATGCCATAAATATGTAGAAAAATGTCTGTAGGAAAATTAGTATGATGTCACAAGCAGTTTTTTTACTTGAAGTAAAAATATACTAATAACAAATTTATTCATTTCATGGAATTTTGTATTTGAAGGGAAGCAGCATTTGGGGCATTCCAGTACAGCAGCAACTGAAAGGCAAAAGATTGAGGTAATAATTTGGCCTAAGCCGCAGGCTGTACTGTTCTAAGTTGATCTGCATTACACTGCTTTGTTTTATGAACTCATTACAGTTCATTTGTTTCTGTTTGGACAATTTTCCTTCAGTTTGTAGTACTTGACATTGTCCAAACAGCTCATAACAAATTAGAAAAAGAAAAGGAAGCAGCAAGAAGGGGAATAAATATTCTCATGTTGTGCTCTACTTTCCAAAAATCTGATTCCAGGGATAGAGTCCAGTCCCATTGTATTTACATATAGTAGGTAGTGTGAGAAGTTTATATGCTACTTTATATACTTAATGTGAATTTTTACTTTATGTCCTTTTAATTTTATTTTTTTTACAGCCTACTGATGGCTTGCATGAAAAAGGAATGGTTGAAGATGTTCATTGTAGGTCTATGAAGAGTATGTAACCTCACCCTGGAATGGGCCCACCTCAGAGTCCAGTAGACCAACACAATCAAGGTTCACACATATTATGCATGCAGTATGATTTTTGGAGCCATTTTTTGTGCTGCAGGAAGTTACAAGTTCCTTGGAACAAGTTTCTTACATTTCCTCTGTGCTCTGTTTGGAAAAGATAAATTTTGATATTGAGAGGAGTAGAGGAATAACTTAATTATCTTGCTTTTTGGAGTGTTCACCAACAATGTACTGAAAAAAAAGGAGTCATATAAGGGCTTGGGTAAGGTTATAATCTGTGACCTCTCTGTGCTTTTCAGCAAATCAATGAAATCCATTATAGATTTCACTTCCTGTTTTTAAAACAATTTTCTTATTTTATGTCAATATTGTAAAAATAAGTGCATTAAAGAGTTTAATTGGTTTGAATCCTATGGTGAAGGAATCACAAGAGAGAAGTGAAACCAGCCTGGAGTAGCCTTATTTAATATCTGCTGTGTTTGATCAAGTATTATTGTTCAGATTTTGCCAAAAAAATTGTGTCAAACAACAGAAACAAAATAGAAGCTAATTTCATCATATGTTTTCTTCATGTCCTTTATTTCACAAGGTAAAAGGAAACATATTTTATGAGCAGCTCAGTATGTTGAAGATTTAACTGACAATACCTACTTTCATTAATTAGTTTAGCAGATAGAGTTCTGTATATTGCATAACTAGTTGTATTACAGCAATGTCTAAAGAGACCCTGAGTAGAATTAGGAGCCCTGCTTTACCATTCCTTGTACAAATATATTAAGAGATGGTCACTTTTTTGATGTGTTTCTGTTGTTGTGTGGATAAGACAAATAGTGGGAAAACAGGTATACATTAGCAGAATGTCTTTGCTTGAACTGCTGTGTGACTGAATGGGCTGTGACTGGGTTCCTGGTCAATACTTGTTCCTGTACCTTGAGCATTGGAAAGTACTGTTTTTCAGTTGCACCTTTCACTACCAATTAAGTGAAATAGAACTGACTTCTGAAGGTACAAATTCTCCATCAGATTAAAGTGTTTTTCTGCTGATTTCAGTGGAATTCAAGCATGCTCATCTGAGAGCAAAATTTTACCTGAGTATGCATTCAGAGACAGCTTTGCTTGCAACAAATGTGTTTCCTAAAACAAACAGAATGTTTATTCTGAAAATGAAAACGAATTTAATTTAGACATAATGTGCTAATAATGCAGTATAATACTTAGCATTGCAGGTCATGGCTCATGCATAGGACTGCTCTGTGCTACAATAAAACTAATAAGCAGTAATAACAGATACGACTGTCTATATAAGAGATATGTATAGTTCTTGGCTTGCTTCTGCATAGCATTCTAAATTAGAAGTAGCACTAAGTAAACTGAATATAACCCATATTAAACAGATTAAAACTTTTACGTGATAGTGTATAAAAACAACTAAATAGTGACTCATCAACCAGTTGGGGACAGTTGTAGTTGGTCTTGCAGGAATTTGTCATAAATATCTGCAAATTCTACCAGCAATGAGTTTATGACATATAACAGTAGTGTAGCAGTAAATAGGAAAAGGAACAAAGTTGAATATATATGCTGATTAATATCACTGAAGACACCAATGAAGTGAAACAAACCAAAAAACCCTCTTGTTTTTTCACAGAATTTGGAACTAAAAAAATGCAATTATTGTGATATAGGAGTGAAACCCACTCCAATTACAGTGCTTGAAGTGCTCTGTTCATAGCAGATAGAAGAATTTGAAATGCACAGATAAGCATTGCAGGTTTTTTAAGGCTCTGGGAGTTAACCTCTATACATTTTTAATCACAAAGCAGTATTTGCTGAGCTTTTTACAATAAAGCTACCCAAATTTAGGTTAACATAGAGTTCACCAAGTTACTAATTCCTCACAGCAACTATTGATATTTACTGTCCCTACTGTTCTTAAATCTAGCTGCACTTTATTTTCTTTTCTTTCTTTTCTTTCAGCCTTTTAAAGATGAGAAAAATCTATTTGGTCATCTTATCCATCTGTCTGCCAGTGGAAGCCTTCCTTTCAATAATATATTTTTCCAGTCCTAATTTTGAATAAATTGCATGCTTGGAGTCTTCATATCTTTCTCTTACTTGACAGTGTCACAAAAGATAATATTATCACTGGCCATATTACCAATGAGGAAAATACTGGTCAGAGCCCGCTGTGATCCAGGAGAACTCAAAGGGTCTCACTTAGGATCGTTCTTTATAGGATAGCAAGATGATTGACTTTGGTCAATATCCTTCCATTCTGACCATAATTTGGAGTGAGTAATTCTGATATTTTCCACCAGCTATACGAGTCTAGTACATTCCAGATCGTACAGTTCTGGTACCGTCTTGCTTGGACTATGATTCAGTCAGCAGGTGTTCCAGGGCTGTCAGAGAGTGACATAACGTCCACAGTCACTACCTTTGTCAGGCAGCAGGAGGCCCAGGTGCAGTCAGGGAGTGCCTCAACACTCCAACTCACTGCATTAGTACAAAGGCAAGGACACAATGGGAATTTTCTCCCATAACATGCATGGCTTACCCCGAGATCACAGAGTGGACTGGGGGGGGGGGGGGGGGGGGCTGTACCACCACAATATCCTCCTCCCAAAACTTCTTTGCATTCATTTCAATAAAAATCCCATCCCAACCCTCCTGCCATCAGTTGTATCAGAGCTGACAGCAGTGGAAATTTTAATGTACAAGGTCCACATACATTTTCATCATTTAAGTAATTTTAATATTTAGTGGTATTTAAGAGCTTAGTTGACTTAAACACTGCTGAATATTCCACGTCCTGGAACAGTGGAATCTTGACTGTGCATCTGTGGATCAGGCTATTCTTAGTCAAAGCCTTCCTGACATCATGTGGTACGCGTTTAAAGATCATAATTATTAATCCTTGCTTTCTCTCCAACTTTAGTAAGCCACCACCTGTTGTGAAGTCCCACTGAGAGATTGGATAAAGCAGTTCTTGGACAAGTGACAAACAACCTGTTGTTTGGAGTCATGAAGCTCCTGTGGGAAACTGTACAAAAACGCAGCCTACCCTATTATATTCTACACATAAAAAGCCATACTGGCTTACCTGGTTTTATAGCAGAAGGAAATGCCCGGGCTGACCAATTAGTATCTGCAGTAGCATTAGGACCAGTACCAAACATTATGCAACAAGCAATTGCTTCTCACCAATTTTTTCACCAGGGTCACAGAGCACTCAAGAGACAGTTTCAGCTTTCTACTACTGAAGCTCGATCTATAGTTGCTTCATGTCCGGATTGTCAAGGCCAACATTTTCCAACAGTTTATGGAGTAAATCCTAGAGGCTTACAGGCCCTACAAATTTGGCAAACTGATATAACTCGTATTACAGAATTTGGCCGACAAAAGTACGTACATGTATCAATTGATACTTTTTCTTCTGTCATTATTGCTACTGCACATACTGGAGAAACAGCAGAAGATGCTATTAGGCATTGGCAAAAAGCCTTCGCCACCTGTGGTGTTCCTTGACAAATTAAAACTGACAATGGTCCTGCTTATGTTTCTGGGCGAGTGAAAGCATTTTTACAGTCTTGGGGTGTCAGCCATGTTACAGGTATTCCTCATTCCCCCACTAGTCAGGCACTTGTAGAACGTGCCCATGGTACACTTAAGTGCCTTTTACAAAAACAAAAGGCAGGAATGTCTGGGGAATCACCTGAAGCAAGGCTGAACAAGGTGATGTATGTATTAAATTTCTTAACTATCAATGAGGAACATCAGAATCCCCAATGATTCGACATTTTGAATCCTTGAAGTCTACCACAGCTGTCTCTGATGGAGTGAAGGTTCAAGTGAAGGACCTTCAAAGTGGTCAGTGGTCAGGCCCATGCAAGCTATTAACTTGGGGTCGAGGGTATGCTTGTGTTTCCACAGATGAAGGACCTCGGTGGTACCCTGCTCGTTGTGTTCGCCCTGCTGTGGATAAGCCACGGAGGCCACGTGTGGAGAATCAAACAGCTGGAGATGAGTGTGATGGATAGCCCTTGCTAACATCAAAGAACTGCCATAACCACTGGAGTATAAGTCGTATATCGGAACCACAGATTAGAGCTGTTAGGATCAGTAGAAGTGGAGCATAAGTCATGTACTGGAATCACAGATTAGAGTTTTTAGGATTAGTAGAAACAGAGTATAAGTCATGTACTGGAATCACAGATTAGAGCTGTTAGGATCAGTAGAAATGGAGTATAAGTCACTGTTTGTATACTTTTCAGATGCACCTACAATATTACTCAGCATGGTTGAATATTGATGCTGCTTTGCTTCCCTGTTTCAAGAATGGGTATGTTTGTAGTTGTGCTGTCGATGTTGCCCTGCATTGTGTGTCTGCTGCGAAGGGCCCCACAGCGGCCGACACAGGCAATCTTTAACGGGCAATTTTCTTCAGCACAAATACAAAAAGGGGGAATTGTGGGGTCCACAGCGCGCTGAGGACCCCTGATTAATGCACCCGGAAGGAGATCATGGGACGGGAAGTGGGCAGACAATATAGGACCATGCATGAAAGTAGCACTATCCATTCACAGATTGTTTATGTATAAGCTAATCCAATCATGCGGAGACGAGTGTGTTAATCAAGGGTATAAGAAGCGCACGTAAGATCAAGCACGGGCCGGCCAGCCCTGTAACTTCAGTAAAGAAAGTTGCTTCCACATCACCGTGTCGTGCCTCAATAGCGACAGATAACTGGTCTTCCTGTGTTTGCTACAGTTAATGGAGAGAGCAAACAGCAACTGTAAAGTTATGACTCTGAGTAATTTAATGTGTTACTGAAGCCTCAGCTTCCCGTACTGCTACCAAGTCAATACTAAGTCACAGTATTTCTGTGTGTAACATATCTCTACATTTAATATCCATGCATCCATCACAGTATTCCAAGGAAATTAATGACAAGTATGGGACAGAAGTAACTTGACCTCTCTGAAAGAAGAGAGAAATGCTTACAGTCCTTTCACTCTTGCTGCTTATACTGATGGAGATCTGTAAGGAGAAAAACATTGAGCTTTCAGGCTTTTTCTTTCTTTATAGATAAAGAAATGGAGCTATAAGATTTTAATTAACTTTTAAAGTAAAGAAGGCCTAGTTAAAGATTCACCGTCCTGGCTCCCTCTCACTTACTCTGGTTCTCTAACAGAAGAAAAATGAAATTATGTCTCTGATACTTCTTTGGCCTGTTCAAACCACAGATTTTCTACTTTACGACCTATTTTGGCTAAATTATTTTCTTTTTAATGATGATTAGCATGATAAAGAACCCTTTCTCAAAATATTTCACAAAGCTGGAAAAAAAAATGGAAAAAAATTTTGAACGGGAATAAAGATGACTTGCAGTGAATATAAAACTTACTCCCCCTTCTATAAATTATTATGTTACAGAAGTATATGTACATTTTCCTGGTGCAACTGTATATATATTAAAGGATTTGTACTTTTTTAACTAAACCAGGAAAGATGTGTAGATAAGACTAAATAAAGAAATAAGTAGAATTTTCAAGTTGTGTTTACACATAAATGATTAAAAGGGGAAAACCATATATCTCTTAATGAGGCAGCGTATGTCCTTCAATTTGACTGTTCGAAGAACAACATGAGAAAACTTTTCATTTTCAGTTGTTGCTTCTGAGGGACAAAATACCTCCAGGTATCTTGAGAAGCCTTTGTGACAATATATTTTACCCTATACTGAAAAGGATATTGATGCGCAATGTCAACAGTATGTTTTCTAGTAATGAGATTATATAATTTGTTGTGCTTATAAGTGCAGTTTGAAAAATGTACTATATATGGATTTTTATCTCAAGAAAAACATTTGTTTCTAAGTGTCTGCCAAAGCTGAAAAGGATTTTTCAGCATATGCAGTGACAGATTCACAGAATCACAGAATCACAGAATGGCTTGAGTTGGAAGGGACCTTAAAGATCATCCAGTTCCAACCCCCCTGCCACAGCCAGGGGCAATGTTCAATATATGTTCAATTTATGGCAATGTTCAACTTGTATTCTTTCTTGTGAGAATGGTGTGTACAAAAGAAGGCAAGGTTGATGTTATTCTTGATGGACCTGTTAACAAGTGATTCTTTTATCACCATGCAGCCTGTATTTCCATGATACTTTATGTTCCTCACGTCTAACCAGACATGCTGGCTATTCTTAGTCAAAGCCTTCCTGACATCATGTGGTACGCGTTTAAAGATCATAATTTTTAATCCTTGCTTTCTCTCCAACTTTAGTAAGCCACCACCTGTTGTGAAGTCCCACTGAAGCACTGCTGTGGCATCACAAGATACCTTCAAAACTACCTTCAAGCATGAAAGAAGGAGGTTACATCATGGCAACCTTCATCAGTGCCTGGAAGCAGGTTTACTATTTTTGATATATCCATAGGACAGAGCTACTCAATCTTTTCACTGCGTGGACTAAACTCTAACAGAGAAATCATTTTGCAGGTCACCTTCCTTCCGAGAGTACCCCTGTAATACCTACTGTAGTGTCATTGTTTTTCATTGAGCATAAAGCAGTTGAAGAAAAAAAATTATACCACTGACCACATTATCTTAGGTGATTACAAGATCTACCTCTCTGCTGTTCCCAAAGAGCACAGCTGGAGAGATGGAAGCCATTTGATTATATTGGTTTTTTTCTATAAATATGTCTTGAAGTTTTCATCCTGCAGAAAACACAGCACTGAGAAAGGAAGTGTGTGAGAATCATGGAATGGGTTGGGCTGGAAGGAACCTCAAAGCCCATCCAGTTCCAACGCCCCTGCCACAGGCAGGGACACCTCCCACTGGATCAGGTTGCTCAAAGCCCCATCCAACCTGGCCTTGAACACCTTCAGGGATGGGGCAGCCACGACTTCTCTGGGCATCCTGGGTCAGGGCCTCCCCACCCTCACAGGAAAACATTTCTTCCTAAGACCTCATCAAAATCTCCCCTATCTTAGCTTAAAGCCATTCCCAAATAAAAGATCAGGCTTGAACTGTAAATTTTATGGATTCCTTTATGGGAAGTTATCTGATTAGTCAACAGACTGGAGAGTTTGATTGTGGGTTGTAAGAACAGTCTGTCCCATATGAATGAGTAGATCCCAGCTACAGCAGAGTTCATGGAGACTAGAGACAGGTAATGTGTCTGGCCTGCTGTCACTCACTATCCCCTTTCTAATCTTAATTAATTAAAAGATTTTCTTGCTCTTTTGGCATGAACAATTAAGACCATCCATCTTGAGGAGAGGAGAAGATGAAATTCAGTTACCACATTTCCTTGGAAATGTACCTTTGTTGTAGGCTTCAACTCTTTGAAGAGAAACAAGTTAGCACCAATGTTAATCCAGACTGGTTTTCTCCTGATTATAAAAAAAGCTATGGCAATGGTATAGGACTTCTCCAAATTCCTTCACTTTGATGTACTTTAACACAGACTTCCCAGCTTGTGCCCAATCCACTGACCATGGCTCAAGCAGGTCAGATCTGAAGCTGAAAGGATTAAACAGTAAAGTTTGCCCAGCCATGCCTAAGGGCGAGTCAAGCAGGAGCTGTGAGCAATGCAGAGGAGTAAATGAGCTTGATTAGTAGTCAAAATCAAAGGCTTCTGAATCAATTGGACCCTCTCCTGTGCCAGCTCAAGGATACTAATACCTATGATGGGCATGGAATGAGAATGCATGATCACACAATTCTACACATGACAGTACAGTCTCCTCCTTTAGACAGTACATACAGAGCACTAGGAGGAGCTGGTAGATCTTGATACTGCTGCTCTGGGTGGGATTTCCAAGGTAATGCCTCTCTGGAACCTCTTTTCTTCCCAAGAGGAGAAGCCATATGCCCCTCTCATGACTCAGACTAGGATTAACAGTTGTTTTTAATTCTCTGACTGTACTGCTCCAAACAGAGCTTTAAAGGGCTCCTTTTTGATAACGCAAGTAAATCTAACAAGACGCCATAAGAATTAATATAATTTTTTCCTATAAATATGGGTTCTGTAGATAGCAAGAGAGAGAGAGAGAGAAGTAGAAGGAAAGAAGAAAGGAAAGAAAGCAGGCAGGTCCAAACCCGAAACTACAGACCTTGGGTCCACACTCCATTGTAATGTGTCATAAGAGGTGATTATCCTGCTGTATTCGGGATGTATATTGATGTGGTCTCATCTTGAGTGTTGTGTGTGCTTCTGGGCCCCACAATTTTAGAAGGATGTTAAGGTCCTTGAATGCCTCCAGAGGAGAGCAGCAAAGGTGGTGAAAGGACTGAAAGGCATGTCCCATGAGGAGTGGATAAGGACTCTGCGTTTGTCTGGTTTGGAGAGAAGGAGGCTGAGGGGCGACCTCATTGCTCTCTACAGCTTCCTGAGGAGGGGAAGTGGAGAGGGAGGTGCTGACCCCTTCTCTGTCCAGTGACAGGATACACGGGAATGGTTCAAAGCTGTGCTGAGGAGGTTTAGACTGGACATTAGGAAGCATTTTTTTATTGAGAGGGTGGTCAAACACTGGAAGAGGCTTCCTAGAGAAGTGGTCGATGCCCTGTGCCTGCTGGTTTTTAAGAGGCATTTGGACCATGTCCTTAAAAAGACACTTTAACTTTTGGTCAGCCCTGAATTGGTCAGGCATTTGGACTAGAAGATTGCTGTAGGGCCCTCCCAACTGAACTGAACTGAACTGAACTGAACTGAACTGAACTATTCTATTCTATTCTATTCTATTCTATTCTATTCTATTCTATTCTATTCTATTCGTGCTTGTACATTCATGTTCTGTATTTTCTTTTGTTTTAAATAAGACTGAATTGATGAATATTGTGATCTCTGTGTGTCTCATGGGGAACTTAGCATGCATGCTTGCTACCCTTGACCTCAGAGATTCCAAATGTGTAGGCACCTTTTGAACTAAATTCCTCAACTAAGTTTCATTTTTTTGCATTCTCTCTGAGTGTATATGCGGCTCTTAGTCACATTCAAAAGCCCTACAGAGTACTAACTGAATAAAGAGGTCAAATATCTGGCATACACTTTAATCTTTTACCACGACTATAAGTTATAACAGGCTCTGGGAAAATTAATCAGCCAACCCCACAAACTAAAAAGGCTTGTAAAATCCATACCTCTCCATCCGGACCAAGATTAGATCTTATTCCTTCTGCATTCTCTTCTGCCTTCTACAAAAAATAGAGGCAAAACTATTGTATTTAAGCTATGAGCATAAAGAACATTTTATATGATGAAAGCATACTAGAGTATGAACAGTTTTTTACTTTTCATTTTCATAGCCTGGGATGAATGCAAATAAAGATACTGATGTAGGGGAGGTATATATACACAGGTACTACTGCACTCATAGCACTTAGCAGTATTAATGGGAAACCTACAACCATCTAGAGTTGTCTTGATAAATCTCTGCCTGATATGTGGCTAGCCTACTGGATTTCTGGTACAGGAGAATCTACATATTTACTTTAGAGGCACAGGACATTTTCTCTGTTAAAAATTTAATCTTAACAAAATGTACAGCTGTCTTGGAGATTGACAGAGGGGAATATTTCTTATGCCAGTCATTTCAAAATTGTCCATTCATTATATTGCCACATGTTTTATTGCTTTTAAGCAATGCATATATTAACATTTTAAAAGGTATATATTTTTTGTGTCCAAACTATACAAAGTTAAATTATCAGGAATATCAGCTACAGCGGTCTGTTTATATACAAACACATGAAAGATACTCTTTTTCTTATAGCTGATAGTAAGATCATTCACATCATGAAAACTAGAGATGGAAATGGGCTATTAAAGCCATCTTACCCATCGTCTGGGACAGGAAAGGAATTTAAGGGTCACAAAAATGAAAAATTATTACTTAATTATCACTTATATAATTTTTTTTGTTCATGAATTTTCTCAGTTCCCAACTAGTTTCTCTGTCAGGGACAGAAATATTTAATAACATACTAAGTGGATTTTCAAAAGGCTTAAATGAAATGGTTACAATGTAGACAATGAACCATACTACATGTAGAATACCAGTTTATACAAAATACACTTATTAAAGTTCTCTTTCTTGGGCTATTTCTAATGGCCCTACAAATCAAATATGGAACTAAGTTCAGAATCTAGAGGTCTAAATAGGCAGCTCTATATGTTACAATTGAATATACTAGGCTTTTATGATGTACTCTAGTTTGGACTCATAACTTATTCCTGTTTTACATGTTTGGTCCATTTTTGCCTATAGGAAGTTTATCAGTAATTCAGATGTTTACAACCCACAGGTTTCTAATTCTATCTTCTTTCCAAGTTTGGAATAATGTTAGTGTGGCAAAAATACAGCATTTCCTACAATAGACTTCAAAGAAAATAGAAATTCATTCAATGCTAAGAATTTGGCAATGTAGATTTCAGATAATCCAATCTCTGTAAGACAACTGGAAATCACTGCATTTACCAATAAAATGGTGTTTGAAGGGAAAGTGGGATAAAAATGTTAGTTTTAGCTACTTGCCTTCCTTCTTCTCCTCCTCTTTTTCTTCTCTTTGACTGCTTGTGCCTGTTTGTGCGCCCATACCAGATTGGTCAGATTAGCCACATACTCATCTGTCTGCTGCAATAAGCAGGCTAGGCGTCTATCTTTCTTTTGGTCAATCAGCTTACGGTAGCCTTCTTCATCTTCAGCCTAGCAATACAGGACAAACATCATCCATGAGACAAACGTTCCTAAAAAGAACCTACAGTTGCAGTCTCGATGATGTGTTGCCTTAAATATCTCCTACTCTTGCAGAGGGGGACATTCTACAACAGGACTGAAAATGGAAAAAAATTATATGACAGCACATCATAAAATTTACAATGCTGGGAAACTGAGAGAACTGATGATTTTTCAGAAGCACAAAGTACAGTTATCCTCTATTTTCATAGAAAGATAATGAGACCCAGATGCCTAACTCTTATTTGGTCCTTTACTCAGTATAAGTAATAATCTTTATCTGTCAGTTGTTACCAAGAAGTTTTCCTTAGGGCAGATTACGCATCATCTATCTTCTCTGTTGTCGTTTAATCTTCCTGTGGAGAATCTGACACTGGCCACTGTTAGAAACATGGTATCAGACCAGATCAGCCAGATCTCTGAGTCAGTTCAGCAACTCCTATATCCCTACAGCACTGCATAAGTATGTTGCTCACACATAACAGGAAATATTAGTTGCATATGCCAGAAAGATATAATGACATCTTTATGCATATCAGGAAATAAAAGACAAGCATCACAGAACCCACTGCAGATCTTGACCAAGATAATTCAGTGAATAAATTAATAATTAGAAAAGTATACAGGGCTGTAAGACACTAATTCTGCAATGAAACTGGTATGCCTTAAATCAATTTTTTTCCCGACGTGGAACTGCAGGAAAGAGATGGGTCCCATGGAGGCGAGGCGGTGTCTCTGCTAACTTCCTTGTCACGACTGCATCTGCATGCCGAGAGGACATGCTGCAATCCTGCCGGTAGAGGGAGCAAGGGCAGAATGGTCACAAAAAAACCCTCCTGAGACTCCTTTCCAGAAGGGGCACTGTGCAAGTGCACCAGAAAAACCTCCCCTCAAGGACCCTCATCTATAAATAACACTCTATAGATAGAGCTGGTGCATGCTCAACATCCTAGGGTCTGGAATACAGCACTGGAGTCCAGAGTGATGACCTTCTTACACTTTTCTCTGTCCTTTCCTCCCTCCCTTCCTTTCTTTCTTCTTCCCTTGCCACAGATTTAGCAAGCCAATGCCTATCTTGTTCCTAAGATCGCCTGTACAAATAAATTCCTTTTAAATCAAGCATTTGGTGTCACTTCACCTTAATTTAGGCTGAGGGGAACAGAACCCACAAATTTTATAGGGAGGTCCAGGGTCTGCCCTGATGATCCCTGGACATTCTAGTTTGTATTGCAACAAGGGCCTTATGAAACCAAACAAAAATAAGAAATATTTTGAAGTCCATTACTTTCAATAAATATAGCACAGTTGTGAGATATGAACAAACTGCCTCTCTGGAGACATACCAGAACTGCAGTAACCTGGCAAGAAATTGTAAGGTAAATTCCATTTTCAGCATTCAAGATAGCAGAGCTACAACATTCAAAAATTAAGCTTTATGACTACTATAATTAAATATAGTATCATTATAACCTAGCCAAAGTATTTCCTCTATACATACTTTATTTTTCTTGGTGAGATCCTTTGAAGCATACCATGAATGTTTTTGCATGTGATATATAAATGTTAAGGAACTTCTGTGCGACACAGTAAGCATTGCTAATCCTAGTTATCTAAGGACAATATTGTTAAATTTCTTACACAGATTGTCCTTCCTCCAGTTCCCACAGGAGCTTCATAACTCCAAACAACAGGTGGTTTGTCACTTGTCCAAGAACTGCTTTATCCAATCTCTGCACTAGGCCTGCAACATAAGCAGAGTCGGTTACCACATTTATGGCTTGTGGGAACTGTTGAAATGCCAATGTGACTGCTCGTAATTCCACCACTTGTGGGGAGCCTTGTTGATGCTCAATTAAATGTTGCCAATTTTGTCCATCAAACCATGTAACAGCAGCTTTCCCTGTTTTCCCAGACCCATCTGTGAAAACTGTGGATCCATCAACAGGTGCTGTTTGGCTTAACAATTTCTGTGTGATAGAGATTTGAGTTCCCAGTTTACAAAGTGGATGGGAAAGAAAATGATACGCTATCTGGCCTGTAAAATTAAGTAGCGCTGCTTGAAGTGCAGAACTATTGGCAAGACACCATTCAAAATATTGAACTTGTAAAGGAATAACAATACATTCCGGATCTCGTGCCAATAGTTCCACACATCGTGTTCGAATTTTTATAATGAGTTGAGCTAACAGCTCATATAATCCTGGAGCAGCCTTTTTTGTTCGAAACGGTAAGAAGATCCACTCCAATATATGGAGGGGGTCTTCCCACCCCTGATCCCACTCCACTAGCGCAGCATAGGGCATCGAGTCTTCCACAAAGACCAATGCCTGCACGATTACAGTCAGGTCAATGCGCCAGACATGCTTTTCCTGAATGGCTTGCTCTACAAGTGTCATCCATATAATGAGAGCAATAGCATTCAGGATATTTCTGCCGTACAACACTCAGTGCCTGGGCTACAAACCATTGACAGATGGTAGGTGAGTTTTTCATCCCCTGGGGTAAAACCTTCCAATGATATCTTTTTGTAGGTTCTGCATGATTAGTTGAAGGAACTGTAAAAGCAAATTTTTCGACATCATTTTCATCTAAAGGAATTGTAAAGAAACCATCTTTTAAGTCCATGACCAGTATGTCCCATTGCATTGGAATCATTGTTGGGGAGGGCAGTCCCGGCTGTAGTGCCCCCATGGTTGCAAGCACTTCATTGATCTTTCGCAGGTCATGTAATAATCGCCATTTTCCTGATTTCTTTTTGCTTCCATAGTTAATAATCGAAGCAATTGCATTGTTGCAGGGGAGCTGGGACCATACTGTGTAATGGTTTTTTGAAGTTCCTGTACTACTTTCCAGGTGTATGGTCTGTGCTCATCCATAACTCCCTGTCCTGGATCCCCCCGGACCACCGGGAATGCCATTGCTGCCACAAGACTTGGGTCACGTTCCTTTAAGGGTGTAGTCATTGCCTCAGACAATGTCCACTGTCCTTCTAGCATAGCCTGTTGTTTTACCTTTTGCCAAAATACACATGGATCATACGGTCTCACAGTAACCTGTGCCGAGGGTGGATCCCACGCCTGAGGGGTTTTAGGTTTACCGGAGGAACCCCTAAAGGGTGGCTCGGCGCTAGCCTTGATCTTTCTGTTTTTTAAAGCAGCCGCCTCAGTGCCCCCCACCACCACCGCGGGACTGTCCCAATCATCCGGCTCATCTGGCAAAGGCGGGAGTAGCAGTGGATTGTATGGTTCAGGTGTCCCTCGCTCTTCAGGGGGCAGTGGAGGGGCGGACGGCATTATGGGGTTAACCTGCCGTCGGCTTTGTTTATATGTCGGACAAGCCGAGTCTGTTTCATCGTCCGACTCATCAACAAGAAAATGTTTTCGCGCTAACCGAGATGGTTTATTCTCTGGGTGCGTTACCGTATTTCTTGAATTTAGATGTTGAAACTCAGATAGAGATGCAGAGTCTGGGTCGGCAGTTAATATAGAAAAGTCCTCTTGCTCCGTTAACAGATCCTCAGCAGATGGAGGCTCATCTCGGGAGGCAAGGGGTGAAAGATCTTGCTCTGCCCGATCCCTCTGTTTCTTAAAGTCTTTCAAAGTATCAAACAAAAGGCACCATGTGGTTAACAAAGATACTGACTCTTTGTCTCCACGTGAAGCACTATCAAACAGCCTGTCCCCTATTTCTTTCCAATTCGAAACAGTAAATGATGTTATTATATCTGGCGTATAACCCTGTCTCTTACTCCATAAAAGCATCTTTTGCAACATTAATTCCTCTAGCTTTACCCCCTTCTTTTCTAGTATTTGCTTCCACATGCTTATAATCATTTCCTCCTCTTTTGTTAGTGAGGCTCCCATCTTTTTCCCCAGCAGCTCACCTGCACTCGGTGGCTTCTTAAAGGTCCCGGATCCGGAAACCGCTCCTCTTGGCTACTCTTACCGAAAACTCTTTTAGCAGCTTCTCTCACCGCTCCTCTTGGCTACTTTTGCCGAAAACTCTTTTAGCAGCTTCTCTCACCGCTCCTCTTGGCTACTTTTGCTGAAAACTCTTTTAGCAGCTTCTCTCACCGCTCCTCTTGGCTACTCTTGCCGAAAACTCTTTTAGCAGATTCTCTCACCGCTCCTCTTGGCTACTCTTGCCGAAAACTCTTTTAGCAGCTTCTCTCACCGCTCCTCTTGGCTACTTTTGCCGAAAACTCTTTTAGCAGCTTCTCTCACCGCTCCTCTTGGCTACTCTTGCCGAAAACTCTTTTAGCAGCTTCTCTCACCGCTCCTCTTGGCTACTCTTGCCGAAAACTCTTTTAGCAGCTTCTCTCACCGCTCCTCTTGGCTACTTTTGCCGAAAACTCTTTTAGCAGCTTCTCTCGCCGCTTCTCTTGGCTATTTTTGCCGAAAACTCTTTTAGCAGCTTCTCTCACCGCTCCTCTTGGCTACTTTTGCCGAAAACTCTTTTAGCAGCTTCTCTCACCGCTCCTCTTGGCTACTCTTGCCGAAAACTCTTTTAGCAGCTTCTCTCACCGCTCCTCTTGGCTACTCTTGCCGAAAACTCTTTTAGCAGCTTCTCTCACCGCTCCTCTTGGCTACTTTTGCCGAAAACTCTTTTAGCAGCTTCTCTCGCCGCTTCTCTTGGCTATTTTTGCCGAAAACTCTTTTAGCAGCTTCTCTCACCGCTCCTCTTGGCTACTTTTGCCGAAAACTCTTTTAGCAGCTTCTCTCACCGCTTCTCTTGGCTATTTTTGCCAAGAACTCTTTTAGCAGCTTCTCTCGCCACTCCTCTTGGCTACTTTTGCCAAAAACTCTTTTAGCAGCTTCTCTCGCTGCTTCTCTTGGCTACTTTTGCCGAAAACTCTTTTAGCAGATTCTCTCACCGCTCCTCTTGGCTACTCTTGCCGAAAACTCTTTTAGCAGCTTCTCTCTCCGCTTCTCTTGGCTATTTTTGCCAAAAACTCTTTTAGCAGCTTCTCTCACCGCTCCTCTTGGCTATTTTTGCCGAAAACTCTTTTTTAGTTGGCTGTGCCACCTCGGGGAACCCCTAAATTAAAACTCTCAGAAAATCGCTCGCTATATCACGTCGCGGTCACCAGATGTCGCTGTTGAGACACGACACGGTGATGTGGAAGCAAGTTTCTTTATTGAAGTTACAGGGCTGGCCGGCCCGTGCTTGATCTTACGCGCGCTTCTTATACCCTTTATTAACACACGCGTCTCCGCATGATTGGATTAGCTTATACATAAACAATCTGTGAATGGATAGTGCTACTTTCATGCATGGTCCTATATTGTCTGCCCACTTCCCGTCCCATGATCTCCTTCCGGGTGCATTAATCAGGGGTCCTCAGCGCGCTGTGGACCCCACAGTTATCTTATAAAATTTCATCTGAATTTTTAGCCCATAGATGAGAGCAGTCAGATGAGTGACCTTCCAGTCAAAGTGACTCACACTGAAACAGGCAAAGTTCTTCTTGGACCAGAAGCACCAAAAGCAAGTCAGCTAGATGCCTGGTTGGAAATGAACCCTGGGTAAGTAGTTAGTAAACCAATGGGGTATTTTTATTATTGGGGTATGTGTGTAAACTTATTTTTTTATGAAATTGTCTCTTTTATCTATTCCATTTGCCTTTTAATTTTGTACTTGTAAGCTGAATAGGAAATGTACTGAATTTATTCCATTCCTCCTTTTGTATTTCTAATTTGTATTCTTTTGTCTTCTCTGTACAGCTATGAAGTTGCTCCCAGATCAGACAGTGAAGATGAAAGTGCCTCTGCATATGAGGATGAGGTAAATATGCTTTTCTTCAAATTTCATTTTCAGTATTGCAGTAGAGGAAAACCCACATTATTTTCCTGTATGTTCCTTTTTTCATAGCCTTGAAGAAAAGCAGTAGCAAGTGTCTAATTGTTTTAAACACAATACAAAGAGCAAAATACATCCTTTTTGCAGTGGTGCTCATTGCATAGCATCTTTTGTGTGTGTTGTAAATGCCTACCTGAAAAACTGAATGAGGGGAAAAGAGAACTTGTTTTACTCTCATATCATCAGAGTAAAAATAATGAAATAATCATGTCAGAACAGGCAAGCAAATTCCTATTTTAAAATACACCTCTGTAAGGATGTATGGTGGCTTTGTGATGAATGAAGTTACCATTTTTTATCCTCTAGATGCCTCTTGTATCTGTTATGTAATACTTTTCTACAGAAAGCAATGCTTTCCTAGTCTTAACATTGAATTATTGCCTATTGAGTGGATAAGAAAAGTTAGATTTTATTGACTGTGGTGTGATTCTGACTCAGACGTTTTGAGTCAGTAAATGGCAAAAGTTTATTAGGATAATTTGCTAGAATACACTTTCATTTTTACAGTTGAACATCAGCATTAGAAAGCTTTCAGGGTTTTGTGGGTTTTTTTTTTTTTCTCTTGGCAATTCTTCAGTAGGCATGAAATAGGGCCAATACAATAAAATATAGTTAGATACATTCATTTGACTGCTTATATCATCTTTGACAGATGCAATATTAAAGAATAACATTTTCTTCTAATTGTTAATAATTTGAATTGTTCCACTACGTCCTTTTCCTCATATGGTTCAAGCATTTTTAGAGCACCCACAGTAAAATCAGAAAAATGTACCCATTTGTCATCCATTGCAACTGTAGCTAGAAGGGAAACTATAATAATGATTAAAAATATAATCTATCTAAAAAAAAAACCCAACCAAATCCAAAAGCTTAGAACGGTATGAACGCAAGAGTTCTTGCCAGGTTTTTAAGCTGTCTTACAGTATCGTGCATCTTGAATATGATACAAACATACGTATAATATCAGTCTGCTCTATGATTAGGGCAGGTAGAGTATGAGTTTTATAAATGAGAACACTGAAGAGGAAAATATTATTTCTTAAAGTATCGTGACTTTCTGTTAATTGATCTATGTAAATTTTTTTGTTGTTTTGTTGTAGTGCATCGAGATAGCTGTCAATGTAACTTTTTGGTTCATGTTTCTGTCAGTATAAAGCATTGTTCACTGAAAACCATTGATAAATATGTGAGTGTTAGCCAGTTATGACTGAGTAGCATTGGAGAGTACAACATTTTCCTGTCCTTTTTCCATCTCCAGGATGACGAAGAAGAGTCAAGTAGGTTAGAAGCAGATGAGAAGATATTTCTGGATCCTAACAATGAGGAAGTTTCTGAGAAAGATGCTAAACAAATAATTGAATGTGCTTTGGATTCTGCCTTTTTTTCTTTTTTTTTTTTTTTTTCCCCCTCTTCTCCCTCTCCTTTGCCCCTGAACGGTGATTTCTTATCAGGGCTCCCAAAATTAGCTTGCTCTAGATTACCATGAGTGGCTGGTTGTTGTAGTGCCTGTGACGTGCATCTATAGGAGAAGAGATATGACTGCTCAGTGGTACTTGTGTGTTAAGTAAAAAGTATAGTGCATTCTTCTAAGGGTGAATCCACAGTTGAGGATTTCTACTGCCTCTTTACCACTTGTATAAATAAGTGAACCGTATTGAAAAATATATGCATTTGTGAGGATTTACCTTTATTCTCTGTCTGCATTCCAGAACAGCTAAACAAGATGTGGATGATGAATAGAGTATGCAATATAGTGCTAA
Source organism: Cuculus canorus (assembly GCF_017976375.1). Taxonomy (NCBI): domain Eukaryota; kingdom Metazoa; phylum Chordata; class Aves; order Cuculiformes; family Cuculidae; genus Cuculus; species Cuculus canorus. The sequence goes on from NC_071440.1 coordinate 3,601,203, forward strand.
AGGGTCTCAGTCCTACTACACTGTTGCTCATGCAATCATAGAGAGGGTGGAGAAGCAGTCTTCTCTTATTAATTGTACACTAAAACATTATCAGGTAAGAAATATAGTTGGAGTTAGCTTAAGTAGTTCCAAAACCTTTTATTGAAAATAATACCCTGCTCTATAGCTGACAGTTATATAATAATGGCAAGGCTCCTATATAATATACTTTTCGTTGAGTAAAACGTTAAAATGTTTAAGACTTACCTCATCCTAGATATTTCATTACAGTACTTAAAATGACAAACTGTTTGAAAATGCATGCAGAAACACAAGATATCTATTAGATTAGAAACTGATGATCATATGGAGAAAGGGAATGTAGTCTTCTATCCTGGATCAAATTTCATATATACTGCTTGAATAATAACATCAACTTTCTATATACAAGGTCCAACACAAAAACCCAAGACTGTCCCTGTACCTCTTTTTATTTAACAAATTAAGCAAATCAACTACCATCCCCTTCAAAACAGTTCCCTTCTGAGTTGACCCACACAGCATACAATGCTGCCAACGCTCAAAGCAATTCCACAGATCATTTCCTGAAATGCTGTTGAGGATCTCTGTTGTTTTTGCTTTCACATCTTTGACTGAAAAAACATGGGTTCCTCTGAGTACCGACTGGATCTTTGGAATAAGGGAGATGGGTCTGGCGAATAGGGTGGGTGATCAAGCACCCAAGGGTAACAAAAGGCCTATGTTTGAACAAGAGTCCACTCATACTGAGTGAAGCGATCGAGTTTGAGCCTGGCCTCACTGTGACAGGTTAGAACGTGTTGTATAACCATCTCTTTATCTCTCCTCTCCCACTATTGGTTCCTGAATTAAAGGGTTAGTCTTGTTTTTTTCGTGTCGGACCTTGTATACCTGTATACATCTCTTTTAATTGCAGATCAATGGTGTTTTGGTTTTGCTCTTCTTCCCATCAACGTAGCATTTGGATTTTTGCTTATTATTTTAATTTATTTTTTTTTAATATTTTTTCTTCTTTTAATATTTAAAAATATAACAGTGAGCTTTTAGCACCTCAGTGTGGATCTCTAGTGACTGAATTGATAAAACAGTTCTAAACAATATTTGCTTTATATACTAATTGTTGGTGTTGCAGAAAAGGTGCACACTTTGAGAGACCTTTACAGCAGGCACATTGAGGCTTGTTTTTGATTCTTGTCCTACCACTCTCTTTTTGACTCTTACACCCTTCAGTTTCCTCTAGATCTTATCCATTTTTTCTTGACCCACTTTCCTTCTCTTTTTTTTCCTTTTTCACGTCTTTTTCATTCTTGATTTTAATTAGGCTACCTCTTCCTTCTGCACATCAGTACAGTGAAGGAAAATGAGTGACACAGGAAAGTTTCACTGTTATCATTACCGAAGCCACTTGTAAGTGGGAGACAACTGCAGAAAAAGTTCTGCTTGACTGTTGCTGCCCTGAGTTCAGTAAACACAGTCTTCAGAGAATTTAGTACCAAATATAAATCAATCAGCATATGTATGAATCTGATAGATTGGCTGTATTATTTTGTATAAATTTTCATGGGTACAACAGATTACTTTTGACATACAATGTTTTCCCCATACTTTGTAGCTCAACTTTCTCAGACCTGTTAATTTAATTCTCTCCTTGTGCATGAGACTCATCAAACATCTGGATAATGGAAGTGGGAATGTGTCTAGATTATACTTGTATGGGATAATGTGATATGTACATGCCTAGTGACGAGAAAGTAGTCACTGTGCTAGGATGCGAAAGAGTAAGCATGCCTTTTAGCTAGCCCAGCAAGGTAGTCATTGCTTACTGCTTAGTACTTACTGCTGCTTACTTAGGAAAGCAAACTTCCAGCTCTTCCATGAGTCAGTCAGTAGGATCCCTGGGAAAATGATCCTCAGGGATGAGGGAGCAGAGCAGAGCTGGCAAATATTTAAGAATGTTTTCCATGAAGCGCAAGAGTGCTCAGTCCCCAGATGTAGGAAATCAGGCAGGGAAAGGCAGAGACCAGCATGGCTGAGTCAAGAACTGCTGGTCAAACTGAAGAGCAAGAGGGAAATGCACAGGCAGGGCAAGCAGGGAGAGGGAACCTGTGAAGAGGATAGGGATGCTGCCTGGCTGTGTAGGGGTGGGGTCAGGAAGGCCAAGGCACAGGTGGAGCTGAACTTGGCAAGGGAAGTGAAGACTAACAAGAAGGGCTTCTACAGGTACATCAACCAGAAAAGGAAGGTTAAAGAAAGCTTACCCCTGCCACAATTTAAGCTAGAATGCAAGAAACTTCAGAGGGAGAGTTTACCAGTCTGCTTAACCCTTTCTCCAATAATCTTGCAAGAACAGAAATAAACCATTCAGCTTGTCAGGTTACAGCATCACTGAGCAATCACACATGGACAATAAATCTTATCCAGCTTGCTCCACACTACTGCACTTGGGGTCTTCTCAGGAATCTCGCAAAGACAATTAATCTTGTCCAGCTTGCTGAGTTTCAATCAAACTCCCTTTAAATCCCCCTTAACAGTTAGTAGGATTCCTGAGGCTTGTATATGTGCGAACAAGGCAATTTTATTCTAACAATTATATTATAAAAAGTTGTGACTAAATAAGGATTTGGTGGTGGCTGGGGACAAGATATTGTTTGTGAAAATACATTGAAAGTCAAGCACCCGAGCATAGATAGGAGCGATGTGCAGGTAAGAAATATGCAGTTAAGGTTAGTATAGAAAGATACTAAGAATTAGCTTGATGTTAAGACATATATTTAGCATGCTTAACATGAAGGTCTTATCACAATAGCATCCCAATTGGGAGGGGGGAGATGGAGTACAACCCGTCAGCCGATCCCAAAAGTTTCGATGACATTTCCTGCCCCCAATTTTCCCCTTTGTTTTCATTTTTATAATAACACACACCTTTGGGGCAGAGTTTTAGGTGGAGATTGAGTGACTGAAGTCATTACATTAAACTCTGCCTATTGGTGGAGAAAAAAGTTCTTGCTTTGCTTGCCAAAACTTGACTGCACAAGCCCAGTAGGTGTGTCCATGGGAGCGGTCTGCCTCAGAAGCAGGGAGGAGGTGGGAGCCTTAGGTGTGGAGGTGTGTTTTACTATTATAATGATTTTATAATGAGTACAGGTCAGCTGGAGGGCAGGATTGCCAGAGCAGCAGCTGCAATTTGTCTTCTTGGAAAGTAATTGGACAGTTGTCCTTGAGCACCATGCTCCTTGCTGATAGCGAGGGCTGGCTACATCTATCTCCAAATGTCCCATCCCCCACTTCAGAGGGCAAGATGTCCTTGCTGCATTCCTTTCTGATGAGCAGTGTGCTGCCCCTGTGCGTGCTGCATCTCCACTGACTTTGCTTTTAAGGAAAACCTGCCTTCTACTCAGCCTGGGGGGGGGAGGATATTCAGAAAACTTTAGGCTACCCATTTCTCTCCACATTTAGCTTTATTCCCACAAATACCTCTGATGAACGCAAATGGTGATCTCACATGAACAGATGAGGAGAAGGCTGATGTCTTCACTGGAAACCGCTCACCTCATCCCTCCTGGATCAATGGACAACAAGAAGGGGACCAGAGGGGTAAAGCCCCTCCCAATGCAGGGGAGGATCAGGGTCGTGAACATCTGAGGAACCTGAACATATATAAGTCTATGGGACCTGATGAGATGCATCCCAGAGTCCTGAGGGAATTCGCTGCTGTGGTTGCCAAATCAGTCTCCATGATATTTGAAAAGTCATGGCAATCACAAGAAGTCCCTGGTGACTGGAAGAAGGGTAACATTATTCCCATTTTTAAAAAGAGTAGAAAAGATGACCCTGGGAACTACCGACATGTCAGCCTCACCTCTGTGCCTGGGAAGATCATGGAACAGATCCTCCTAGAAACTATGCTAAAGCACATGAAGGATGGGGAGGTGATTCGAGACAGCCAGCATGGCTTCACCGGGGCAAGTCCTGTATGACCAACCTAGTGGCTTTCTATGTTGGAGTGACCACAGCAGTGGACACAGGAAAACCAGTGGATGTGATCTATCTGGACTTTTGTAAAGCCTTTGACACAATCCCCCACAATATCCTTCTCTGTAAATTGGAGAGAGATGGATTTGAAGGGTGGACTGTTCGGTGGATAAGGAATTGGTTGGATAGTTTCATCCATGACAACTGGTGTCCCTCAGGGGTCCATACTGGGACCGGTGCTATTTAATATCTTTATCAATTATATTGACAGTGAGATTGAGTGCACCCTCAGCAAGTTTGCGGATGACACCAAGCTGAGTGGTGTAGTTGCCACACCGTAAGGACGGGATGTCATCCAGAGGGACCTGGACAGGCTGGAGAAGTGGGCCTGTGAGAACCTCATGAGGTACAACATCCTCAACATAAGGAGGATATGGAACTGTTGGAACGGGCCCAGAGGAGGGCCATAAAGATGATCAGAGGGCTGGAGCACCTCTGCTATGAGGACAGGCTGAGAGAGTCAAAGTTATTCAGCCTGGAGAAGAGAAGGCTATGGGGAGACCTAATAGTGGCCTTCCAGTACCTGAAGGGGTCCTACAAGAAAGCTGTGGAGGGACCTTTTACAAAGGCTTGGAGTGATAGGACGAGGGGGAATGGTTTTAAATTGGAAGGGGGACGATTTAGATCAGACATTAGGAAGAAATTCCTCACAATGAGGGTGGTGAGGCACTGGCATAGGTTGTCCAGGGAAGCTGTGGCTGCCCCCTCCCTGGAAGTGTTCAAGGCCAGGTTGGATGGGGCCTTGAGCAGCCTGGTCTAGTGGGAGTGTCCCTGCTCATGGCAGGTGGGTTGGAACTGGATGATCTTTAAGGTCCCTTCCAACTCAAACGATTCTATGATTCATTGTACACTGTTGTGGCTTCTTCCCAGCTCTGGGATTCTTCATGTTAGGCATAGTTAGTGGACCTCTTCTGACACATGGAGTTGTGGACAGCAAACACTGAATGGGTATGTACTACAAGAGTTTCAAGATGCTAGTGATACAATCAAGGGGTGCGAAGTGGAACCAAATGCGAGTCTTATGGCTGGAGCATGAGACGAGGCAGAGATATGACATGAAATGTTACTCCAACACTTTTAAATTTGATTGTGTCTAAATTGATAAATGAAATCTTTTAGTGGTGTTAAGAAATGTGAAGTATGAGCAGCAGTGTTACCTACAGTTTAAACAACTTCAGTATGTATTAAATATGACTTTTTAGTATAGGCCATACTGGACCTAAATAGCAATGTTGACTTTCATATAGATGAACGTCATATCACCTTTTCCAAGACATGTTAGCAACTGCATGCACAAAGTACTGAGGAAAGAAAAACAGCATCTATGTGTGGGGGATTGCTGGCCCAGCCTCCATTCAGGTGCACTAATGACCTCTCTTATTCGGCCCAAGCAAGGCTTTATATATTCTTATCACCTCGTTAGCAGCTACCCCGGTGATTTGCCACTTCTAAGGATCTCCCAGCTGCAGCAATTAGGCCTAACTCAACTGGACACAAATTATCTCTTATCTAGCAACCTTCATCTTAGTAGTAATAGAAGTAAGAACTTTGCTTCTGTAAAAGTAGTACTGCTTAGCTCTATGGATTTCAAGTAATTGAAATGATTATTCATTTCAGCTCCAGGGCCTGGGATGGATGATTTAACTCTATAATAACAATCTGAATGGAATTCTAGTTGTTAAAATGAAAATGGGAAAAACCACATAGGTTATTGCACTCATCATTTATCTGATGGAGCACAAAAGACTCAGCAGACCCTATCTTGTCATTGTTCCCCTTTCGTAAGAAAATAAACTAATTCTATTATTCAGTGTATTGTAGTTTGGTTTCTTGGCAACATGTACTTCTGTTCACAAAATGATAAGATGAGGTACATCTTGGAATTGCACTGTGTACTCTGAATTTAGCCTGTGATTGTCTTCCGAAGTGATTGTCTATCATTGGAAAGGTGACAAGATGGCTGATTAAAGTACTTTGTTTCGTTAATTTTGCTGTTTACTCTGCTGGCATGCTATATAGCATGTTCTACTTCAATTTTACTTGCTCCTCATATTGGCCACAAGAGAGGAATGATACTTTTTTTATATATTACGTGCTTGTAGTTTTTCTCAGTCTAGAAACCTTTAAAAGTTTCTAGAAGAGAGACCGAAACCTGAGTGACTAGTTATTTTAAAACTTTTCCTTCTCTTTTCCCTCCATAAGATGTACCTTAGACCAGGTTGATGCTTCCTTGGCGTGTCCAATGACTTTGCAAACAAAAAGGTTATCTTACTGGCAAACACACTTTTATCCATTTTAAAGATTATTTTTTGTGATCATAAAGCTGAAACTACACAGCACAAAGCCAAATCTGCTAGTAGCAATAGTATCTCATTACAGCTGAATACAGATATATTTTTCTGTAGATTTCATATGGCTGTATCTGAAAAGTTGTAGGCTCAATTTATGAGAGGCGATCAGCTTACAATGACACATAAGTCTTTCTGTATAGATGTATCTTCCCCTTAATATGCATCAAAATACAAAGGTATACTTCAAATACTTTGCTGAATTGGTCTGAAAGGGACCCCTGAATAGAAGGGGAAGAGACATTTCCCCACTTTATTTCTATTTCCTCCCCTCTCAAATAAAGATACATATATCCAAATACTGTTTATTATAGGAGGTGTAAGAAGTATGTTGAGAATTCAGCAGTGGGAAACAGATGGCATAATTATGAAGTTGGGGTTTTTTTAACAAATAATGAATATATTATTTTTACCTATTAATTTTGTATTTAGAACTTTATCCAACTGGACATATGAATTTGACAAATGGGCTCTTTCTGTGGTGAAAGTATAAAGAAAGCTGAAAGAATAAAACATGGTTTTTTCCTCAGCCCCTACATTCATTTGTAAACTGTTTGTTTTTAAAGTTTTGTCATGTACATTATGTACTAAGCAATGAAAGTCAATCATCCCAAGATTACTGTAATTGCTTTCAGTTAGCAAAATGCATAATAAAATTGTCAAACACCATATTGCAAGGATTTACTGAGAGTAATACAGATTATAAATACTGCACATTATGTATACAGCTAAATATTTTGTTCTTTGGCTACTGCAGTTCCCATAAAGTCAAGCAATTAATAAGGAGACTAGACTGTTAGCTGCATGCTTCCATTCCCATATAAACAGAGCTTTACAGTCCAGCAACTGGTTAGGGAAACCACTCTTGAAGGAGTATATCAATATATTTGGAATGCTTTTGCAGGATTACAAGTTGATATATTGGCTCTTTCTCTGCTAATTCATGACTGTACTGCATAGAAATAAAGGTATGTCTGTTTTCTTCATCCTTTCTGTCTTTTAGGGGACACCTGCCATGCGTCGCTCACTTGTTCCTCAGCTTTGAAATGGAAAATTTATTGTTCTTTTAAATACCTATGAGTACATAATAAAAGACAAACATATTTTTGCTAAGGTAAGGAATATCTGTTGCCTCTTAACAGCTTATCCTTAAAGACATTATCTTAGTTGGTGCCTAGCACAAAACACCTCTTTTCAGAAAATAATATTATTGCTCTGGAATTTTGTCAGTACCTACACATCTTTAGAAAAGTGTGATTTTTCTTTCCACTGCCGGATAGCATTTATCCTAATCTGTCATCCTGACTCTACTTTTCTATTTTTGTTTCTGAGCTGAAGCTTGCTGTTATTGCAACTTCTCCAACTGCGTGATGTGATTTTTCTCAACTGACCACCTATGTAATGAATTTGATATCCAGATGCTTTATTATATAAGACTAATTTTTTAAAAGCTCACAAACTGATATGTGGATATTGGTACCTGAGATGTAATGAATTGTTTTGAAAACTGTATGGTAACTTAAGAGTATTTTATAAAATGCACACAAACCTGACTAAGTAGATATGTTTTGCCATAGTGTGTAACCTTGTGTTCCTATAGTCTTCCTTTTATCGTATTATGTATTTGGATGTCTCATATGTCCTCTCTGGAACATAGATAGTGCATGATCTTACCATTATTCTGAATGGTGGAAAACAGTTTTATGCTGCGCAGTTTTTCTGTCCCTCTAGTTTTGCCCACCATTACTAAAAGAGAAGAGCAGGGACCAGCAGTGTGCACCAATCTTGTCTATGCAATGGGGCTATGTAGCATCTGCTGAAAGCAATTGAGGACTACAAACTGAGACCTTATTGGTCACATGATCAGTACATCACAGTCTTGTTAGTACATCACTAAATCAGGCTGCCCAAGGCCCCATCCAACCTGGCCTTGAACACCTCCAGGGATGGGGCATCCACAACCTCCCTGGGCAACCTGTGCCAGTGCCTCACCGCTCTCATGGTGAAGAAATTCTCATGTCTAGTCTAAATCTGCCCCTCTCTAGTTTGTACTCGTTCCCCCTCATCCTATCACCACAAGCATTTATGAGCAGTCCCTCTCCAGCTTTCTTGTAGGCCCCTTTCAGGTACTGGTCGCTATAAGATCTCCTCTGAGCCTTCTCATATCCAGGCTGAACAAGCCCAACTCTCTCAGCCTGTCCTCGTATGGAAGGTGCTCCAGCCCTCCAATGATCTTTGTAGCTCTCCTCTGCACCCGTTCCAACAGCTCCATATTCTTCTTATGTTGAGGATTCCAGAACTGGACACAGTACTCCAGATGAGGTCTCACAAGAGAGGAATAGAGGGGCAGAATCACTTCTCTCAACCTGCTGGCCATGCTGTTCTGAGGAATCAAACCCTATAACCGAAAAATGAGTTATAAAGCAGGTATGTTTATTTCCAGTACTGGGGTGCAAGGGGCTTCTCCTCCTAGCTTGCACACCATATAACTTAACAAGCAGCTACTTACAGTGTCAAGACATGCATAGTTTTAAGCGCGTACTATACATTCATAATTTTTCCTTCCTTCGTATTATAATTAGTTCTGGAAGGTTTGCTCCAGTCTTGCGCCTGCGTGGTGCCTCCTGGTGGTCATGGGCCAGGGTCTCAGGGATGAAGTAAGAAGTCTTCCTTGGCATGAGTTTTTCTCCTTGAACTGTGTGCAGGCGCAGTCCCTTCTAGTTGTTTTCAAACTACTGAACCAGGTGCAGCCATCTTTCTGCTGGGGCTTGCATTCTAATCCCCTTATCAGTAAACTTCAGCTAGCTGGCTCCTTCTTGTTAACAATTTCCAAGGTCTTCAAGGCTGTCTCTGAAGAGCAGCGCAAGTTCCAGTGAGTGTTCCCACCCCCCCGTCCTTTTAACATGAGCAAATTCATTTGCTAAATGCATAATCTATCTCTCAAAGGGGAACTGGATGATATTTTTTTGGAAAATTACTTTTAATGCATTCTCATGGGCACTAGACATAGAAGTCAAAATTGTTAGTCGTTGTAGCATTCTCCAATTCCAAATAAATAACATATCAGAGAAAACAAAGCTAACTAAAACTAGCATCAAAAGGATAATAATGGGGTGACACGGCTTATTTAGAATGCCAGTCACGGTATGGGACCATCCAAACAGCACGTATCACAAATGATGGTTCACATCTTCTTTTACCCTTTTTGGGACCTTATTTCATTCCTCTGTGTCGTGGTGGACTGGTATCAGGGTCTTTTTCCCATTTTCCTGGACCTCGTCCAGAATTTTGATCAAGTCCTGATGTTTCATTAATTGTTTCACCAATGTAAGATTCATTCCAATAGGTACAGGTGATAATTTGTGATAATTTCTATACTTGGATTTCATCAGCTGATGGGACATGACTGGTGCTAAATAAGAAAAATCACACCCAACAGATTTAACAGAATTATAAATATAGAAATTAGAGTGATTCTTATTATCCATAATTATCTCATCTATTACTATAGGGAAACAAGCAGTTCTCAAACACACACAACTCTGGCCCATATATACAAGTACAGTCCTCTGATTAGTGTCTGGATGGATCTCAAAGTGACAGATGCTTTCCTTAGTGTGGAGGCAGATGTCTTGAGCATCTGTTGCATTACATTTGCAAATGAATCCTTGTTGTTCTCGTCTAATGCAAGACTTGAAATTTACAGTTCACCATGATGAGTGAAAGCAGACAAGGTGGGTTGGGAGTATTTGTTAGAGCTTGGCATTGTTTGCCTTGAAGACCTTGGAAGTTGATAATGAAGAAGCCAGCTAGCAGAAGTTTCCTGTAAGTGGGCATTGGAATGCAGAAAGCTGGAAAACGACCAGAAGAGGCTGTGCTTGTACACAGTTGAAGGAAAAAACTTTTTTCATCCTGAGGAAGACTTCCTACTTCATCCCTAAGACCCCAGCCCACGACCACCAGGAGGCACTACGCAGGCGCAAGACTGGAGCGAACTTTCCAGGACTAATTATAATACAAAGTGGGAAATGTTATGAATATGTAGTAGGTGCTTATAACTATGCATGTCTTTACACTGTAAGTAGCTGCTTGTTAAGTTATATGGTGTGCAAGCTAGGAGGAGAAGACCATTGCACCCCAGTGCTGGAAATAAACATACCTACTTTATAACTCATTTTGGGTTATAGGGTTTGATTCTGCAAAACAGCCATCTCCCATTCACCATCTGTGCCCATGTTCTACATATATCGAAGCGTTACATATGGTAAACACAAAGGCTGTGGCTGTATTAGTGATGGGGTCATAGGTAAAATTTAGCAGAGTCCAGCAGGATTGAAGCTCCCTCTCTAAGCTAGTGGCACTGTCCCAAACCAATTCCGGGTTTCGGTGGGGAAAGTACCCTCACCACCTTCTCTTATAATTAAGGCGGCCACTGATTGCATCCATAATTGTGCCTGTGTACAACTGAGGGCAAACGAAATGTTATATTGGATCACACCGAGTGCATTTACTATTAATTCATGGTCCTGTTCTTCCACCTTTTTTCACTTTGGTAACACTTCTGATAACTGATTAGTTCCTAAAGCTAATAGAGAAGACTGCAAAGATTGTATTAATTTTGTTGAATCACTAGTTGTGGTGTTTAATTTGCTCATTAGTATTTCTGAGTCAAGTCTATTTAGGACCCCCAATCCTGTCTCTAACACTCCCATTAGGCCCCTTTGTATTCTGCTCCTGAAGGGCACTTGTTTTCATAGCCAGGTTGTCCAGCCCTCGAAGGATGTTTTTAGGAAATGAGAGCATGCTGGTTGAATTTCAGAAACATTAATTTGCATTAGCAGTTCAACACATTTAAGAGACCATTCTGGGTTGAACAGCATTTGCTGTTGGCCTATATTCCTGATTATATATGGACCAATCTCATAAATTCTGAGTTGTAACAGGCTTAGCTATAGTGTTTATTTTAAATTTGAATGAGAGCCCAATAGTATCATAGGCCCAGAGACAAACCACCTTAACGGTCTGTACTAATGTAAAATTATGCCAACAGTCTAATTCATTGGAAATACAGGTCTTTGTGTTCTTATCTGTGGGAGTAGTCGAGATAGTAATTTGGGATGCCTTTTTATGGATAAGCCTATTAACCATTTGGCATCCTACTTTGGTTTCTTCTCCTACAGTCCCTGAAGTTGCTGAATCCCTTGTTCTCTATCTGCATTCCATTTTTGCCTTACATATACTTGATTTTCATGCATAACCACAGTTGATATATTTAAACCCTTTTGATCAGAATATTTCCCAGGGCTCCAGTATACCAAATAAAAGCTGGGACCAAATCCACTCAGTATTCTTTTGCCTAGAGGTGCTTTTTCTCCCTGGTTTATAATTATTATCATGAGAAAAATAATTTCCCTGGTTGGACTTGCGTGACCCTCCATGGAGGTTTATGTGCCTTTTTCACTCGAGTGCAATGGATCCATGCACTCTGCTCCTTGATTTTTGATTGCTGTGAAGGAGGTGAGTACCTGGAATGGTATTTCCCACTGCGGTTCCAGAGTCCTCTCTGCAAGAGACTTTACATATACATAATCTCCAGGTCGTATGTTATGCACAGCTCCATTGAAACCCCTGCTTCGTGTCTCAACCTCATGTTTTTCAGTCTTTTGGAGCTGTTTGTCCAATGCCATCATGTAGGAGGTCATGATTTCATATGCAAATAGTGACTGATCTGTTTATAACAGATAAAATGTAGTCCCCTATCAGGGGACATAGTTGCTGGAACCCCAGAGCATGGTATTATCTCTTGTAATAATGTTCTGGTTATCTCCTGAGCCTTGACTGTTCTAGTAGGGTATGCCTCCAGCCAACTTGAAAAGGTATCAGTTAATACCAATAAGTGTCAATACCCCCACTTTTTCTTGGAAATTCTGAAAAATCAATCTGCTATTGTTGCCCAGGCCCGTTGCCTCTTCCAATTTGGCCCATTTCTTGTTTGGAGTAATTTTTGGATTAGTCTGGAGGCAAAGATCACACTGCTGACTCACTTGTCTCACAATGGTGTATAAATTTCTAGCTGCAATCCCTTTAATTATTTGTTTATATAGAGCTTCTGCCCCCCATGTCTCTTCCTGTGTTCTTTCCTTATTAAAGGCCATGTTAAATAAGGGGGAATTATTAGTTTCCCTTGTGGACTGAGGACCCACCCCTTTTTATTATTATAGTCCTTTCAGGTCTATAATGAATTTCTGATTATCTGATCTTCCTTGGTATATTCTCGCTTACCTTCTATGGAGATTCGCCTGTCAGGGATCAAAGCCCCTTTTTTTTTTTTTACCTCGCCTTTGGCTGCCAGTTTAGCCTCTCTATTTGCCAGCTCATTTTGTCTTTCCAATTCTGAATTCACTTTCTGGTGCACCTTGATGTGCATGATTGTCACTTTCTCAGGTAGCTGGACTGCTTCCAGCAGTGTTAGGATCACTCTGCATGCTTGATGTTTTTGCCCTGGCATGTCTTTTATTACTTGAGACATATCTGCTTCCATCTGTGTACCAGCTCTCCGCGTCTTCCATGGGACTGTCTTTCATGTCGTTAATAGAGTCATTTTCTGGCCCAAGGTAAATCTTCGCGGCTCCTGGATGTTTGTCACGACGGCTGCAACCGCTCATAATCAGCCAGGGTCTATAGCAGTCCCTTGCTTCTCATGAGAGGAAAGGAAAAGTAGCTTACTTACATCTGGGAGTCCAAAGGCTAGGACCGACATCAGAGCTTTCTTCCGCTGTTCAAAGGCTTGCACAGCCTCTTTGCTCCATTGAAGGTATTTCTGTTCGACAGTGGTTAGTGCATACAGAGGTTTAACAAGCAGTCCATAGTTATAGATCCATAGCCAACACCACCCAGTCATCCTCAAGAAAGTTCGTGACTCTTTCAATGTTTACGATCTCGGAGTTTTATATATTGCCTCTTTTCAGGCCTGTCCCAAAGTTTTTTATCCAACACCGATTTCATAGCCCAAATAGATCACCTCACGTTGCATTTTTGGGGCCTTCTTTTAGATACCCATTATCCCTGGAGCCCCAAATATTTAACAGACTCACCATCCAGGTCATGCAAGCATTATCTTGGTGGTAATCAGGGTATCATCTACATACTGCAACAGTCTCCCTTCCTCAGGTGGGGCTTCCCAGGTCTCAAGATCCTTTGCAAATTGATTACCAAATATCCAGGAGAGTTCAGTTCTGCGCATGCTTTCAGAGTTTTCCAGTCAAATGCAAATGTTTTCTGGCTGGCTTTATGGAGAGGGAGGCAAAAGTAGGCATCTTTCAGGTCTAAAACAGTAAGCCAGATTAGTTAAGGTATTAATACAGTCAACAGGGTTCATAGATTTGCCACCACCAGGTAGAGGCTTTTGCTTATTTTATTTACATCCTTTAAGTTCCAGGCACATCAGTGGCCCATAACTTGGGGGATACCTAGTTTGTGATTTCTTCGCTGATTTTTCCTTCTGTGGGAACACTGGCAAAGGATAAACCCATTATTTGAATACACTGCTGGTCATTTACCTCCAGAGTAATCTCTCCCTTTTCAAATTTGATTATCGCACCCAATTATTCTAATAACTCTTTTCTCAAAAGTGCCTTCGGGGAGTTGAGCATATACAAGAATCTGTGGATGACCCATTGTTTTCCCAGTTTATATCATAGAAGTTCACAAAAATACACTTTTTCTCTTTGGCCAATTGCCCCTTTTACCACAATGTAGTCCTTTCCTAGGACATCAAAGCTTGGTTCAAAACCGAATATGTTGCCTCTGTATCAACTAAAATTCTACTTTCCTCTCTTCTTTCCCTGGCTTCATTATAACCAGTCGATCCTCTAGGGTGGATTTCCCAGGTCCCCCTCAGTCTTCCTTCACATGAGCCACTATTCCTCTTTTAGACTGGCCCAAAACCAAAAAAACTAGTTGTTGTATTCCTACCCTTGACCCAGGATCTAGCGGTGTGTTGCAGCATATTATATGCCTCAGTCGATTTAGGAATTTGGATGGTGACTCAGAGGGTCCTTGTTTAATTGTTTGGGAATATCTCTTTTAATTCCCTTTGAGATTCACCCCTGATATACCTGTAATTTTTCTACATGTTTACATTGGTCTGGATCCTACATTGGGTCTTGGAGGGGAAAATACTCTTTTCAAATCCCCTGTAGTTTTTAAATCAATTGGTTTAGTTGTTTGGGTTTTTTTTATTCTCTTTTACTTCTCGTCTTAGAGAGGTGCCTGCAAAGCTGTCAGAGCAGACCTTTTCCTAACACAGGAAGATACCGGGCTATCCGGGGGATGGGGGTCCCATCTGAGTCCGTATCCCATTACTGCGATTGAGGGGGAGGCTTAAGCAAATCAGGTAAATCTTGTTCTGCTGTCTGGTGATTTTTATTTATTCTAGTGCACCTTTGCTCTGTTTTGCGGAATCAAACCCTATAACCCAAAATGACTTATAAAGCAGATATGTTTATTTCCAGTGCTGGGGTGCAAGGGGGTTCTCCTCCTAGCTTGCACACTGTATAGCTTAACAAGCAGCTACTTATAGTGTAAAGACATGCATAGGTATAAGCGCCTACTACATATTCATACCCTTTCCCCACTTTGTGTTAAAATTCGTTCTGGAAAGTTCGGTCCAGTCTTGCGCCTGCGTAGTGTCTCCTGATGGTTGTGGGCTGGGGTCTTAGGGATGAGTAGGAAGTCTTCCTCGGGATGAATATTTTTCTTTTTGAACTTTGTGCAGGCTCAATCTCCTCTGGCTGTTTTCAAACTCCTGAACCAAATGAAGCCATCGTTCTGTATTCCAATCCCTGCTTATCAGTAAACTTCTGCTAGCTGGCTCCTTCATTATCAACTTCCAAGGTCTTCAAGGCAAACAAGGTCAAGCTCTAACGAACACTCCCAACTTTTTTTGATGCTTTTGCTCATCAGCTCCATACTCCATGCTGAGCAACACTGCCTCAGTTTACCTTTTAGTTGTTTCTTATTTTTCCATTCAAGGATGAGTACCATAGGGTCCTGTGGCAGCACAATCCCACAGTCCCTTTGCCACTCTGGATGGTTTTAGAGAGTGAAAAACACTTCATTTCACTTTCAGTCTCTCCTTAAAAAACAGCATCAGTTGCAAAGCATTACTGCAATCCTCTTCTTACTCTTTGAGCCCCTGGCTCCCCCTGCCAATTCCTTCCAGTGTCTCAGTATGCACCCCAATGGGTTTGCTTGAGGAAATTCCTTCTTAAGTTTTGCCCCCATTATACCACCTTCCGACTCTACCTTTTTCCAACTTCCACAAACCGTTTAAAGACTTACAAATGGCTTGTCCCTAAGTTCTCAGGGACTTCCCACAAGACTAGCAACAAAATCAATTCCCGTCCACAGATTGCAGACACTCAGGACAATAGAGTGATCCTAACCTAGCTGAATAGCACAATAAAATCTTATGATAATCTGAACACCGAAACCTGATCCGTTCCCACAGCCTGCAGAATTCTGGCCCCTTGTCTATGCAAACCTATTTGCTTTTACACTTTCAATTTTTTTCTTTCTCTCACACAAAACACTTAACTCACATTCCAGGAGGGAGAGGGTTAACTCTCACACACAGTAATGAAACTGCTTTAACAGATAAGCCTAACTCAAATTCCAGGAAGGTGGAAAAGGGAGGGGCACTCTCAGCCACTTCTTCCATTTTTCTTCTTTCTTTTTCCTTCTTCTGTGCTAGATATTTTAAAATTTCACCCTTTGCAGCCTTCCATTCCAGAGGTCCGAGGTAAATATACTTATCTACCGGCTCAATGGACGTTTGGAATTGAAAGGTTTCGTAGGTGCATTCCTAGGATTAACCTTGCAAAGAAGGGCTTCTAAACAATTTGTAAGTCTTTCAACAGTTTTGAGCACTTAGTCTGTCTCTGGCCCCCCTGTCTATGGAGGAATAATGTCTCCCAGTAAGCTATCCTTCTCAATTCCGCTGGTACTCTATTACACATCAAACAATTCACAGAGTACACTTATGACACAAAACACACAACATATAACAGTGTTCTCTTGCTTCATTTGTCTCCGGCTGTTTTCCCTCGTGGGAGAACAGAACTGCGGATCGGAACTCCGCACTTGCTCCGCGCTTAATCGCATGTCCCATTCAGGATACCATACACTCCCACACAAGTGTTTGAACTTAAAATAGGCTCTAAATGATGTTAAAATATACAGGTACCTATACTGAAAATTTGCAACAAATATAGAAGATAATAGCTATCCCACATGGTGCTCCTGCTACCCCAGCAAGGAGTACCCAATCCACCATAGTAGTATAGCTCCTCACCCTGCGCAAAGCCCATCTTATGGGATCTTGGGATTATTTTCTTTCCGGTGCTTTGCTATATCAGCAGGGAGCACCCCCTTTGGGCCCAAACCACCAATTCCCAGGGGCAAGTGGTATAGTTTATCTCACCTCACAAAAAAACAGCTTACAGGGTCTTGATAACCTATCCTACTCCTTATTTTAGTGTGAGACGTCCCATACATGACTTATAGATTCTTCCCCTGTTTCCCCTGCAGGTATTCCCAAATCACATACCTGGTCTGCCTGCTGATGGGCCGTCTTTCCCCCACAGCCTTCAGGTAGGGATGGGATTCTCCAGAGAAGCAGTCTGGGGCGTACCTTAGAATGTCCCACTCCCAATCAGTCCTGTAGCTGGGCAGGGAGGGTGTCCCATCTGGGGTGCCAAATTGTTCTGCAGAATCAAACCCTATAACCCAAAATAAGTTGTAAAGCAGGTATGTTTATTTCCAGCACTGGGGTGCAAGGAGGTTCTCCTCCTAGCTTGCACACCGTATAGCTTAACAAACAGCTACTTATAGCATAAAGACATGTAGTTAAAAGTGCCTACTACAAATTCATAACTTTCCTCTGCTTAGTATTATAATTAGTTCTGGAAGGTTCGCTCCAGTCTTGTGCCTGTGTAGTGCCTTGTAGTGGTCGTGGGCCGGGGTCTCAGGGATGAGTAGGAAGTCTTCCTCAGGCACAGTCCCTTCTGGTTGTTTTCAAACTACTGAATCAAGTGCAGCCATCTTTCTGCTGGGGCCTGCATTCTAATCCCCTTATCAGTAAACTACTGCTACCTGGCTCCTTCTTGTTATCAGCTTCCAAGGTCTTCAGTGCTGTCTCTGACAAGCAGCACAAGTTCCAGTGAGCATTCCCAACCGCCCTGTGTGGTTTTGCTCATCAATGTTTCTTTTGATACAGCCCAGAATACAGTTGACCTTCTGGGCTGCGAGTGCACATTGCTGGCTCATGTCGAGCTTCTCATCGACCAGCACCTCCAAGCCCTTCTCTGCAGAGCAACTGTCAATCACGTAATCTCCTATCGTGTACTGAAAATGGGGATTGCCCCAACCTAGGTGTGGGACATTGCACTTGGCCTTGTTTAACCTCATGAGGTTCTCACAGGCCCACTTCTCCAGTTTGTCCAGGTCCCTCTGCATGACATTCCATTCTATGATTTATGACATGGCCTTGACATAAGGTTTTAGGGATCTGGGGGTGCCGGTTGACAGCAGGCTCAACAGGAGTCAGCAGTGCCCTGGCAACCCAGAGGGCAAACCGCATCCTGGGATGCATCAAACACAGCATAACCAGCCGGTCATAAGAAGCGATTATCCAGCTGTATTCGGCATTGGTGCGGCCTCACCTTGAGTATTATGTGCGCTTCTGGGCCCCACAATTTTAGAAGGATGTTAAGGTCCTTGAATGCATCCAGAGGAGGGCAGCAAAGGTGGTGAAAGGGCTGGAAGGCGTGTCCTATGAGGAGCGGATAAGGACTCTGCATTTGTCTGGTTTGGAGAGAAGGAGGCTGAGGGGCGACCTCATTGCTCTCTACAGCTTCCTGAGGAGGGG
The DNA here is from genome assembly GCF_017976375.1 of Cuculus canorus. Classification (NCBI taxonomy): domain Eukaryota; kingdom Metazoa; phylum Chordata; class Aves; order Cuculiformes; family Cuculidae; genus Cuculus; species Cuculus canorus. The sequence goes on from NC_071440.1 coordinate 3,619,530, forward strand.
AAGCGGAAAGGGAGGTGCTGACCCCTTCTCCCTGGTGTCCAGTGTCAGGAAACACGGGAATGGTTCAAAGTTGCATCAGGGAATGTTCAGACTGGATATTAGGAAAACATTTATTTATGTGGTCAAACACTGGAACAGACTTACTAGTGAGGTGGTCTTTTGGCATTTAAAAGGCATTTAGACAATGCCCTTAATAAGATGCTTTAACTTTTGGTCAGCTCTGAATTGGTCAGGCAGTTGAACTAGATGATCATTGTAGGACCCTTCCAATTGAACTATTCTATTCTATTCTATTCTATTCTATTCTATTCTATTCTTGGCATGTGACCTGACTTGCATGAAGCCTCTGGTAATGTGGTCTAGGATTTGGGTATATGAGTTCCGACACAAAAAAACACAAGACTGTGCAAGTAACTCTTTTTATTTAACAAATTAAGAAAATCAGCTACTGTTGCCTTCAAAACAGTTTCCTTCTGAGTTTACCCACACAGCATGTGATGCTGCCAATATTCAAAGCAATTCCACGGATCATCTCCTGAAAGGCTGTTGGGGATGTCTGTCATTTTTACTTTCACATCTTCTGCTGACAATAAATGGATTTATTTGAACAGCAACTGGATATTTGGGATCTTTTCACTGTAAGCCTCAATCAATAATTGAAAAGTTTCTATCACAGATTTCTTCAGTTTCACAAGAAACATGATGTTAACTCACTGTTCACTTTTGCACACCAATGTTTTCCAACGTCTGAAAGAAAACCTCTCTATTTGAACACGTCCACTCATACTGAATGATGAGATTGGGTTGAGCCTTGTCTCACCATGACGGGTTAGAATGTGTTCTTTAACCATCTCTCTGTCTCTCCCTTTCTGCTCTTGGTTCCTGAGCTATAGGGTTAGCCTTGGGGTTTTTTGTGTTAGACCTCATATGCTCAACATCTGTTAGAGGGGTTGGTTATATTTTTACTTATGTGACACGTACTTGGCAATTGGTTTTCTGACCAACTTCTTTCTGATCCCTGAGAACCACAGCAAGTATATAAAGCAGCAAGAGGCACTAAAAGCTTTACATCTGTGACAAAGTGGGTTGTGATGATGAGCGAAAACAGACAAGGGGGGGTTGGGAGTGTTCATTAGAGCTTGGTGTTGTTCACCTTGAAGACCTTGGAAGTTGATAATGAAGGATCCAGCTAGCAGCAGTTTACTGATAAGTGGGCATTGGAATGCAGAAAGCTGGAAAACAACCAGAAGAGACTGTGCTTGTGCACAGTTCAAGGAAAAAAACCTTTTTTTTCATCCTGAGGCAGACTTCCTACTTCATCCCTAAGACCCCGGCCCTCGACCACCAGGAGGCACTACGCAGGCGCAAGACTGGAGCAAACTTTCCAGAACTAATTATAATACGAAGCGGGAAATGTTATGAATATATAGTAGGCGCTTATGACTATGCATGTCTTTACACTATAAGTAGCTGCTTGTTAAGTTATGTGGTGTGCAAGCTAGGAAGAGAACCCCCTTGCAACCCAGCACTGGAAATAAACATACCTGCTTTATAACTCATTTTGGGTTATAGGGTTTGAATCCGCAAAACAATTTGGCACCCCAGATGGGACACCCTCTCTGCCCGTCTGCAGGATCAGTGGTGAGTGGAACATTCTAAGGCATGCTCTGGACTGCTTCTCTGGAGAATCTCCCATCTCTACCCAATCGCTGTGGGGGAAGAGACAGCCCATCAGCAGGCGGACCAGGTATGTGATTTATGTATGATATGGTATGATAATTTGGAAGTATCTGCAGGGGAATTAGGGGAAGGGTCTGTAAACGGTGTATGGGATGCCTCACGTGATGATGAAGGGTTTGGGTCACTTTGCCGAGATCCCGTAAGCCGTGAGGGGGGAATATAAATCCTCTTCTTGCACTGGGTGAGGAGTTGGCACTGCCTGTCCCTGGGTAAAACAGCAAATTCACGGCTGTGGTCTGATATGGGTGCTCTCTGCTGTGATAGCAAAGCACCAGGTAAAATATAAGTCTAAGGTTCTCATAGACCAGAGTACGTGGAGTGAGGGTTTATAGTATTATATATGGTATTATAGATAAGATAATATTATTATAGTACTATAGTGAATTCGGTACTCCTTGCTGAGGAAGCACGAGTGCTGCAAATGAGATAGCTATCATCTTCTAAACGTGTTGCAAATCTTCACTATTGGTACCGTGTATATTTTAACATCGCTAAGAGGTCATTTTAGATTTCTCATATGTTGTGGAGTGTTTGTATGTGAGTGCTTGGTAGCGTGAGACTGAGCATGAAGTGAGTGCGGAGTTCCGATCCGCGGTTCTGCTCTCCTGCGAAGGAAGCAGCCGGAGATGAATGAAGCGAGTGATCACTGCTATACGTTTTGGTTTTATGTCATAAGTATACTCTGTGAATTGTTTGACGTATAACAGAGTACCAGCAGAATTGAGAGGGATAGCTTACCGGGGGACGTTCTTATTCCATAGACAGGAGCCAGATGCGGACTGAGCTAAAAATGTTGAAAGACTTGCAAATTGTTTAGAAGCCCTGTTTGTCTTGATCCTAGGAATGCACCTACAAAGCATTTTAATTCCAAACGTCCATTGAGCCGGCAAATGGGTATATTTACCCCGGACCTTTGGAATGGAAGGCTGCAAAGAATGAAATTTTAAAATACCTAGCATAGAAGCGGGGGGGAAAAAAAAGAAGAAAAATGGGAGAAGTGGCTGAGAGTGTCCCTCCCTTTTCCCCCCTTCCTGGTATGTGACTTGTGAGAGTTAGAATCATAGGATTATGGAATCATAGAATCACTAGGTTGGAAGGGACCCAGTGGGTCATCGAGTTCAACCATTCCTAACACTCCCTTAAACCATGTCCCTAAGCACCTCGTCCACCCGTCCATTAAACACCTCCAGGGAAGGTTACTCAACCACTTCCCTGGGCAGCCTGTTCCAGTGCCCAATGACCCTTTCCGTGAAAAAATATTTTTCCTGATGTCAAGCCTGAACTGCCCCTGACGGAGCTTGAGGCCATTCCCCCTTGTCCTGTCCCCTGTCACTTGGGAGAAGAGGCCAGCTGCCTCCTCTCCACAACCTCCTTTCAGGTAGTTGTAGAGAGCAATAAGGTCTCCCCTCAGCCTCCTCTTCTCCAGGCTAAACAACCCCAACTCTCCCAGCCGCTCCTCATAAGACTTGTTCTCCAGCCCCCTCACCAGCTTCATTGCTCTTCTCTGGACAAACTCCAGAGCCTCAGCATCCTTCTTGTGGTGAGGGGCCCAGAACTGAACACAGTACTCAAGGTGCAGTCTCACCAGTGCTGAGTACAGAGGGAGAATAACCTCCCTGGACCTGCTGGTCACACCGTTTCTGATACAAGTCAAGATGCCATTGGCCTTCTTGGCCACCTGGGCACACTGCTGGCTCATGTTGAGTCGGCTGTCAACCAACACCCCCAGGTCCTTCTCCTCCAGGCAGCTTCGCTTACTGTTAAAGAAAACAACTTCCCTTACTGTTAAAGACTGAGGCAAAGAAGGCATTAAGTACCTCAGCCTTGTCTTCATCCTTTGTCACTGTTGTTCCTTCTGCAACCAATAGGGACTGAATATTCTTCCTAGCACTCCTTTTCTTGCTAATGTATTTGTAGAAAGATTTTTTATTATCTTTCACAGACTTAGCCAGTTTGATTTCTAGTTGAGCCTTAGCCCTCCTGATTTTTTCCCTGCACGATCTCACTTCCTCCCTGTAGTCTACACAAGACACCTGTCCCTTCTTCCAAAGCTCATAGACATTCCTCTTCTTTTTCATATCTCTCAAGATCTCCCTACTCAACCAAGGTGGTTTTTTTCCCCCGCCGGCTCCTCTTCCGGAACATGGGGATGACTTGCTCCTGAGCTGCTAGGATTTCATTTTTGAAGAGCGCCCAGCCCTCGTGGGCTCCCTTGCCCTTAAGGACTGTCTCCCATGGGACTTTGCTAACCAGCCTCCTGAACAGTCCAAAGTCTGCCCTCTGGAAGTTTAATGTGACTGTTCTGCTAAACCCCTTCTTCATCTCACCTAGAACTGAAAACCCTATCATCTCATGATGGCTTTGTCCCAGGCGTCTACCAACCGTCACATCCCCCACAAGGCCTTCTCTGTTCACAAACAGCAGGTCCAGGAGGGCACCCTCCCTTGTCGGCTCACTCACCAGTTGTGTGAGGAAGTTGTCTTCCACGCACTCCAGGAACCTCCTAGACTGCTTCCTTTCTGCTGTATTGTACTTCCAGCAGATATCAGGAAGATTGAATTCTCCCACAAGGACAAGAGTTTAGAGACTATCCCCAGCTGTTTATAGAAGAGGACATCAGCTGCTTCTTCTTGGCTAGATGGTCTGTGGCAGACTCCCATCACAATGTCTGCCTTCTTATGGGCTCCTCTGATTTTAACCCAAAAGCACTCAGCCCCTTCCTCACCGTAATTGAGCTCTAGGGTATCAAAGCACTCTCTAACATAGACGGCTACACCACCTCCTCTCCTACCCTTCCTGTCTCACCTGAAGATTTTATACCCCTCCATGGCTGCACTCCAGTTATACAAGTCGTCCCACCACATTTCTGTGATGACAACGACATCATAGTCACCTTGCCCTACAACAGCTTATTGCCCATGCTGCGTGCATTGGTGTAAATGCACTTCAGCTGGGCTGGCGAACCTTCATCCCTCATAAAGGGAATAGAGTTCATTCCCGATTGACTGGTCCTTGGAATAACTAACTCCACAGTGCCAGTTTCATCCTTACTGTCCCCAGGTATAATCGCCCCCACATGCTCTGAGGTGATGTACTGGCGATCCTCTCCAGCACACCATCTCTCAGTTACCGGAGTCCCACATCCAGGCTCATTCCCGACTAGCCTGGTCCCCCTCCCCCTTCACATCTAGTTTAAAGCCCTATTTAAGAGCCTAGCTATATTTTTAGTAAGGACCTTAGTCCCCCTAGGAGACAAGCGTGTCCCATCCCTAGTAAGAAAGCCTGGGGGTGGGTGGGTCACCCCATGATCAAAGAACCCAAAGCCTTTCTCCTCACACCAGGCTTGGAGCCAGGCATTAATCAACTGTTTCTCTTTGACCTTCTGCTTCTCATTCCTTAGCATTGGAATGGAGCTAAACACTACTTGTGCCCCAGAGCCTTCCAGCATTCTCCCTGGAGTCCTAAAGTCTCTCTTGATGGCTTTCAGCTTTCTGCACTGTAAGTCATCATTGCCTCTTTGAAATGCTACTAGAGGGTAGCAATCTGTCTCTTTCACCAAGGAAGGTAGTTTTCTAGTAACATCCTTCACTGATGCCCCCAGCAAGCAGCAGATCTCTCTGTGGAGCAGGTCCGGTCTGCAGATGGGTCCCTCCGTTCCTTTTAGAAGGGAATCCCCTAAGACGATCACTCTCCTCTTCTTATTTACTGAGGATGTTTTTATGGTCTTCTGAGGATGGCGCAGCCTAGGGAATGTTTCTAGGCTGTGGGATCCATCTTCTTCATCCTTAGGGATGGGTTCTACCTGCAGTGCTTCATATTTATTCCTCAGGGGGATCTGAGAGTTTGTTGTCTGGGTGGGGGGAGCAGGTTTCCTGTGCTGGGCAGGAACTTGCTCCCATTCCCCATCTCTTGTTCCCCCAACCTTACAGTTTGCAGATGGGAGTTGCTCAGCCGCACTAACTCCAGCATCCTGCTGATTTGGTGAGAGGGCGCTGCTCCAGTGATCTATCTCCCTCTCACATTCCCTGATGGTCCTTAGTCTATTCACCTCCTCCCTCAGCTCTGCCACCATGCGAAGTAGTTCCCCTACGTGAGCACAGCTTCCACAAGTGGAGCCAGTGCCAGAGGCATGAGCTAGTGTAGGAGGAGGGCACTGCCTACGGCTCAGGCTCTGGGGAGCTGCATGGACCCACTGAGGCTCTGTCTGGGTGGCAACATCTATTCGGAGTGGTTTTAATCTTCTGCCGAGTTAGGTGCTGTGTGTGAGAGTTAACCCTCTCCCTCCCATAATGTGAATTAAGTGTTCTGTGCGAGAGAAAAAAATAATTTGCAAGTGTAAAAGCAAAAAGGTTTGCATGGACGGGGGGGCAGAATTCTGCAGGCTGCGGGAACGGATCAGATTTGGTGTTCAGACTATCATAAGGTTTTATTGTGCTATTCAGGTAAGTTGGGATCACTCTCTTTTCCTGTGTCTGTAATCTGTAAATGGGAATTGTTGCTAGTCTTCTAGGAAGTCCCTGAGAACTTAAGAGACAGGCCATTTGTAAGTGTTTAAACGGTTTGTGGAAGTTAAAGAAAGGCAGAGCCGGAAGGTAGAATAATGGGGGCAAAACCGAGCAAGAATTTCCTCAGGCAAGCCCCTTAGAATGCATATTAGAGTACTGGAAGGAACTGGTATGGGGAGCTGGGGACTCAATGAGTAAGAAGATAATTGCAGTACAGTTCTGCAACTAATGTTGTTTTAAGGAGAGAGGGAAAGTTGAATTAAGTGTTTTTCAGCCTCCAAAACCATCCAGAGTGGCAAAGGGGCTGTGGGTTTTTGCCGCCACAGGACCCTATGGTACTCGCCGTGACAACCTGTCAGGGATAAAAGCCCCTTCTGTTTTTACCTCGCCTTTGGCTGCCACTTTGCCTCTCTGTCCGCCAGCTCATTTCCTCTTTCCAATTCCAAATTCAACTTCTGGTGTGCCTTGATGCACAAGATTGTCGCTTTCTCAGGTAGCTGGACTGCTTCCAGCAGTCTCAGGATCCCTCTGCATCCTTGATGATTTTGCCCTGGCATGTCTTTTATTGCTTAAGACATAGCTGCTTCCATCCCTGAACCAGCTCTCCAATTCTTCCATGGGACTGTCTTTCAGGTCCGAACAGCTCAAGTATGTAGCTTCGATGGTGTCTAAGCAGTCCTGGTGCACTGGTTCTCCTGTTTTTCCACTGAGAAAATAAGCTGAGTTGATGATGTTAGTAACCACAATTCCCACATCATCATGTTCCACCATTCTAGCTTGGTATTTTAGGAACCTTTGTGGAGAAAGACAGTACCCACCTTTCACTTCCAGACACTAACAGAGTCATTTTCTGGCCCAGGGTGAATCTTCGTGCCTCATGGATGTTTAGCACGATGGACATAACCGCTTGTAAACAGCCAGGCCCTAGGGCAATCCCTTGCTTCTCATGAGAGAAAAGGAAAAATGGCTTACTCACATCTGGAATTCCTAAGGCCAAGGTTGACATCAGGACTTTCTTCAGCTGTTCAAAGGCTTGCATAACCTCTTTGCTCCGTTGAAGGTATTTCTGTTCGACAGTGGTTAGTGCATACAGGGGTTTAACAAGCAGTCCATAGTTATAGATCCATAGCCAACACCACCCAGTCATCCTCAAGAAAGTTCGTGACTCTTTCAATGTTTACGATCTCGGAGTTTTATATATTGCCTCTTTTCAGACCTGTCCCAAAGTTCTTTATCCAACACTGATTTCATAGCCCAAATAGATCACCTCACGTTGCATTTTTGGGGCCTTCTTTTAGATACCCATTATCCCTGGAGCCCCAAATATTTAACAGACTCACCATCCAGGTCATGCAAGCATTATCTTGGTGGTAATCAGGGTATCATCTACATACTGCAACAGTCTCCCTTCCTCAGGTGGGGCTTCCAGGCCTCAAAATCCTTTGCAAGTTGATTACCAAATATCCAGGTTAGTTCAGTTCTGCGCCTGCTTTCAGGGTTTTCCAGTCAAATGCAAATATTTTCTGGCTGGCTTCATGGAGAGGGAGGCAAAAGTAGGCATCCTTCAGGTCTAAAACAGTAAGCCAGGCTAGTTCTGGTATTAATACAGTCAACAGGGTGTATGGATTTGCCACCACCGGGTTGAAGTTTTTTGCTTATTTTATTTACATCCTTTAAGTCCCGTGCACATCGGTGGCCCATACATTGGGGTATATCTGGTTTGTGATTTCTTTGCTGATCTTTCCTTCTGTGGGAACACCGGCTAAGGCTAAACCCATTATTTGTATACACAGCTCGTCATTTACCTCCAGAGTAATCTCTCCCTTTTCAAATTTAATTATTGCACCCAATTGTTCTAATAAATCTCTCCCCAAAAGTGCCTTCAGAGAGTTGGGCATATACAAGAATCTGTGGATGCTCCATTGTTTTCCCAGTTTAGATCGTAGAAGTTCACAAGAATATGACTTCTCATGATGTAGTCAAATGACGATGTAGTCCTTTCCTAGGGACATCAAAGCTTGGTTCAAAACCGAATATGTTGCCTCTGTATCAACTAAAATTCTACTTTCCTCTCTTCTTTCCCTGGCTTCATTATAACCAGTCGATCCTCTAGGGTGGATTTCCCAGGTCCCCCTCAGTCTTCCTTCACATGATCCACTATTCCTCTTTTAGACTGGCCCAAAACCAAAAAACTAGTTGTTGTATTCCTACCCCTGACCCAGGATCTAGCGGTGTGTTGCAGCATATTATATGCCTCAGTCGATTTAGGAATTTGGATGGTGACTCAGAGGGTCCTTGTTTAATTGTTTGGGAATGGCCCTTTTCATTCCCTTTGAGATTCACCCTGATATACCTGTAATTTTTCTACATGTTTAGATCTGCCTGGATCCCACATTGGGTCTTGGAGGGGAAAATACTCTGTCCAAATCCCATGCAGGTTTTCTTTGAGCTTGTTGGTTTTTAGTTTTGGGTTTGTTTTTTTTTTTTTTTTAGTCTTCCCAGAGAGGTGCCTGCAAAGCTGTCAAAGCAGACCTTTTTCTGATGCAGGAAGATACTGGGCTATCTGGGGGGTTAGGGATCCCATCTGAGTCCATATCACATTCCTGTGATTGAGGGGGAGAGGCTTAAGCAAATCAGGTAAATCTTGTTCTGGCTTCTGGTGAATTTTATTTATTCTAGTACACCTTTGCCCAATACTGCACACCGAAGAACACCGCCTCAGTTTACATTTAAATTCTTTGTTATTTTCCCGCTCAAGGGTGAGTACCATAGGGTCCTGTGGCGGTACAATCCCACAGTCCCTTTGCCACTCTGGATGGTTTCAGAGGGTGAAAAACACTTCATTCAACTTTCCGTCTCTCCTTAAAAAACAACATCAGTTGAAAAACAGTACTGTACTCTTCTTACTCATTGAGCCCTTGGCTTCCCCCACCAATTCCTTCCAGTGCTATATTATGTATTCCTAATGGGCTTGCCTGAGGAAATTCTTGCTCGATTTTCCCTCATTATACTTCCTTCTGACTCTACCTTTCTCCAAATTCCGCACAAACACTTACAAATGGCTTGTCACAGAATTAGAATCACAGAATCACAAGGTTGGAAAGGACCCATTGGATCATCGAGTCCAACCATTCCTAACACTCCCTAAACCATGTCCCTAAGCACTTCATCCACCCGTTCCTTAAACACCTCCAGGGAAGGCGACTCGACCACCTCCCTGGGCAGCCTGTTCCAGTACCCAATGACTCTTACTGTGAAGAATTTTTTTCTGATATCCAACCTGAACCTCCCCTGACGGAGCTTCAGGCCATTCCCTCTTGTCCTGTCCCCTGTCACTTGGGAGAAGAGGCCAGCTCCCTCCTCTCCACAACCTCCTTTCAGGTAGTTGTAGAGAGTAATAAGGTCTCCCCTCAGCCTCCTCTTCTCCAGGCTAAACAACCCCAGCTCTCTCAGCCGCTCCTCGTAAGACTTGTTCTCCAGCCCCCTCACCAGCTTTGTTGCTCTTCTCTGGACATGCTCCAGAGCCTCAACATCCTTCTTGTGGTGAGGGGTCCAGAACTGAACACAGTATTCAAGGTGCGGTCTCACCAGTGCTGAGTACAGAGGGAGAATAACCTCCCTGGACCTGCTGGTGACCCCATTTCTTGTGGAGAGTTTTTGTAGAGACATGGCTTGAGGAGAAGGGACGTGAGAAAATACAGCTGGTGAAATAATAACAGCCTCGTACAAGGCCACAGTCTCCCTGAGCAAGAAGTTAGGCGATAACAGGAGATAAAAACAGGACCTAGAAAAACCACAAACATCCTAGGAATGTAGCAATAGAGGCAGGGCTGACACTCTGTATCGGACCAATGATGAGCCTTACTTTTGTAATATGTATGAGCCTTATTACTGCTATTATAAAAGCATGCCTATCGTATCAATAAATCGAGACTTGTTGATCATCATCGGATGTGCTTGTCTCCCGTCGACTCCGTCAAATGGTGACCCCGATGTACCCCCTGGACACCACGGACGACTCCGTCAAATGGTGACCCCGATGTACCCCCTGGACACCACGGACGACCCCGTCAAATGGTGATCCCCGACATGCCGGAGCAAAATGCAGGCATTGAACCACGGACGAGCGACGACAGGGTAAAAGTTCGGGTCCTGAAGCAGCCAGGACGGCAATAAGCGCGAATAAAAGTAAGGTGACCGTATAGACGAGCCTGAGGACGCGCCGTGCTCTGGGCGACCATATAGATGGGCCCGGCCGATACGTGCTGCCGAGACCTTGAGGGGCTGCAACAGCGCTGATAAATTAGGTATGGAAAGGCAAGCAGCATATAATTTATTTACCGCTTTCCTGGAAGAGCGGCGGGTTAAGGGAATAGATTTGCAGAAGGAGTTAACGAGTCTTTTAACATATGGGCATGCTAAAGGCTTATTCATAAATCCGCATACCGTACATGAGCTGACAGAGTGGCGAAAGTTCGGAGATGTGTTGTGTGAGGCTACATTACAGGATGATAAAACGGCAAAAAAGTTGGGAAAGCTATGGAGGGTGGTACATAACGAGCTTTTACAGTACCAGGCAGAAAAGAAAGCAGCTGAGCAAGCATCTGCTGCTCACACAAAAAATAGAAACTATGAAAGAGAATGGTCCCAAACTACTCCTTTGCCCCCTACGGTCACGCAGGTGGCTTTACCCCCCCCGCCGCCACCACCTTCTGGTTCTGGTTCAGAGGCAGCTTCTGAGCCGTCCGCACCCCCCGAAGAGCAGGGGCCGCGGCCGAAAGCGCCCCCGGCCATTCTCCCTCTGGGCAATGAGACAACCCCTGGGGCGGAAAGCGAGTTAGCGGAGGTCATTGCCAGGGAGCGGAGAGAAGCTTGGGCTGCGCTTGCAAAAGACAGCTTGGAAAGGGGAGATCACTGTGCGGTTAATGCAGCAGCACAGCTAGCATGCCCGGTGACCTTCCAGGCTCAGGCAGGTGGAGGACTGATGGCAACAATTACTGCCCTCGATTGGAAATTGCTGTCACAGTTGCGATCTACAGTCAGCCAGTTCGGGGTGACAAGTGAGCCAGTAAAGCAGATGTTAGACTACATATGGGGCACTCAAGTGCTTCTGCCCTCTGATTGTAGAGGAATAGCAAAGTTAATATTTACACAGCACCAACAGCTTTTATTTAATGCACATTGGCAAGCGATTGTTAACGAATGCGTGGCAGTACAGAGGCAGCCAGCAGATCCTCTTCATGGAGTGACAGCTGATGAGCTTATGGGGCTGGGAGCGTTTCTCCGCACGGAAGCTCAGGCTATGGTGGGACCAGACAAGTGCCGAGAGGCTATGAGATTGGTCAGATTGGCTATAGATAAGGTAAAAGAACCTGGAGGAGTACCCGTATATATGGGAATCAAGCAGGGTCGGGAAGAACCGTTTGGTGCATTTATAGATAAGGCTGCTGCCGCAATAGAAAAAGCAGGGGTACCCGAATACATGCGAGGGGCACTGCTAAAACAATGCGCTCTTCAAAATTGCAATCAGGCTACACGGAGTGTGATTAACACCTTGGGTGCAAATTGGACCATAGAGGAGGCATTAGAAAGGATGGCTCAAATGCCGTTAGGATCACAAGCATTTTTAGTAGATGCTATTAAGCAGCTGGGGCTGGGATTACAGGAACAGGCAAAGGCTTCACAAAATCAGGTGTTAGCTGCTCTCGCACCCCTTCAAGCGTCAGCCGCAGTTAATTCGGCTCCATCGGGAACCCGTACGCGATGCTACAGATGCGGAGGCATGGGTCACATGCGCCAAGAATGCCAGGCTACAGGGATATGGTGCCGAAAGTGCCGTTTGGATACTCACACTACGGGCGCCTGTCGGCGGAGGTCGGGAAACTCCGGCAGGAGCGCGAATCGCAGTGGCCGCGCTCAGACACAAGTCGCCTCTGCAGCTCAACCGACCTTCCCTGCCCCCAACCTGCCACCACAGGGAGCCTCGGGCTGGACTTGGCAGCAGCAGTAGAAATCACGCTAATGACATCGCACCCACAAAAGATCCCAACAGGAATTAAAGGACCTATTGTTATACAAGGTCGAGCGGTGGGTGCACTGCTATTAGGACGATCGTCTGCCTCTATGATTGGATTATTTGTGTTACCTGGTGTTATTGATGCGGACTTTACTGGAGAAATTATGATCATGGTGCATACTCCTTTTCCACCCGTTCAAATTAATAAGGGACAGAGAATTGCTCAATTGGTACCGTTGGAGCAAATGACAAAAGAGATAAAGCCTATAAGGGAACAAGAGAGGGGAGAAAAAGGTTTCGGATCCACTGGCGGCCTGACCTTGCTGACTTTAAATCTTAATGAAAGGCCCAAGAAAACCGTGGAGGTGGAATATCAAGGACAAAAGAGGTCATTTTTAGGCCTTTTGGACACTGGGGCTGATTCCAGCATTATTAGCCCTAATTGCTGGCCTCCACATTGGCCTTTACAACCGGCTGCCACCACAGTGACCGGGGTTGGAGGTTTAAACCTGGCCAGTCGTTCCCCTCCTATCAAGGTGAACATCGATGGAAAACAATTAACAGCTACTTTCTCGGTAGTTCAATTGCCACCTACCGTGCAGTGCCTTATAGGGCGGGACATTCTGACCCAATTGGGAGTGGTGCTAACCAATGAGCACCCTTTGGGGTAGTGGCCGTTGCCTGGACTTTCCCGATACCCATTACCCGGAAAAGCAGCTCTCCGGTGTGGGTTAAGCAATGGCCTTTAAAAAGGGAGAGTCTCCTGCGTGCTCATGATCTAGTGAAGGAGCAATACGAACAGGGGCATCTGCGACTATCCACAAGCCCCTGGAACACTCCAATTTTTGTGATCAAAAAGAAATCAGGAAAGTTTCGTTTGTTACATGATTTGCGTACTGTCAATGCCCAAATGGAACCCATGGGGGCTTTACAACCAGGATTACCTAATCCCGCAATGATTCCTAAGGATTGGCCACTACTAATTATTGATCTTAAAGACTGCTTTTTTACTATTGCCCTTCATCCACAAGACATGATGCGATTTGCATTTACATTGCCTGCACTTAACAGGGAGGGGCCAGACCAAAGATTTGAATGGACAGTACTCCCGCAGGGAATGCGCAATAGTCCTACTTTATGCCAAATTTATGTTGACTCTGCATTACAGCCCCTGAGAAAGAGATGGCCAAATGTAGTGATTTATCACTATATGGATGATATATTGTTTGCCCAACCAAAACCTTTTACTGAACAGCAAATTCAGGAGATACGGACTGCCTTGGCACAATTTTCCCTTGTTATAGCCCCTGAGAAAATTCAAACAACAGCTCCGTGGAAATATTTGGGATGGACAATGTCGGAACAAATAGTTAAACCCCAGAAGCTACAACTGCAAACAAAACTCACAACTCTGAATGAGGCTCAGAAGTTACTGGGCGATCTTCAATGGTTAAAACCGATTGTGGGAATACCAAACGAACTGCTGGACGAATTACGCCCACTTCTCAAAGGTACGGACCCAGCAAGACCGATCCGTGTTACTCCGGAACAACAGCACACTCTTCAGAATATAATGGACTGCATTACACAAGGGCAAGTCCATCGGCGAGATCCAGAATTATCCATAGACCTGACGATCTGGAACGGTCCCAAATACCTCCTTGGGGCACTGACTCAATTGCAAAAGAAAACGGGGGAGATAAGGGTATTGGAGTGGATTTCCCCCGCGTTACAACAAACCAAAACTCTGGTTCAAAAGGTCGAAATGCTAGCAGACTTAATAAAGAAAGGCAAGGAGAGAATGCTACAAGTAGCTGGAACCGAGCCAGCAGTAATCAGGATGCCAATTAAAAAGGATACCTTGGACTGGTACTTGTGTAATAGCGAGGAGCTGCAGGAGGCACTTTTAGGTGCGAGCTGCCCCATTGAAACAGAAAAGCTCCGGCAGGCGCCAGTTCAATGGATTGGGGAATGGAATTGGATCACTCGGCCAAAACGAGAAAATTCCCCTATCGCAGATGCTCTTACGGCATTCACGGATGCTGGCAGAAAATCCAGAACTGCTGCAATAACATGGCAAGAAAAGGGACTATGGAAACATCAGATTTTACAAGCAGAAGCTGCAGACAGTCTACAGACTATGGAACTTTTAGCAGTAGTATGGGCAATATCACAGCTAAGAGGACCACTGAACATCGTAACAGACTCTTTGTATGTTGCTGGGGTCGTAGCTAGAATCGAAGACGCCTCTATAAAAGAGGTGCAAAACCGGAGGCTGTATGAGTTGTTGGTACAGTTAAAAAAGGCTACAAGGTTAAGGGAGCACGCTTATGCTGTGATTCATATTAGAAGCCATAAATGGGAAGCTGGCTTGGGTGAGGGTAATGCTAGAGCAGACAGACTAGTGTCTGTGGCTCAGGGCACTCCACTGCCAGGCCAGCTGCTAGCCAGAGAAGCTCACTCTATGTTTCACCAAAATGCAAAGGGCTTGCACCGAGAGTTCAAAATCACAATGGCAGAGGCGAAGGCCATAGTTAGGGCCTGCCCGATTTGCAGCCATCACAATGGAGGTGGTGGTCTAGGCCTAGGGGTAAACCCACGGGGACTACAATCAAATGAGTTATGGCAAATGGATGTTACGCATGTCCCTAACTTTGGTAGATTGAAGTATGTGCATGTATCTATTGACACCTATAGTAAGTTCATTTGGGCAACAGCACAGGCAGGAGAAAAGGCTATCCACGTGGAAAGGCACCTATATAGCTGTTTTGCAGTAATGGGGACGCCAAAAAGGATTAAAACGGATAATGGGCCTGCTTACATTAGCAAGAGAATAGAAAGGTTCTTAAAGAGTTGGGGAATTGAGCATATCACAGGCATTCTAAACTCCCCAACAGGGCAAGCTATCATCGAAAGGGCTAATGGCACTCTGAAAAGGTACTTGGCAAAACATGAAAAGATTGCTGATCTCCAGGCAAGGTTATTGAAGAGCTTATTTGTGATCAATCACTTGTGCATATTTGGGGATGCAGAGTACCCTCCAGCAGAATTACATCATCGGCCAAATGAAACTACCGAGCAGAAAAAGGACGTGTGGGTGAAATACAGAGACCCTAAGACAGGGTTATGGAAAGATCCTGCTAAGGTTATGTTTTGGGGGAGGGGATATCTTTGTGTCTCTACCCCTACAGGACCGGTATGGGTGCCTGCAAGGTGGACTAAACCTGTTCTCGATGCAACAACTGCCAAGCAATCTGACGGAGGAAGACAAGAGGAGAAGCTGCCACTGATCCTATGACCGCTGCTGTCACAGTTGAAAGGATACTCGAAAGCCATCGACAGGGTTTTGAAGCACTGCCAGACCTTTGAAGGACTAATTACAACTATTGGACGGTTATCGGAAGTATTACATATGGGGCCAGCGGGTCAAAATTGTCTTGATTGTAATAATCCATGTTGTGCTGCTTGGGTAGCTTTGTACTGCAGGGGTTGCGATAAGATCTTTTGGATAGAACAGTCCCTAGTACGTGACTTATGGTGTAACAGGTGTGCATTTAACCATAACTTTAACAGCTGGCAGAAAGAGCTGCAAGAGCAAACAAGGCTAGCAACAACCACGGCCTTAGCATTTTTTGAAGCACCTGAACAGAAAATATTGGCTTACTACCGTTGGGAATTGGAGAATATTGTTAAAGGGGTTATAGTTCAAGGTACATCTCATGTTATCTCTGCGAGGTGCAGCAAATTGGTACCCATAACACAGCATTCCGTGGTAGGGCCCATAAGAGGAGATCCTGACAGGGAATTGGATCAGTGCTTGAGCAAGTTACAGGAGTTAAAACTGCAACAGCTAGGAACAGTAAGGACTAAAAGAAATAGGGGGAGAAAGGATAGAAGAGAAAAATGAAGCCTGTTTCTGCTGTATTGCTTAGTGCTGTAGTAGCCAGCATAGCAGGAGTTATACGCTTTACACGCTTTAATCAGCCAAGAGATAACATCTGGGTAACATTGGCAAACCAAACTAGTCAATCGTCATTTTGCCTTAGCTTAGGAGGGGTTACTAATCCTTTCCTAACTTGCCTGATAGGTTTGCCTGTTTGGTCCCCAGGGGAATTTTGTGGTTTTGTGAACGAAAGCAGCCTGTGCAAAAACTTATCGAGCGCTGAGGGCTGTAGCCAGGTGTCTCTTGAGTGGGGAGGTAACCCTCAGATTGAGGATGGCTGCCAACAATGTAAGATCATACTGTCCTTGAACATCACCCTGCACTCTCCCCCAGAAGAATTAGATCTCTTTGGAAGTGCAAATGCCAGTTTATCCAATGTCAAACAGGGGGGTTGGTTCGGTTTTGAGCCACTGAACCTAAAAGACTTTAACAAGAATCGCAAAATTGGGCCAGCCTAGACTTATCCCTGGAATCAGGAACAGTGAATAGCCAGCTTTACTCCCGATGTAACGGTGCCAACATTACGGCCCCGAAGAAATTGCCCCCCAGGATATTTTTAATTTGTGGAGACAGAGCTTGGAATGGTATACCGGCAAAGCCACAGGGAGGACCTTACTATTTGAGGGAATTTATCGTTGTTCCATCCTAATGTATCCTTATTAGTGCAATGGAGTCAGAGAAAAACGCAGTGTGCACGAGCTAGACTGCGGTCAGATAGGGAAACCCACGTTTTGGAGTCAGACGAACCTTCTTGCTCAGAAAGAAAATGGGGGAAATGTGGAGAGTTTTTGTAGAGACATGGCTTGAGGAGAAGGGACGTGAGAAAATACAGCTGGTGAAATAATAACAGCCTCGTACAAGGCCACAGTCTCCCTGAGCAAGAAGTTAGGCGATAACAGGAGATAAAAACAGGACCTAGAAAAACCACAAACATCCTAGGAATGTAGCAATAGAGGCAGGGCTGACACTCTGTATCGGACCAATGATGAGCCTTACTTTTGTAATATGTATGAGCCTTATTACTGCTATTATAAAAGCATGCCTATCGTATCAATAAATCGAGACTTGTTGATCATCATCGGATGTGCTTGTCTCCCGTCGACTCCGTCAATTTCTGATACAAGCCAAGATGCCGTTGGCCTTCTTGGCCACCTGGGCACACTGCTGGCTCATGTTCAGTCGGCTGTCAACCAGCACCCCCAGGTCCTTCTCTTCCGTGCAGCTCTCCAGCCATTCATCCCCCAGTCTGTAGCGCTGCATAGGGTTGTTGTGCCCCAAGTGCAGGACCCGGCATTTGGCCTTGTTAAACCTCATCCCATTGGTCTCGGCCCAGCAGTCCAGCCTGTTCAGATCCCTTTGCAGAGCCTCCCTACCCTCCAGCAGATCGACACTTCCTCCCAGCTTAGTGTCATCTGCAAACTTGCTGAGGCTGCACTCAATGCCTTCATCCAGGTCATTGATAAAGACATTGAACAGAGCTGGACCCAGTACTGAGCCCTGAGGAACTCCATTTGTGACTGGCCTCCAGCTGGAGTTAACTCCATTGACCACCACTCTCTGGGCCCGGCCATCCAACCAGTTTTCAACCCAGGAGAGTGTGCGCCTGTCCAGGCCAGAGGCTGACAGTTTCTGAAGCAGAATGCTGTGAGAAACTGTGTCAAAGTCTTTACTGAAGTCCAAGAAGACTACATCCACAGCCTTTCCCCCATCCAGTAGTCGAGTGATTTTGTCATAGAAGGTGATCAGGTTAGTTTGGCAAGATCTGCCTTTTGTAAACCCATGTTGACTGGGCCTGATCACCCGGTTCTCTTGCATGTGCTTCATGATAGCACTCAAGATTACCTGTTCCATGACTTTCCCCGGCACTGAGGTGAGATTGACAGGCCTGTAGTTCCCCGGATCCTCTCTGCAACCCTTCTTGTCCCTAAGTTCTCAGGGACTTCCCACAAGACTAGCAACAACAACAGTTCCTGTCTACAGATTATAGACACTCAGGACAATAAAGTGATCCCAACCTAGATGAATAGCACAATAAAACCTTATGACAGTCATTGGGTACTGGAACAGGCTGCCCAGGGAGGTGGTCGACTCGCCTTCCCTGGAGGTGTTTAGGGAACGGGTGGATGAAGTGCTGAGGGACATGGTTTAGGGAGTGTTAGGAATGGTTGGACTCGATGATCCAATGGGTCCTTTCCAACCTTGTGATTCTGTGATTCTGTGACAGTCTGAACACTGAAACCTGATCCATTCCTGGAGCCTGCAGAATTCTTCCCCCCCCCATCCCCCCTGTCATCCACTCAAACCTTTTTGCTTTTACACTTTCAGTTTATTCTTTTTTCTCTCACACAGAACACTTAACTCACTTTCCAGGAGGGGAGAGTTAACTCATACACGGCAATGAAACCGCTTAACAGGTAGGCCTAACTCACATTCCAGGAAGGTGGAAAAGGGAGGGGCACTCTCAGCCACTTCTCCTGTTTTTCTCCTTTTTTTCTTCTTCTATGCTAGGCATTTTAAAATTTCACCCTTTGCAGCCTTCCATTCCAAAGGTTCAATGTAAATATACCGATTTGTCAGCTCAATGGACATTTGGAATTGAAAGGTTTCGTAGGTGCATTCCTAGGATTAACCTAGAAAAACTGGGCTTATAAACAATTTGCAAGTCTTTCAACATTTTGAGCACTTAGTCCGTCTCTTGCCCCCTCGTCTATGGAGGAAGAACATCCCCCGGTAAGCTATCCCTCTCAATTCTGCTGGTACTCTACTATTGACAGAGTATACTTATGACGTAAAACACACAACATATAACAGTGATCTCTCGCTTCGTTTGTCTCCAGCTGCTTCCTTCACAGGAGAGCAGAACTGCGGATCAGAACTCCACACTTGCTTCATGCTCAGTTGTGAGTCTCACTCTACCATACACTCCCACACAAGTGCTTGAAATTAAAATAGGCTCTAAATGTTGTTAAAATATACAGGTACTGATGCTGAAGATTTGCAACAGACGTAGAAGATGATAGCTATCCCATATATGGCACTCCTGCTTCCTCAGCAAGGAGTACCCAATCCACCATAGTACTATAGCTCCTCACCCAGTGCCAAGTGTCTTACAGGAATCTTGGGACTATGTTCTTCCTGGTGCTTTGCTATCCCAGCGGGGAGCATCCCTTTGGGCCCAAACCACGAATTCCCATACCATACCATACCATACCATACCATACCATACCATACCTGCGAATTCGCTACTTTCCCAGGGGCGGGCAGTATCACTCCCTTATCAGGTACAAGGAGGGGATTTAGATCCCCCCTTACAACTCACAGGGTCTTGGTAAGTGGTCCTGTGCCTCGTCATCACATGAGGCATCCCATGCATGGCTTATAGACTCTTTCCCTGTTTCTCCTGCAGGTATTCCCAAATCACATACCTGGTCCACCTGCTGATGGGCTGTCTCTCCCCCCGCAGCAATCAGATAGGGATGGGAGATTCTCTGGAGAAGCAGTCCAGGGCATGCCTTAGAATGTCCCACTTCCAACCGGTCCTGAGAGGGTGTCCCATCTGGGGTGCCAAATTATTTTGCAGAATCAAACCCTATAACCCAAAATGAGTTATAAAGCAGGTATGTTTATTTCCAGCACTGGGGTGCAAGGGGGTTCTCCTCCTAGCTTGCACACTGTATAACCTAACAAACAACTACTTATAGTGTAAGTATGTGTATAGTTATAAGCACTTACTACATATTCATAATTTTTCCCCACTTTGTATTATAATTAGTTCTGGAAGGTTTGCTCTAGTCTTGCACCTGCATAGTGCCTCCTGGTGGTCGTGGGCCAGGGTCTTAGGGAGGAAGTAAGACTGTGCGCAGGCACAGTCCCTTCTGGTTGTTTTCAAACTACTGGACCAAGTACAGGCAGCTTTCTGCATTCCAATGCCCGCTTATCAGTAAACTTCTGCTAGCTGTCTCTCTCTTGTTATCAACTTCCAAGGTATCCAAGGCCATCTCTGATGAGCAGTGCCAAGTTCCATTTCTCCAAAGTGAGCATTCGCAACCCCCCTCTCTGATTTCGCTCATCACTGCAGAGTAATTCCTTGAAGTCCATGGGACCTGATGAGACGCATCCCAGAGTCCCGGGGGAATTGGCAGATGTGGTTGCCAATGATATTGACAGCGAGATTGAGTGCACCCTCAGCAAGTTTGCAGATGACACCAAGCTGAGTGGTGTAGTTGCCACACCTGAAGGACAGGATGTCATCCAGAGGGATCTGGACAGACTGGAGAAGTGGGCCTGTGAGAATCTCATGAGGTCCAACAAGTCCAAGTGTAAGGTCTTGTACCTGGGTCAGGGCAATCCCCATTTTCAGTACACAATGGGGGGATGACGTGCTTGAGAGCAGCCCTGCAGAGAAGGACTTGGGGGTGCTGGCTGATGAGAAGATCAACATGAGCCGGCAATGTGCACTCACAGCCCTGAAGGCCAACCCTATTCTGGGCTGCATCAAAAGAAGTGTGGCCAGCAGATTGAGGGAAGTGATTCTGCCCCTCTATTCCTCTCTTGTGAGACCTCATCTGGAATACTGTGTCCAGTTCTGGAATCCTTAATGTAAGAAAGATATGGAGCTGTTGGAATGGGTCCAGAGGAGGGCTACAAATATGATCAGAGGGCTGGAGTACCTTCTCTACAAGGACAGGCTGAGAGAGTTGAGCTTGTTCAGCCTGGAGAAGAGAAGGCCCAGAGGAGATCTTATAGTGACCTTCCAGTACCTGAAGGGGGCCTACAGGAAAGCTGGAGAGGGGCTATTCGTAAAGACTTGTGGGGATAGGACCGGGGGAATGAGTATAAACTGGAGAGGGGCAGATTTAGACTGGACATTATGAAGAATTTCTTCACTATGTGAGTGGTGAGGCACTGGAACAGGATTCTATGATTCTATGAGTGGGGAAGTGGACACTTTGGAGAGGGAGAGCCACCCTGCTGGAAAACCTGGATAGGCTAAAAGAGTGGGCTAACAAGAACCTTATGAAGTTCGACAAGGACAAATGTAAGGTCTTGCACTTGGGAAAACATAATCCAGAAGTGCAGCACAGACTGGGATCTATCCAGCTGGGGAGCAGCTCTGTGGAAAGGGACCTGGGGGTCCTGGTGGACAACAAGCTCAATATGAGCAAACAGCATGCTGCTGTGGCAAAGGAGGCCAACAGGATGCTGGGTTGCATCAACAAGGGCATCACCAGCAGAGATAAAGAAGTCATTATCCCACTGTTTTGGTCCCTGCTATACAAAAAAGATGTGGACAGGCTGGAGTGGGTCCAGAGAAGGGCCACAAAGAGAATCAAAGGACCGGGAAGCCTGCCATATGAGGAAAAGCGGAGAGAAGTGGGTTTGTTCAGCCTTGAGAAAAGAAAGCTTAGGGGAGACTTTATCACCATGCTCCAGTATTTAAAGGGTGGCTACAAAGAAGATGGAGATTCCTTTTTTACAAGGAGTCACATTGAAAAGATGAGGGGTAATGGGTACAAGTTACTCCTGAGGAGATTCCGGTTGGACACAAGTGAAAAATTTTTCACAATGAGAGCACAGCCATTGGAATAATCTCCCCAGAGAAGTGGTGGATTCCCCATCATTGGACACTTTTAAGATTCAACTGGGCAGCATGCTGGGCCATCTTGTGTAGACTGTGCTTTTGCCAAGAAAGTTTGGACCAGATGATCCTTGAGGTTCCTTCCAACCCAGTATACTATGATTCTATGAACACTGTTTTCAGCACAAATCCAAACCATAGCCCCATACCAGCTACTATGAAGAAAATTAACTGTCACAGACAAAACCAGCATAATACCTCAAAGTCTGTGAATTACACTTGTGCATTACGTGAATTAGGCTTATGCACATCATAATATTTCATGAATTTTCCTTGCAATCAAAGTAGCCAAAAGACTGCTCAGCTGAGTTTCTGATAGAAGGAGACAGGAAGCTGAGTGACAGACTGGTATGGGATATCGTCAGTGCCAGACCTCTATGAATTTTGTTTGTGAGATGTGGAATATTTCATAGGCATCCATAGCTGGCGTGGACTGACGGTGATGCTGGGAGAAGCTTAACAGCTCCCAGGATTTAGTATTTCAGTTAATTTGCTAGTTCTTTTGGCAGTTAATTTTCTCTAACATAAAGAATTTTAGAAGTTCTTCTGTAGTGAGGAAATGTCCAAAATTATATCTCAAATATTTTCTCTCTGCTTTGAGGAATTGTATTACACTGTATAAATACCTCTTCCAGGCACAGAAATTATTTTGGAGGGAAATCCTGCTTATTTAGAATCATAGAATCATAGAATAGTTAGGGTTGGAAGGGACCTTAAAGACCATCTAGTTCCAACCCTCCTGCCATGGGCAGGGACATCCCACTAAATCAGGCTGCCTAAGGCCCCATCCAACCTGGCCTTGAACACCTCCAGGGATGGGGCATCCACAACTTCCCTTGGCTAAATTAAATTTATTAATTAAAAAGGTTACATGAAAACTCTTTTCTTAAAGGCCCTGACTCAGTGGTCTAAATATACCAATAGCACAGGCAGACAAGAGTTGTGCTGTAGTGAATAAACATTTGCTTACAAATTGTTGTGTCTGATTTAAGGCATAACATTCCCATTGCAGAATTAGTCTCTGATACAGATTTTGCTCAGTTTCCAAATCAATAATATGAACATTTAGCTACGTGATATAAAAAAGGCAATAGATTTATTGGAGAATAGAAAACCACTAGTTCACTTTGCTCATAATTATTTTATGATCAAAATTCAAATTTTCATGCAGCAATGTGTGCTTCAAGAGATCAGGTGCTTTGTAAAGCTATTTATAACACTGTTCTGGAATGGTTTGCATGGGAAATGTGGGAAAAAGCTAACTGTCGCAGGCCCAAATCATGCCATTTATACATACACAGTGGATGCATATACCTAAGGAGTCAAACAGCATGGGGACCTCCCTTTTTGGAGCTTCCAGAAGACAGGGAAGGAACTGACATCTAAACTCCAGCATCAGCAAGACTTCATACATGAGAAGGGTAACAACACAGTAGCATGAGTTTCCATACATATGCTCATGAAAGGACCTATCTTTTCTTGGTAAATCAGTACTGTTTTGTTCCTTTTGCCATTACAAGAAGCCTCATCCAATCTAGCTGGTACTGCTCTTTGAAGTTAGATAATTCTGCTTTGGCTGCAGTCTTTTTCTGTTTGTGCATTTCCTTTACAATCTTTTCTACTTCTTTGTTTCCATATCTCAGGTTTAAGTTGTTAATGGAGTTACCTTTTTTCGAGAAGATGTTTTTAGTTCTGAAAAGTGAATGGATATACAGAGAAATAGGGGTAGTCAGCAGTTCTGGTCTGAGTTATGAGAATATCTGAGATTCAGCTCTGAGACAGAGAGGAGTACAATGTTAGATCCTCATTCATATAGATAAATTCAGCTGGAGGAGAAGGGACTAAGGGTACTTAATCCCAAGAGTTTTGGTCACCTTTCACAGACAGCTCCAGAACATTAAAATAGTTCTAAGAGAAAAATGGAATGCGTAAATTTGATAACTTGAAAAAAAAAAAAATTGCATAACTAGGATTTCTAAACTCATCACAGAGGCAGAAAGATTGAATCAAATTTTGGTTATGCTTAAAAGAAAACAAAACATACCAGTTGGTACACATATGGATAAATATTTTTTCATTACTTCTTTGTTATACAAAAGTAAAAACTGACAAAAGAGAGAGATTTGAATGAGCTTTAATTTTACTGAAACTAAAAAAAAAAAAAACCAAACCAAACCCAAGCACACAAAAACCCAACCAAAAAACAAACCACCAACAAAAAAGCCCCGCCCTATTTCAGTACTATTTTGTTATTTTAAGTCCCTTGTTGTTCATATACTCTGTTATGCTCTTCAGAGGTTAATGACATTTCCTACACTATTTACTTATGTGCTCACTGACTTTAAAAGTCTCCCCATGAAGCCAGTCTATAAATATTCAGGTACCTCAGTAAAACCCTATGTGATTATGATGAGCGAAAGCAGACAAGGGGGGATGGGAGTGTTTGTTAGAGCTTGGCGTTGTTCGCCTTGAAGACCTTGGAAGCTGATAATGAAGGAGCCAGCTTGAACAGCTGAAGAAAGCCTTGATGTCAGCCCCGGCCTTAGGACTTCAAGATACGAGTAAGTCATTTTTCCTTTTCTCTCATGAGAAGCAAGGGATTGCCCTAGGGCCTGGCTGTTTACAAGAGGTTGCGGCCGTTGTGATAAGCATCCAGGAGGCATGAAGATTTACCCTGGGCCAGAAAATGACTGTGTTAGTGTCTGGAAGCGAAAGGTGGGCACTGGCTTTCTCCACAAAGGTTCCTAAAATACCAAGCTAGAATGGTGGAACATGATGATATGGGAATTGTGGTTACTAACATCATCAACCCAGCTTCTTTTCTCAGTGGAAATACAGGAGAACGAGTGCATCAAGACTGCTTAGAGACTATTGAGGCCACATACTTGAGCCGTTCGGACCTGAAAGACAGTCCCATGGAAGACGCTGAGGACTGGTTCAGGGATGGAAACAGCTATGTCTTAAGCAATAAAAGATATGCCAGGGCAATAACATCAAGCATGCAGAGGGATCCTGACACAGCAGTCCAGCTACCTGAGAAAACAACAATCATGCACAACAAGGCGCACCAGAAGGTGAATTCAGAATTAGAAAGAGGAAATGAGCTGGCGGACAGAGAGGCAAAACTGGCAGCCAAAGGTGAGGTAAAAACAGAAGGGGCTTTAATCCCTGACAGGCGAATCTCCATAGAAGGTAAGCCAGAATATACCAAGGGAGATCAGATAATCAGAAGCTTATCACAGACCTGGAAGGGTCATATAGTAAAGAGGGGTGGGTCCTCACTCCACAAGGGAAACTAATCATTCCCCCTTATTTAACATGGCTTTTGATGAGGGAAAAAGACAAGAAGAGACATGGGGGGCAGAAGCTCTATATAAACACCTAATTAAAGGGATTGCAGCTAGAAATATATACACCACTGTGAGACAAGTGGCTTAGCAGTGTGACCTTTGCCTCCAGACTAATCCCAAAATTACCCCAAACCAGAAATGGGCCAAACTGAAAAAGGCAATGGGCCTGGGCAACAATGGCAGATTGATTTTTCAGAACTCCCAGGACAGGGGGGATGTTGATACATATTGATATTAAATGGCACCTTTTCAGGTTGGCCGGAGGCATTCCCTACTAGAACAAGGAGATAACCAGAACATTAATACAGGAGATAATACCACGCCTTGGGTTCCAGAAACTATGTCTCCCGATAGAGGACCACATTTTATCTCAGAAGTAGCACAACAGATTAGTCACTATTTGCGTATGAAATCATGACCTCCTACACGGTGGCATTGGACAAACAGCTCCAAAGGATTGAAAAACATGCGGCTGAGACATGAAGTAGGAGTTTGGATGAACCTGTGCATAACATACGACCTGGAGATTATGTATATGTAAAGTCTCCTGCAGAGAGGACTCTGGAACTGCAGTGAGAAGGACCATTCCAGATGTTCCTTGCCTCCTTCACAGCAATCAAAATCAAGGAGCAGAGCACATGGATCCATCACACCTGAGTGAAATAGGCACATGAATCTCCCTGGAGGGTCTTGCAAGTCCAACCAGGAAAATTATTTTTCTCATGGCCATAGTTATAATCCAAGGAGGAAAAGCACCTCTAGCCAAAAGAATACTGAGTGGCCTTGGTCTCAAGTTTTTATTGAATATACTGGAGCCCTGGGAAATATTCTGATCGAAAGGGTTTAAATCTGTCAACTGTGATTATACATGAAAATCAATTATATGTAAGGCAAGAATGGAATGTGGATAGAGAACAGGGGATTCAACAACTTCAGGGGACTGTAGGAGGAGAAGTCAAAGTAGGATGCTGAATGATTAATAGGACTATCCATACAAAGACATCCCAAATTACTATCTTAACTACGCCTACAGATAAGAACACAAAGACCTGTATTTCCAATGAATTAGACAGATGGCATAATTTTACATTAGTATAGCCTGTTAAGGTGGTTTGTCTCTGGGCCTATGATACCATTAGGCTCTCATTCAAATTTAAAATAAATATTATAGCAAATGCTGTTCAACCCAGAATGGTCTCTTAAATGTGTTGAACTGCTAATGCAAATTAATGTTTCTGAAATTCAACCAGCGTGCTCTCATTTCCTAAAAACATCCTTCGAGGGCTGGACAACCTGGCTGTGAAAACAAGTGCCCTTCAGGGGCAGAACACAAAGGGGCCTAACAGGAGTGTTAGAGACAAAATTGGAGGTCCTAAATGGAATTGACTATCAGGAATGTTACCAAAGTGGAAAAGGTGGAGGAACAAGACCATGAATTAATAGGAAATGCACTCGGTGTGATCCAAGATAACGTTTTGTTGGCCCTCAGTTATATACAGGCACAATTATGGATGCAATCAGTGGCCACCTTAATTATAAGAGAAGGTGGTGAGGGTACTTTCCCACCCAAATCCGGAAAGTGGTTTGGGACAGTGCCACTGGCTTAGAGAGGATGCTTCAGTCCTGATAGACTCTGGTAAATTTCACCTATGACTCCATCACTAATATGGCCACAGCCTTTGTGTTTACCATACGTAACTCTGCAATATATGTAATCCACTCCATCATTGCGTTAGGATTAAGCCATGATAAAACTGTGCTCTATCCTTCTGAACATAGAACATGGACACAAATAGTGAAAGGGTAATGGCAAACTGTACATTTAGAATCTTGCATTACACGAGAACAACAAGGATTCATTTGCTAAATAATGCAATCGATGCTTAAGACATCTGCCTCGACACTGAGCAAAACATCTGTTACTTTGAAATCCATCTAGACACTAATCAGAGGACTGTACTTGTATATGTGGGCCAGGGTTGTGTGTATTTGAGAACTGCTTGTACCTCTGTAGTAATAGACGAGATAATGCTGGATAGTAAGAATCATTCTAATTTCAAATCTCTGTATTGGTAATCTTGTTAAGATTGCTGGGTGTAACTTTAGCACCAGTCGTATCCCATCAGCTGATAAAATCCAATTGTACAATAATATAGGTATTATCTCCTGTACCTACTGGAATGAATCTTACATTGGTAAAATAATTAATGAAACAGTTAATGAAACATCAGGACTTGATTATAATTCTAGACGAGGTCCAGGAAAGGGGGGAAAAGACCCTGATAACAGTCCACCATGACACAGAGGAAATAAATAGGGTCCTAAAAAGGGTAAAAGAAAATGTGAACCATCATTGGAGGGACGTGTTGTTTGGATGGTCCCCTACTGCGACTGGCATTCTAAATAAGTTGTGTCACCCCATTATTGCCCTTCTGATGCTAGTTTTAGCTAGCTTTGTTTTCTCTTCTATGTTATTTATTTGGAATTGGAGAATGCTACAAGGACTAACAATTTTGACTTCTATGTCTAGTGCCCATGAGAATGCATTAAAAGAGTAATTTTTCAACAAAATATCATACAATTCCCCTTTGAGAGATAAATTACAGAGTTGGCAAATGAATTTGCCCATGTTAAAAAGACAGGGGGGAATTGATGAGCGAAAGCAGACAAGGGGGTTTGGGAGTGTTCATTAGAGCTTGACGTTGTTTTCCTTGAAGACCTTGGAAATTGATAATGAAGGAGCCAGCTAGCAGCAGTTTACTGATAAGTAGGCATTGGAATGCAGAAAGCTGGCTGCATTTGGTTCAGGAGTTTGAAAACAGCCAGAGGACACTGAGTCTGCGCCAAGTTCAAAAAGAAATATATTCATCCCGAGGAAGACTTCCTACTCATCCCTAAGACCCTGGCCCATGACTATCAGGAGGCACTATGCAGGCGCAAGACTGGAGTGAACTTTCCAGAACTAATTATAATACGAAGCGGGGAAAGGTTATGAATATGTAGTAGGCGCTTATACCTATGCATGTCTTTACACTGTAAGTAGCTGCTTGTTAAGTTATACTGTGTGCAAGCTAGGAGGAGAACCCCCTTGCACCCCAGCGCTGGAAATAAACATACCTACTTTATAAGTCATTTTGGGTTATAGGGTTTGAATCCGCAAAACAATTAGACCAGAGCAGTGTTTGAAGGTGGTATTTGTAAAAAGATGGAATATGCTAGTTGTCCTATTGAACATATTGCTTGGGTTATAAGACATTTTTCATCTTTCTTGTCATCAAGAAAAGAGAAAATGAAAGTATCTGTTCAGTATTGCTGCCTGCCATACTTGATGGAAAACATGCCTCATGTTACACTGTTATCATTTATGCACCACACTTATAGCATTGTTTTTCTGTTTGTGTGGCAGAGGAATGCACTAGAATGGATCTATATGGCTGCTTTCTCCTTCAGAGAGAGTGACAGGTTTTCTGGGTTGCTTGCACATGCTACTTCCCCACTTCCAGCAGGCTCTTTGTTTTGTGTTCAAGGCTTTGTCTCATATTGTCTGTATTACATCCTGGATGAGGTCATTGGAGGAGGAGGACTTTTATACTTCCCTTGACTGTAATGAGATTACATGACTTTTCAGTAACTAAAGAACTGCTACATTATCTTTTTTTTCATTCCCGAACCATCCCATATCATGGTATGAACTCAACCATAGTGTGCTCATTGAGTCTCTTTCCTATTTCCATGTCTTCTTTTGTGTTTGCTATTACCTATTCATGATGATGTAGTAATGCATTGCTATCCATAACATATCATCCTCCTCAATATTTTTCATTCTTGAAAAGAAAGGTCCTGTTCCAAAGCACTGCTGTGGTACTCATGGAAACACTTGTTGCATCACTGTTCGTCATGCACAAATAGTTCAGTAGCTTTATCCAGTGTTGTCCAAACTATGGATCTGTTACCCGGTGTGAAAAAAGCCAATAACTACATCACCAAGAGAGACTGTTTTATTCAGGTTTCTGCAAGTCCCAGGCACTTGTAGTTTTGGGTTGTTTTTTTTTTTCCTTCAAATCAAACACACCTCAAGGAGTTTGTTGCTTTCATGTATACACAAAGCTACACAAAGCCATACATTATTCATCATGCATGTAATGTATAATTACACATAATTGTAGTAAATGCCAAGTCATTACTTGCACCTTCTGCATATGCCCCAAGGGAGTCTTTAAGGGTGTCTGTTGGCTG